>NC_089258.1:73961252-74261252 GCF_963930625.1 Muntiacus reevesi | reverse complement strand
GATAGATGCACACAAGACAAAATTCAAAAGGTAAATTACTCTATTCTCTAGCTACCCTATTTCCCTCCCTGGAAGCAACCACTGGTACCAGTTCCTGATACAATCTTACAGCGATATCCTATGCGTATACAAATATACATTTAGGGACTTCCCAGCACCAGTGTTTCCACTGCAGAGGGCGTGGGTTCCATCCCTGGTCAGGGGAACTGGGATCCCACATCCCTGAGGCATGGTCAAAACAAAACAAAACCTCAGTGGTAGCCACAACACTTGAGCCAATAAAATATTAACAACAAAACCAAATATACAATTATATGTTTATCTTTACACTAAGGGTGATATATACACACTTGTCGTTTGCTTTCTTTCACTGAAGTATCTTGGAAATTGATTTGTACCAATAGATGTAGAGCTGCCTTCTTTTTATTTATTTATTTTTTGGTCACACCATACAGTGTACTGGATACAGAATCCTAGTTTCCCGACCAGGGATCAAACTCATGCCCCCTTCAATGGAAGCACAGTCTTAACCACTGGACCGCCAGGGAGGTCCCAGAGCTGCCTTCTTTTAAATGTCTGTAAAGGATTCTATTGCTGGAAATGCCATAATTTATTTGATTATTGTCCTAATGAACTTTAGGCTGTTTTCAGCCTTTTGCTATCATAAATGGTACTGCAATGGATAATCTTTTAGGTATGTCATTTTGCATATGTGCAAATTCCTAGAACTGAAATTTCTAGGTCCAAGTAAATGCATTTTTAAATTTTGGAAGCTGATGCCAAACCTCCATGCAGGGTTTTACCAGCACTCCATGAGTGCCCCTCTGTCCTTACACCCTCCCCAACACGGGGCGTCACCCACCTCTGACCTTTCCCAAGGTAACAAGTGCATATGGAATCTCATAGTTTTAACTTTATTTTTTCTTTTGAAGTTAAGACATTTTGTAAGTTTATCATTTTTAGCTTTTCCTTTCTATGAGATGTCAGCGATATCCTAACACAGGATTTTGGGAACAGTAATCCATAGCACTGAAGATTGTATGGTTGGCTTAGTTTTCTCACTCCCTTGAAGGGGGATTGTAAAACAACACATCCCTCCAACAAAACAATTTGACAGGATGAAGTCACTTAATACCCTACATGCAGGAAATAAATGATGTTTAAATACCCCCTAGAACATGCTCCCATTCCAATCAGAGCAGGTGTGACATGGAAGAGGAAATCGCTACCTGATGTGGTTCAAAGCCACCACAGTGGGTCCTAGCCCTAAATAATTTGTGCACACTCCATAGCACTTATTTTTCCCAGCCGTGCCAGACCTTAGCTGCAGAATGCCAGACCTATAGTTGCAGAATGCAGGCTCTTAGTTGAGGCATGGTGGCTCTTATCTGTGGCATGCATGATCTTTAGTTGAGGCATGCAGGCTCTTAGTTGAGGCATGGCGGCCCTTATCCGCGGCATGCAGGCTCTTTAGTTGAGGCATGTGGGCTCTTAGTTGCAGCATGTGGGATCTAGTTCCCTGACTAGGGATTGAAACCTGCATTGGGAGTGTGGAGCCTTAACCACTGGGCCACCAGGGAAGTCCTTCCACAGCACCTTTTACAGTACTGGGAATGAGGATTGTAACAGGAGTCACTACTTTGTTTTAAAGCACTTAAAACAGTTTAAACGCTCCGTTAAAATCCACTGTTTGGGAGAGAGTACGTTATCAGAGGGGAATCTGCTACAAAGCTAACACTTGACCCTGGTTTGGGGCATGAATTGGGAAAGCAGCCCCAGAAGGTGCAGGCCTTCAGGGGGGTTCACCCGGATGACAGGCCCTGTATCAGAGCTTCAGTTCGGGGCCCTCATGATACCCAGAGGAGGAGGCACATTGGAGGGTAGTCCCAAGACTTCTGTCCCTTGTGTACCTAAGCCTTCTCCCAGTTACTCAATTAAACATTAAACTCTGTGTTGCCATGAAGGGATTCTGCAGATGTAATCCAAGTTTCAAGTCGGTTGACCTTAAAATACGAAGATGACCCAGGTAGGTCTTGCCTAATCACATGAGCCCTTAAATCCGGAGCTAGAGGTTGGGTGAGAAGTTCACTGCAGATGGAGAGGCTGGAGGGGCTGAGAGCGGCCTGGGGCTGGGAGCCAGTGAAGAAACAGGGCCCGCACTCCCACAGCTGCAAGGAGTTGAATTCAGCCAACAAACTGCATGAGCTTGGAAGTGGAATCTCCCCCATGGCCTCCAGAAAGGAAAACAGCCTGCACTTCTGACCTGCAGGACCCGGAGCTGATCAGCGGGTGTTACTTTGAGCGGCTAGGTTTGTGGTAGTGTGTTAGCAGCCATAGACAACTATTTAACAGAGTAGCGTGTTGCAGTCAAAAATAAAGCCAGCTTCTTCAGTGGCCCACGGCTCTGTTAAAGAAGGCCAATTAGGTAAGATGGCAAGGCAGAAATTGAAAAACAGGCCTGAAAATGGGAAAGAGGGCTTCCCAGATGGTTCTAGTGGTAAAGAACCCTGCCTGCCAATGCAGGAGACATAAGAGACACGGGTTCAATCACTGGGTCAGGAAGATCCCCTGGAGGGCATGGCAACCCATTCCAGTGTGCTTGCCTGGAGAATTCTATGGACAGAGGAGCCTGGAGGGCTACAGTCCATAGGGTTGCAAAAAGTCAGACATGCCTGAAGCAACTGAGCAGACACGCCAACGGGACGGGAGAAAGTTCAGCGGGGCCCAGGAAAGCGGCCACTTGCCTCTGTGAGCTGCTGTCTCAGCTGCCCCTCAGTGAGACCCAGTGACAGCATCCCTCGGGCCCTGCAGGCGGCTTGGAGCTCCGACACACTCAGGGCATTCACCCCTTCCTTGGCAATTACCTGGGGGAAAAGAAATAAAAAACCCGGAAGGAATGGCATCAGGTCCTTTGGTCCCAGTTTTGCCTAATCCTTCAATTCCCACAAGTCAGGGGAAAGGCAGAATCAGCTAGCTTTCCCACTCTGTCCCCTGCACTGTCTGCCACAAATGCCAGGCGCTCAATAAAGCCAGGTGACCTCGAGGTGCAGTGGTGGAGGTGAAGGGAATCCTGCCAGCGGGTGTGAATAATATCAGAAATTTACAGAACTCCACTGCCTGACCCCGAGGTGTTTCTCCCTCTTGCATTGCCTTGCGCCTGGTTGTGACAGCTCCACTCCACTTCCCTTTCGTGAAGACTTTAAGACTCATTAGAAAAGCATTCCATTTGAAAAGCTTTCAATGTACCATTTGTTGCACGTCTCAGCAGTGTTCCTCCCCCAACCCCCTAAGAACAGCCCCAACTCCCTGGGCCTCAAAACTCCCTCAATAAATAACTTAACACAGTTTCTACTTGGTATGACCCCAAACTATGGGACTTCTGGGACCAGGATTGTTTATTCCACAGTTTTGAAAGCAACCACTGAAATCTAAATGGGGCCAATGGGATCCTGCCTTCTCAGTGCTGGGAATCCTGCTCCCTCAGGCATAATGCTTTTAAAGCGGCTGATTCAGATTCAAGAAACATTCTTTCCACTTTTTAAGGACACTAACAAGTAGTTACAGTCCCATGGTGCCCTTACTCCAGAAGATGTTGGGGTCCTGCCTTCCCTCCATCCTTGCCCACCCCTTCTTACCAGGGCTGCTCACCAAGATCCAAGCCAAGGAAGCCCAGGGCAAGTGTGGGGGGCAGCGGGGGAGGGGTGGGAGTTGAGCACTGTCCTTGGCAGTGTGATCTGTTCCCTGGGATCTACTGAGT
Organism: Muntiacus reevesi; assembly: GCF_963930625.1. Taxonomy (NCBI): domain Eukaryota; kingdom Metazoa; phylum Chordata; class Mammalia; order Artiodactyla; family Cervidae; genus Muntiacus; species Muntiacus reevesi. The sequence continues at coordinate 74,257,495 of NC_089258.1, read as the reverse complement.
TGCTGTTCCTTCCCCATGGGTCCTAACTGGTTTTGATTAGCCCCAGCTAAGACATCCAAGCTACTCACTGCTTACAAGATCTTCTCAAGAGGCCGACAGGCAACCTCGAAAGTGAGTCATCAAGGTTCAGGTTATCAGTGGTTGCTCAGACCACTCGTTCTGCCAGAACCAGCCTTCAGGCAGACCTGACAGAAGGCAGTGCACTTTGTCACAGAACCACCCTAAGACAGTCCCCAAGGCCTGGCTAATTCCCTCCAGCTGTAGCTCAGCTCTTACCTCATCATCTGCTTTTATAGACTTCAGCCTCATCAGTAGCTGGAAGCGAAGCAGATTGTTGGTTCCAAAGGACTGCAGTTCCAGCAGTTTGCAAAGGGCCACCAGCTGAGGTCGGTCGAGGTGCTCCAGGGTCAGCTGATCCTCAAAGAGTTTGGAAAATTGAACTATCTCCTTGGTGCTGGGCTTGTGGCCTGTCTGGACCTAGGCAGTGGGACACAGGGACTAATAAAAACCTGCTTCCTGCTTAAAGAATCTTCCCTGTAGACCATGTGAAAGATGCCAAAGCACTTATGGATTCTATCTTAGGTCTGGAAGTGGGCCCTGACTTACAAAGAGGAGTTAAAAAAAAAAAATCTGTCAGAAGTCAGCCTAAATCAACTGAACAATCAGGAGAAGTTAAAAAGTTTGAGTTTCATTGTACTGTTTTTCTAAGCAGTTATTAACATCTTCAAAGCATTGATGGCTTTAAGATTGGTTTTCTGCAAACTCCCATAAATTTTTGAAATACTGTATTTCTGTAACTGAGATATTTGCAAATTCAGAGATCAGGCACAATCTGGAAGCTCCGTGATGACACGAAGTTGTCTGGTTTTATATAAAAGACTGACACCTGTTTGACGTAGGAGGAGAACTGGGTTGAGGCGTCCCCCAGCTGGGCCCTGTTCCTCTTTGCCATTTCTGTAATCGTTTCTTGAAGGAATTTCGCTAGTTCCAACTTTGCAGCCATTTTCTTTCTCTGTTTTTCTTCCTTCATGATGGAAGAGGAAAGTTAGAATTAATCCTTCATGATGACAACTTGGTAGATAAAGATGAGAGAAACATGCCTGTGGTGCTGTTGCTTGCCATCTCTACTTCACGAATGAATATTCTTATTAGACCTAATTCAAGGAGTTTTGTGAAAACCAGAGAAAATTAAAAAGTAGCCTCGATTTGCAGCTTGTCTCCTTAATCTTACCTTTCTCACTAATGCAATCATCATAAATATTGGATGGGTTCAAAATAGGGCCCTCAGGGGAAGCCTTTGTCACTATCTCTTAACCTGGTGCAAACCATCTAGGTCATTGGTCAAGCGGACCCCTGGTCTGAGGGACCCCAGATTTTCCTTGGCCATAAACCAAATTAGGAAATTAAGCTAATGAAGTTTACAGGTTAAGAAGAAAACAATTAATTACAAGATAATGAAATGCTATAACAGATATAAACAAAGCACTACGTACAAGAGGATTTAAATGCATACTCTTAAGACATTACGTTAACCACTAATTCTAAATCCTTGTTCACCATCAGAGATATAGTGTGGTAGTATTTTCAAAATAACCATGATCAGGGTGGATACAGAGGAACAGGAATAAATGTGTTTTATATACATATATATATATATTACATATATATATATATTCCCCCCTTAAGTTGCCCAAGAGATTCTGACAAGCAAATCATAACGATCATTGTTTTTTTGTTTTTTTTTTTAGAAATATCTTAGAAGAATCAGCCCCCTAGAATCACACAATGGCAATACCATCATTAAAACCCATGCAGCCATCAATTTCATTCACCTGTTTATTGAACATCCACCGTGTGCTAGGTGCTAGGGTAAAATGGGCAAAAGCAGGTAAGAATTCCTGCCCTCAGGAAACTTCTAGTCTAATGGGAGAGACAAACATTGTCAATTAATAATAAACCGGTAATTCCACTGCTGCTGCTGCTAAGTCGCTTCAGTCGTACCGGACTCTGTGTGACCCCATAGACGGCAACCCACCAGGCCCCTCCGTCTATGGGATTTCCCAGACAAGAATACTGGAGTGGGTTGCCATTTCCTTCTCCAGGTAATTCCACAAATTAATCTAAAAGTATATCAGGCAAGTACCATGAAAGAGAAGTGCATGGTGCTGGGACCTTGTGTAAGCAGAAAGCTAGGTACTCATGTTTACTCTCTCGCTCTCTCCCTCTGATCATCAAACAAGGCAAAGGAGAAAGTATTTTCTAATACTGTGGCCATGATATGTATGTGCATATGTTCAGGAAACATGCAATGTTGAGGAAAGAGGAATACTTAGATAAATCACTACCTCATCCCCCACCTCTTTCTGCATTCACTAACACATTCCTTGGGGACTTCCCCCGCAGGTCTGTGGTTAAGATGCTGCACTTCCACTGCAGAAGGTAAAGGTTCAATCCCTGGTCAGGGAACTAAGATCTCTCATGCCTCATGGTGCAGCCAAAAACAAAACAAAACAAAAAAACCCCACCACATACACCTTCCTTGGAATCCCATGGTATTAATCCTAGACCCTGACTACTTTAAACGTAAGTAAACTAATTTCAAACCACTGCCAGGCAGTTAAATATTGCAGTTTGATTCTACTCTTTAAATCTGTCTCAAACCCATCTTCAAGGTTTTGCTCCTGATGAAGCTTTTATAATTCAGGTTTTGTCCTCCCTCTCTCTCTCATGCTACTATAATAACATTCCAGCTGATTCTCATTTGGCTCCACCCTCTTTAATCCTTCCTGCCAGCAAATTGTTTTCCTAAAATATAGCTCTAATCATGATTGATTAGATGATTTAGACTGATCTAAAATATAGATCACTTTTTTTTCTCATCCCCTGCTTTGCATTCACCTTCCATCAATCACCATAGTCAGTCTAAACTCCTGAGGGTGTCAGATACTTTCCAGCCTGACCCCAGCACACCATGTGAGTCTCATCTGCTCCCACGGATCCCCTGGTATTCCCTGCTCCAACTACAGAGGGCCAGTCGGTGGTCTTTGATTATGTCACACACTTTTATACTGTTAAGGCATCTTAAACGCTAGTCCTTCTATCAAGAATGCCTTTCAAACAGTGTGGTGAAATTCTACTATTCTGTAATCTCAAGTCCATGGTCACTACGACAGGGAAACATTTCTCAGTCTGATTTAAAAATTGCCTTCATTGTTCTTTCACAGGGCGGAATCCACGCCTTCATCCGTCTGTCTGGCAGAGTGGCCTAGAAGGAGAGGATGAAGGAGGGGCTGCCTTGGTTGGCCAGCCCTTCACCTTTACAATGGCCATCAGAGGAGGAGGAGGACACCCTCTGCTTGGGAGCTACTCATAGGCACGCAAGGGTCTGGTCATCTAGTCACAGTTAATTTTTGTGTGGCCAAAAAATAAATTTAAAAAATAATTTAAAAAATTTTATAGGGGAAATAGGAACGGGGGTCAGGAGGTAGCTGGAGATCCTCTCTACCTTCTGCTCAATTTTTCTGTAGACCTAAAAACTGCTCTTAAAAAGATAAAACTCTTAATTCTTTTAAAAGCTTTCAAAATCCTCATACCTTTTTGGATTCACTTTCAAAAGTTGATGGCAACATCTCTGGGAAAAGTTTCAGAAACACTGGCAATAACAATTCCATGAAGGGGACGATGATGAACACCATGAATGGAACCAGGCGGAAGAAATCAGCACAGGTTCTCAGCAGCTAAAGAATTAAAGGCAGATGCAAATATCCATTATTTCTGGCCATGGCAAAAACAAAAGTCTGCCTCAGTTCTGCAAGCATTAAAAACCCAAGGCAGCTATTTATAAAATGGAAAGGCCGGATTTTCCTCTGTACCTTAGCTCAGAAGTAATGTTTATGGGATATCTTCAAGGAAATCTATGACAATCAAAACATATTATTGGCATCTCTGAGCTTTCATCTAAGTCAGTACTTTAATAACATGGTATCTGTTAAAATTGGTTTTTCAAATGCATATACTTAATACATTAACAGCAGTTTCTACTCCAGATGCACATATCAAACTTGAAGCCTCTCAACTCCTTGGAGAAATTAGAAAACACAATTATAAGCATTCCATGGGCAACTATACACGTATTTTAAGAGCCCATCTACAGATGTACAGCGAGTCAGTTGCAGATAGGTCAGAAACTGGTTCTCACCGTGAATTACTATTCCTACTCTGGGATTTTTTTCAGAGGGATTTTTTAAAAGTTGGTTGACCAAAAGTTCGTTTCAATTTTACATTTTCTTTCTCAAATATGACTCTTGCCTACCCTTCTTCTCTCTCGTCTGGTCAGCACCTGTCCATGCAACAGCCTCCAAACCATCCTGGCAGCAACTTTTGTGTCAATCCAAAGCAAATAGAATCCATTGTAATAATATTTCAGTTCATCCATAATTATCTGTCTATAAGATCGCTTTCCTTCCTCAATCGTCACGCCTGCTTCTTTCATGGGCTGAGGGCTTGACACCTGAGGCTTCTTTGCTGTTTGTTCCTGCTGATGTTTACTGGGGACATCCTGCGACCAGCAAGTCGATGTGTGCAGCTCTTGGAAGATTTTGGCTCGTAAATGAAGTACTTTATTGCCTGACTGACTTGGATAGGAGTACTTTCTGCTTCCATAGTTCTTCATATAGGTTTTGTTTGAATGGGAATCTGGCAAGTGAAGAAATGCAAATGATGGGAAGTAAGAAGAACTGGTAGGCTGGACAAAATGGCTAGGGAATCTGGAATAAAGACCAACAGCCTCTGAGTCAAGCACATACTATTACAGAATGAAAGAGTAAAGAAATAAATATTTTATCTGGTAAAAATAAAACAATCATTTTTAAGCTTGCATTTTTCAAAGTTGATGATGTTCATGAATGAATGACATACAACTTTTTAGTCCAACTGAATAACAGTATGCTTTGTGGGTGAATGATACACTCTATGAGAAATATTAATAAGTTAATTCCTAAGGATAACTGTTGTGTTACAACCTAGAAACTCTGTGACTATTAATTTAAAAAGCAAACATTTTTCCATCTGGGGCTAAGTCTGAAAGTTTTGTCTCTATTATCATTAACCAGGTGGAACACCTGTGTTTTCAGCTACTCTACTGATGACAGAAATATTGTTTGAATGAAACATTTCATGGTCCCTGTGGGGACTAAACAATCACATAATACTGCTTTGTCTATGCAGTGCCCAGGGACTCCTTCAAATAAGGAGGACTTACAGCTGAAATGTCCTTCACCTAAGACTCCTAAGGAATGTTGGGAATAAGAATTAGAATTAGGCTCCCTAGCCAGGGATCTCTACATTCCAATTTTGCAACAACTCACAATCTTCAGCTAAACTGACACATCAGATTGTTTGAAAATAAAAATAAGACCCAGCTAGGTAAAAGAAAGTTTCTGGCAAAGAGATTTCTTTTGGCATAGAAGTGGCTTTTTCCATTCCTTCAGACTATTTTTGCCAAGATAAAGCACTTTTTGAATGGCCAAAAGGGAAAATGTACAATGTATTTGGCACACAGTAAGGTCTCAGTGAATATTCTTTGGAATAAGTAAGTGATAACAGGCCTTACTGGGACAGGTATAAGCCCTAGGATTGGCTTGCTTGCCAGCCATTTTACTCCTTTTTACATCTAAGGGCTGCATGTAACATTCATCAGTTACAGTGGTGTCACTCTAAAGCCATTACATTTTCTATCTTACCTGTTCCACACTTTTACAAAATTACTCAGCTTGAGTTCTAAAGCATATAGAAAATCAAGGGTAAGTTTAAATACATTAAAATGCCTGCTTCCTAAAAGCCAACACAATTAAAACCGAGAAAACTTTAATTGTGTACTGAGTCTATCCTTTTACATGTATCTTTTCCATCTAGAAAAATAAGGTTCATATAAATAGTGGAAAGAGGAGGGAATCCCAAGGCTTACCTTGTCCGGGCAATAGCTAAGACTGTTTTATAACTGTAGAAGGCCATATTTATATTTCACTCAATGAGTCGACATAGAGACCTGGGCAGAAGGAGTAAGTAAACAATTCAGTACCTTAAAAACATATCATTTATTCAGATACCAGGATTTAAGTGTTATAAACTACTTCAAGTGTAGAAAATTTGCATATTTTATTCAAAGCGTAAAGTCTCCCTCAAGTTCATTTCCAATTTCACTCTTCATTTACACCAATCAGGAGTAATATTTTCTTAGCCCTAGATTTGAGAATGGTACTTTTAGATCCCCACATATAGAAATGATCTCTAATACGATGATGTTCATATGATGATATGGTCTTCAAAGACATTTTGATTTCTGGTAAATAGTAGTTAGTAATTTACTTGAATGGTTGCCAAGTGTCTAAGAAACTGATCGAGACACACTTATTTGTAGCCTAAAATTACAAGTAGACAGTAAATTTTCAGCATTTGTTTTCAATTAGGTTTTCTTTTTACTTGGCCAAGCTGCTGCCAAGCCTTTAAAGACTGAAAATACTCATCAGTGAAAATATGCAAGGTACGTACTAATAATTCAGAAGTGGAGGAAGCCTATTTTCCTATGCTAAGGATTCTCTAAAGAGCCCAAGTGACAGTCGCTCAGTCGTGTCTCTTTGCCGTGTCTCTATACAGTCAATGAAATTCTCCAGGCCAGAATATTGGAGTGGGTAGCCTTTCCCTTCTCCAGGGGATATTCCCAACCCAGGGAACGAACCCAGGTTTCCCGCCTTGCAGGCGGATTCCTTACCAGCTGAGCCACAAGGGAAACCCAAACTGAGCTTTAAACCTTTAAATAAGCTTTGCCAAAATTTTTGACCACCCTACTGGCACTTTTCAGCCAAAGGCAGCAAGAGAATTGGTTTCTCACACTGTCAACTCTTTTCCTGCAGCTGGGAAAGGAGTTCCAGTCCCTCCTGGTCGGAAACCTCAACCATAGAGCTGACGTCTTGAACAAGAATTCAAATGATACTCCAGAGCATCTGGACCCAGACCAAGGGCATGTCGTCTCCTGTTGGAGGAGGACAGTTAATCTGCTCTGAGCAACCACTTCCCAGGAGGGCGGGGCCGAGACCGAGGCGGGGCGGGGCCGAGGCGGGGAGGGTCGGGGTCGGGGCCTAGGCGGGGCGGGGGCCTAGGCGGGGCGGGGCGGGGCCGGCGGCGAGCCCCGCCTGCGCTTCCGCACCGCCCCTCCAGCTCTCCGGGGCCCCAGGCTCCCCGGGTTACCTTTGCCTCTGATTCTCGGTGACACGGGGGCAAAAGGCGCCCTCGGCTTCCCCAGCAGATGGCTTTTGTGCCCCTTGTGCGTTGGTGGGCTGTGTTTGCTGTGGTAGGGTCTGGGGAGGGGGAGAATCTTTGCTTTTTTGGAAAGGGGATGGTGCAGGCAGTGGGACCACGAGCTTTGGCGGTCCGAGTTTATGGAAGGAAGGCGAGGAGCATCGGGGCGCAGGGTGCTGAAAAGAAATGAGGAAATGAAGCACAGAAGGAGCGGGGGATGGAGGCTGAGCTCAAAAGTTGAGGCGCGGGTAGGGGACCGAGGTCAGGGGCTGAGGAGAGAGCGGGAAGATGGGAAATCTGGGTGCCGATGGGAGGAGCAGGATACGGAGGGGAGCGGGCTCCGGAGGAAAACAGGCGGGCGCGGTCCACCGAGTAACAGCCTGAGGACTTGGCCCGCCCGCCCCTACCTCCTCCGGCCGGCTCCCGGAACGGCTGCCTCAGTCCTCCAGTGCCTTCCCAATACCCCTCCACCCCCGGCTCCCCCAGCTAGAAGGGCCAGAAGCCAAGTCTCTATGGCTCCACCTCTTTCCTCCGCCATCACGTCACTGTGAGTGACGACACCACCCGCCAGTCAGCTCGCAGATTCTGGGGCGCGAGGGCGTCCTTCGCGGTGGCAGCCTAGGAGGCAGCGAAGTCCAGTTCCCACCGTCGAAACGACTCGTCTACGGGGTTTTGTTCAAGGAGTTGTCTGTGCTGGGAGGCTCAACCCTGCCTGCCCGTCTTCTGTAGGCTGTGGATTCACATCCGTCCGCTCTCCCCCACCGCCAAAACCCTTTCTTGAAGACTAGATGGAAGAAGCTCTTATTCTACCAGTAGCGTAATATGCCTGATAGTCGCCATGGTAACCATCTGGGAGTCACCAATTACATCACTTCGAGTCTCCCCTTCCACCTTCCAACTCCGCAACTGCGGGCGGGGAAAAATAGCAGGGAGAGGGAATGGCAGAAAGGGCGGGAATGGTGAGGAAAACATTCCTCTCCTATCTCTAGGGTCAAAAACTGGAATATTGTGAAATCTGCATATGGAAATATGAACTCCACTAAAGAAAACTGCTTTATTAATATTCTCCTAGCAAACACTGTTTATGTTCAATAGTGTAGAAATCTCAGTATTTAAAATGTATATTATAGTAGTTGTGCGGTTACATTAGCACTGCAAGTTTGGGGGCACTTCATTTCCTAGGTTGGGGAACTGAGTCATTTTTGGAACGTGAAAGATGTAAAAATGTTTTCTCTCCCCAGTTATCTCTACCCATCCATTTTATCTGACTCTAGAAGGAAAACACAATTTTGGTGGCTCTCCTTTGAATAACACCAGACAGGAAGGAACCGCTTTCACACGAAGGCTTCTCTTAACATGTGACTGACCACAAACTTTATTCATCTGGGCTGCGCATTTGTAAGAATAAAAGCTGACGGGTATAAAATTTAATTCTTTAAAAAAAAATGAAGGCAGCTTTTAATCCACAAAGCTTTTTTTTTTTTAGCTAATAACCAAATAGATCAACTATGTTAAATGGGCAAAACTTTTCGGTGTGGCCACTAGAGGGCCCATTGTGCATGTCTGATAGCCAACTTTCCACATAAAGGCTTCCCTTCATGGTCTCTTGTTTTCTAGAATTAAAATCTATAAAGCTTTGGTTTCTGTACCTTTCTTTCCCTGAAAATTCCCAATGGTAAATTTTGAACTCTAAAAGGCTAGGTAGGTACACTTTTCACATTAATTTCATAAATTAATCACTGCATTATCATGCACATGTACTTTTCTGGAAAAGATCATAAAAGATGCAAAAATATTCCTCTCAGTTCCCTGGGAGACATTTTATACCGGGAAATTATTCTTATTCATGCATTGTATTCATTTACAACCAGGCACAGTGAAAATCATTAAGTATTCATAAACCAGACGAGCTATTCCAAACCCAGTATTTGAAAGATGAGCTAGACTTTCTACCATGGCCATATGTCAGCAATCCCATTTTAAAAAGGAAGGGTTAAGAATCTTCCTTATTGAAATCCATTGGTTCAAAGCAGTGTCTGCCTTCTGTTACCAGACCTGGTGGTTTTTTTTTTTTTTTTTTTTTTTACTTTCAGGATAAGTTATCATGTAATGAGCTTCTTAATATAATCTTCAGAAGAGAAAAACAATTTTTTTCTCCCTAACCTTGGCCCTGAGAATTGTAAATTGCTTTCTTAATGAGCTATTTGCTTACTTTCTATGAAGAAGAGAAAGCATGCTCTGAACCTCGTTTGATGCTAAAAATAGAAATTATTATTTTTAAGTTATTTCTCTAAATATGGCTCCAGACCAAATATTATTGACAATATATATCTTATGCAGGAAAAGACTGTGCATTTACTTCACATAAATTTAAACTCTTGACAGCACAGCTTTAGAAGCAGATTAAAATAAAATCCCTGGGAATAATTTTCCACATTCTCCTCAAAGGGACAATCCAAGTGTCAGGCCAAGGAAACGGCTTATCAACAAAGCAAGAAAGATACAGGAAGATGGAAAAGAAGATGGAGGTAGAAAGGATCTTAGGAAAGAAAAAAAAAAGACCAATTTAACCTCTCTTTCCAGGAGGTAGAATCAAACATTTGAAATAAGTTCACAAATCCCCTTTGGAGATTTGTGTTCTAAAAAGACATTTAAAACAAAGAAAATGTGCTTTTATTGATTCATTTAACTTCTGGTATCACAAGCATAGCAACCACACAAGTATAGGTGTATAAATAGTTAAGGATAGTAATGGAGATCCTAATTCTGAATATCGTAATTTAGCATTATTAACAGGGTGGTTCTTTTTAAAAACGAATCCATAGTTAGTAACCATGAAAATCATTGATATGTAGGACTTTTTAAATTTCCTGTTTAAGTGGTATTTACAGAAAAAGATAGCAGGAATTGCCCGTAACAGTACCAAATAGGTCCCGCACTGTAACGTCGGTGGAGAGTCTAACGTCTAGTGGGTGATATGACTTCATGATTCTCGGAACCGAGTATTGGTTTCCTCATCTCACTGCCTGTGTTTCCTTTGTACATTCACGTCTGCGCTGCCGCGTCCTAAGTCATTATCCCCAGGCCCCAGGAAATATCACCAAACCGTCACACTCCTGCAAGACTCGTTTACCGTGTCACGCACCTGAGACCTTCTATTGTTTCACATAAGTTTCCTAGCATGGGGGTGGGTGGGTGAGTGGATACAGGGTAACAGAGAATCTCGATTCCCGCTTCCTCCCTCTCCTTCCAGCATGCGTGAGCCTGGACGAGTACCAACGCCCCCATCCCTCGAAGCGGAGGTGTGGCCGGCGAGCAGGCGAGGGCCCGGCACGTGATGGGCGGGGAGCCCTTGGGAGCCCTCGGGGTCGGGGTGCGGGCTGCGCCGCCTTTCCCCCCGTTACCCACAAGCCTCCGGGCCCGCGGGGCGAGCAGGAAGCGGGCGTGCGGGGGCCCGAGGCCTGCCCGGGAGGCGTCTGAGGAGAATTGCCGTCCGGGCCTGGCCCCCAACGGGCTCCGGTCTGAGACAGCCGGGTGGGACGCGGAGCTCTTCTTTGACAGCGGTCGGGCGGGAGCCAGTCAGGGAGGCACAGACATCTCTGTCCCCTTCCCCGCCCCTCCGCCCCCGCTCATCTTTATCAACCGGGCGCCCGTCTGCAGGGGGATTTCTAAGGTCTGGGGACGGCCTCGCGGTGTCACCCCGGAGTCCCGCCGTCGGGTGACTGACAGACGCTGTTATTTCCTCAAGCATTAAGGAACACGCACGAGCACACTTCGGCCTCACAGGCCCAACCTCCACCCCGTCCTCTAGTTTTGTTTTGTTTTTCACTCGGCCTTCGCATCGCGCCTTCCTGTCTCTCCGCCCGGATCGCCTGCGGTCTCACTTCTCGTCTAGACTCCGCCGGGCGGCTCGCGTTTCTGGCTCCCCCCACCCCCACCCCCGCCCCTCCTCTCCACAGGCTGACGAGCCTCTTCCTCCTTTCGGCCCTTGGCGCCCCCAGCCCCGGACTGCATTTCCCGGCAGGAGCCGCGGCCAGCGGCCAATCAGCGGCTGAGGATTTGGCGGCGGCGGCGGCGGCGGCGCCCGGAGAGTCGGAGTAGGGGGGGCTTTGTGCGCGGCGGCGGCGGCGGCGGGAGCGGGCGGCGGCAGCGGGCGGCCAGGACGGAGGCGGAGGCCGAGGCCAAGGGGGACTGTCCACATTGATCGCCCGCGGAGAGGCGCGCGAGGCCGCGTCGAGCACCGAGGACCCTGCTGCCCCGGCCCGGCCGCCAGCCACGGGCTCGCCTGTGGGAGCTGCAGCTGCGCGGCGACCCCCATCCCTCCGGCTCCGCCGCCCACCCTCCTGCCCACAGTCTTCCTCCTCTCGCTGCGCGGCCGGCCCCGGCCCGACCCGGCCGTGGCCCCCTCCTCGGTGCCGGCCGGCCATGGCAGAGGCGTCCGGCGCGGGGGAAATCTAGCCCGGGGATTTCATGAGGCCTAGCTTGGTTCCGCCTCCTCCCGCCGTGGCCCCGGCGGCTGCCCGCGCCCCAGCCCCACTCCGGGCCTCCGTGTCTCTCCTTTGATCCTACTGACACGGCCGGGGGGTTAGAATGGAACAAACTGAAGGTAAAGTGAATGCGCGCGTGTATGTGTGTGTGAGAGAAAGAGTGTGTGAGGGTGTGTGTATGTGTTGGAAGGGAGGACTGTGGAGGGGACGACGAGGAAGGGGCGACCTAGGAATGGGACCCGGGTCGGGAGAAAGACCTTAGCAGGAATGGAAGGACCACTGGGTGGCCCGGAGGGGCTCGAGGGGGGTGTGGAAGGATGGGGCAGGGTGGGGGTGTGGAGGGGATTGGGAGGTGGGGCTGGGGAGGTAGCGACTGGGATGAGGGATGGAGTGGCGCTGAGCTGGGAATTGGGAGTAGAGGTGGGATGGGGGCGGGGATAAAGATGGAACGGGGGAGGGGGCCGGGAGCGAGGAGGAGAGTTGGGTTCGGAGATGGGAGACCTGGGCGGACTGTGAAATAGGCAGGTTTGGGGGTGGAGTGTGTGAACTAGAGGAGAGTCTGGAGGAAGGAGAAGGAATGTGATGGAGAGACAAGGCCCCAAGGGAGCTCTGAGGGAATGGAAGTGGAGGAAAAGGTGGATTAGGAAAAAGGGATAAGAAGTGATTGAGACAGGATGCAATTGGAAGATAGGAAATAGACTCAGGAAACCGGGAGACCCAGGATTGGGCTCGGGAAGGAAATGAAGTGAATGTTGACAAGGGGTGAGAACTACGGACCAAGCGTCAGAGTGGAAGGAAAAGAAGGGGCCAGGGGGGTTGCTGGAGTGTTAGGGAGGGAAAGCCTTTTGTTCCTATATTTGTTATTCTGTGCGTTTTCTTTCAAGGCTCGAGAATGGAGAAGCTAGTGGTTATGGTGTTGTGAAATGGAGAGGTGTGGGTTTTACTGCTTTGAGGGAGGAGGAGGTGTGTTCCTGTAATGGTAGCAAGACAGGGAGAGCCATGGCCATAATTTGATGGTTTTGGTGAGGGAGTGAAGACTATTCAGATTTAAAGGGGGCAGGGGCAGCCATGTTTGCTGCCAGGCACTGCAGTGTAAATAAATTCCTTCTTGTCTCCGACATCAGTAGGAATCTGGAAGGGGCCAGTTACGATTTTTAACCCCCCTTCTTTCTATTCATGAACTCTTCCCATGCATCTTGGGGTCATATAAAATTATTCATAACCACCAAAGGAGGTAGTAATGTTTTCCATCTTGTGTGTTTCGCTGCTTTCTCCCACCTCTCTTTTCCCTCTTCCTTCTGGTTGCGAACACGGCATGCTAATGAGCTGCAGTGTAAAATTTAACCCTTTTAATAAAGTTAAAAGTATATTTAATACTGGGTGAAGGAATCATAACTAGTCTATTTCCAGCATGATCATGAAAAGTCTTTTAAATATTGCAAATGCATTTGTTTCAGAAGCTTCCGAGGCAGTCAACGTGTTTTTTGCAATTCTTTGAGTAAACAAGGAAATTGCCTGGGTTGTTTTACTTGGTCTTGTGCTCTTGGCACAGCACTGTGTGGGGGAGAAGAGTGGATTGGAGACTCCTGTGGTAGAGTATCTACTTTCCATAGTTTGAGTGTTGGACAATTAGAAATGTGTGTATTTTTAAATGGTTTTTCTGATAGCTCTTGCTTATAGAGGATGGGTGTGTTAAATGTTTTCTTTTTTAAAATAATCCCTCCTCCATCCCTTCCCTTTGCTTTCATACGGTTGCTCAATACAATCTCCAAATGTCAGTTCAGCACAGTGCAGTGATCTGTGAAGTAGGCATGCAGATCTCAGAGCATCATTCAGGTACCAGGTTTTTTTGGTGGAAACTTCAGATCACACTCTCCAGGAAAGCAACAGTAACTCTCTGATGTATTCAAATGTATCTACTTGTGTGATTTGAAAATAGTTACTATTTTAAAGGTTTAAATACTAACAAATTTAGATAAACTAAGTGGAGCCTGTTTTCTTTTCATACTGAAAAGGATTAAATTGTGTGAATGACCTTTTGTTTTTGCTGTATTATTGTAATTGGGGAAATCCAAACTTTAATCCATCATATTGATATTGAAATTGTTCTCTAATACTGAGTAAGGCCTGTTAAAATTTTAATATGATGGACTCAAACCAGTTGTTCTACATTTTGATTTAATCTTAGTGCATTATCCTTTCAAGTTGTTAAATAGAATTTTAAGATATATTCTTGTTCTTTTGGAAAAATTAAATATAATATTATTAAAGTGTTACTCTGGGAGAGCACTTTCAGAAGAGGGGTTAGATTTACAGCTTGGAGTGTTTTTGATTTGATAATATTCAGCCTGAATTTTTAAAGAATCTTATGAGGAAAAGCTACTCTCAAAAAAACCATTCAGTATGCTTTTTTGGGGGAATTTCTTTATATGGTGGTTTCATTTTTATATCTCCCGCTTGATTGACATGTTATTTGTAGTTAATTTGTAAATGAACTAACAGTGCCATACATTTTTAGGAAAATGAGAGATTGTTGTATATTAAAATAAGAAAAGATTCTTGGAAGCTTGCATTACTTAAGAAAAAGTACTCTTATAAATTCAGCCTTTTGTAAAGATTCAGAATTTTGTAAAGAGAAAGGTGCCCTGCCCAGCTGCCCTGAGGATTCTGCTTCCTTGGCCAGGGAGCCATGTAATGAGGAAGGCTACTCTGGATAGATGATTCTTAATTAAAATCCAGAATTTGCATGTCCAGAATTAGCTCACTTGCGGCCTGTGATAGCTTTTTTTTCTTTTAACTTTAAGTTATTAGATATGTAATTTCTTAGATTGATCAGATTGAATGAGTTTTGGGTAAAGGAAATTGGTTGCCTTGAGGTTGGTCATGCTTGAATGACTTGTCAAAGTCCTCAGTCAATTGTCTGATTCTAAGTATCCAGAAACTGGGTATTCAGTTTCTGGAGTTCATAATAGTAACACTAGTAATAGCTGCTGATAGTTGTTGTCCTGTAAACATGTGCTAGGCGGAGTGACTTTTGTGGATGATTTCCTTTTATACTTCCAACAGTTGTGTGGGATTAGTACTATTAACTCCTTTTTTACAGGTGGAGAAATTGAGCTAAATAACTTAATAACACACAGATGGTAAAGAACAAAGCCAGTATATGAACCTAAGTTCTTTTCTAATTGTAAAACCCGAATCAGAAGACCTTTACTTTTACTCTTTAGAAAATTCATAAAAATAATACATGCTAAGTATTTAAATTTTTTCAAATATTAAAAAAGATTGAGAGACTTTTTTAAAGTTAGCACTCCATTCTCCACAATAGCCATTTTGAGGTTTCTTGTGTGTCCTCCTAGAAAATTCCTGTACATATGTATACATATTTGTCTTAAAATACATAAACTTGGATCACACTGTTTGCATTTTGCTTTTTTTGTTTTAATAGTCTACCTGGGACATCCTTGTAAACCAGCACACATGGACCTACAGCTTTCTTTTTGTTTTTTTAAAGGGTCATATAGTATTCCATTGTTTGGAATGGAATGTTAAGTTGTTAACAAGTTTTTGCTGTTATAAGTAGTATAGCAGATCCTGAATTAAGTCCCTGACAGCCTCTTTATATAGAAGAGATACAGTCCAACTACTTTATTTTACAAGAGAAATCACAGAGACCAAAAAGTTAAGTCCAAGGCTTTGGTAACAAACCTGTTACCTGACTCTTTATCCCAGGGGTCCCCAGTCTCGGAGATCTAATTCCTGATGACTGAGGTGGAGCTGAAGTAGTAATAATAGAAATAAAGTGCGCAATAAATGTAATGCTCTTGAATCATCCTGAAACCATCCCCTCCATCCTGGTCTCTAGAAAAAATTATCTTTCACGAAACGGTCCCTGGTGCCAGAAAGGTTGGGGATCGCTGCTTTATACCACATCACTTCATTGTGAATGTACTTGTGCTTTCTGTCAAAGTTCAAGGTGAGGGGGAATACCCAAGGTCAGGCATGGTTAGTATAGTGAGCGCAAGGGGCTTAACTTGCAGTGAGGTCAAGGCTCTTCTTTTTTCCCGTACTTTGTTCACCATGCTGTACATATAACATACACACAAAATATTTTTACACGCATAAGTGAGTCTTGCCCAGGTATCTTGAATTTTGTGTTTTGAGTAATCAAGTGGTTTTGGCAGAATTTTTCCTGTTTTAATTAAATTATCAATGAAATTTTAAAAAAGAAAAAAAAAAAAAAAGAGGTCCAGCTTGGTCCTGGAAAAGAATTTGGAAAGAAGACTGAGACAGTAGTAAGTTTGTTAAATGAGCTAAAAGCACCTAATTGAAGACAAGTTTTAAAAAAAAAAATCATAGGCACCGTTGATTATTTTAAATTATTTTTTACTATAAGAAGAAAATTCATAACCATGGATACTCATTCACTGAGTTCTTTTAGAACAAAAAATCTGTTTTAAACACTTTAAAAATTAAAATCATTAGAGCTTTATAAAGGTTTAGAATTTGATGTCTATCCATAAAATCTGTTTGATGCAATGCTGTTTTTAGTTTTACTTTAAAAAAAAAGTCTATTATATGTTGAAAGAGGCAGCTGATTTATTCATATGTTAATAAACACCATGTCCAGCACTTGAGTTTTTAAATGAATGGTGAGTTTTACTTCTGGAGGCTAATCTTTTAATAAATAAAATACAGGTAAATTTAAGCAATTGATTATATTATGACTACCTAACACTTTTTAAAATACGCAGAGGGTTTTTGTTTTGTTTTTATTGTTGACCTTAGTAAGGACTTAATAAGTATTTTTAAACACTTTTGTGTTACATTGTGCTCATACAGGGTAACATGACAATAAGGGAAAAGGCATATTTAAAATTTTGTGATTTAGAGAATGTTCAATTTTTACTAATGGATGTGTGTCGGTACTTCTAAGGTATATCTGCCTCTTGACAGATTTTGAATTTGAAAAGCTCTTTGATAAATGGTTCTTGGCTTATTTTTAAATTTTATCAATAGATGTGAATCTGTGTTACCACTGAGTGATCTACAATGAGAGCTCTTTCTACTAGGTTCCCTTTTTCATCTTGGTTTAGAATTATATTGAAAGGAAAGTGAGTAGGAAAATGAAAAAAAATTTACTTTCACATAGTTTCCATTTTAACGATGCATGAATATGAATATTACGGTCTAATGATCCTTTGCTTTTACATGACACCTTCTGAGATATTGGATAGAATTGTTGTTGTTTAGTCACTCAGTTGTGTCCCACTCTTTTTTGACCCCAGCGACTGTAGCCCGCCCGACTCCTCTGCCCAAGGGATTCTCCAGGCAAGAATACTGGAGTGGGTTGCCATTTCCTCATCCAGGAGATCTTCTTGACCCAAGGGTCAAACCTGCATCTCCACAGTCTCCTGCATTGCAGGTGGATTCTTTACCTCTGAGCCACTGGGGAAGCCTGTTTGATAGAATTCCAGCACAATAACATGTGTGTGTGTGAAGTTGGAAAGCCCAAGGATTATTTAACTCAATTTAAATAAGTCGATATTTTAAATTAAAAAAATATGTTGCTTCCTCAGATTTTGTGGGTGAAACAAAATTTAGTTTATCAAATTGATTTGCGATAACGAAGATTAGGAAGTCTCATGTGGAGGCTTACCTACTGGCATTTTGGCCTTAGGCAAGATGGTTTTGTGTCTGGTGAGTCTTGTGTTACTGTGGAGTCATAAGAAAGCTATACATAGAAAACAAACAAAACCTTAAAAGCCCTCTTTAAAGACTTTTTAAGTTGTAAAATGTGACATATATATTAAAAAAAGCATAAAACCTAAATGTACAGTATAAACAAATAATTAGAAAGTGGACATCATGGAGTCATCTCCCAGGTAATAAGTCCTTTAAGAAAAGCTGCAAAGACAGCATCATCAGTTTAAGTGATATTGCTGTAGTGGTAGTTGGTCTTGAGGGATAATGTTGTGCTGAAAACTAAGCGGAAAAATGAATAACCAAGAGGGGAGGGGTCAACACTCAGTAAAAACTGAATCACCAGTTTTTGTTGTTATCATAAGTGTTACTTAGACAATTAAAAAAATTAGTTTCCTAACATTTGGTGTAGTCATTTAGTGATTTGAAATCTTGGTGCTTTACTAATGAATGTGGAAAAAAATAATTCTGAATCCTACAACAATGATGCTGTGTTACACAAGGTTGTTTCTTCAGAGTTCGTCTCCGTTACACTTTTTGGTCAGATTCAATGACTACTGGTTTTAGATTTATGTGCAAACACTAAACAATGGCTTTCGCTTCGAAAATGTCAGATTTGCCTATATCAATAATCTCCTAACTTCTGTATCTTATTTACAAGAACTAGTTTGACTCTCTTGCTTTCACATTAATGTAACCATGAGGAGGCAGTCAGCAGTGGCAGTCTATGTTGACTCTTCATCCGTGGTGCATCTTGAGTTTTACCCTCACTGCGTCTTGGCTAGGTGAACCAAGTTTCTTTCTTAACTGGAGAAACTTATTTTAATATGCTCCCATTGACTTCTAGACCATTTTCTTATAGATATGGAAAGGTTAGTGTTGGCTTTTGGGTTTTTTTTTTTTTTTTTAAGATATTTACTTATTTGGCTGCACCAGGTCTTAGTTGCATCATGTAGGATCTAGTTCCCTGACCAGGGATCGAACCTGGCCTCCTGCATTGGGAGTGCAGAGTCTTACGCACTGAAACGGGACGTCTCTGGAAGATTTTGGTAGCAGAAAAAAGTTGAATTTTTTTCCTCTCTGACTACCTGATGAACACAGTCTAGTTGAGTAAAATTCTCCAACGTGGACTTTGTGAAGGACATTTTTATAAATGACAAAAGACATCTGCATACATAAATTGAAGCCTTTTTCTGGCTTTTGTAATTTTGTTACTTTAGGCCCTCTGTGTTTCTCATGATCTCTTCAGGATCCAAATACATCGGAATATGGTATTTCATGTTTGATTGTGGTAAGCTTTTTGTTATCTTTTACCTAGAATTCCAATAGAATGTTGTTCTTTTTTATGTTGGGTGAACATTAAATACATGCCTAGCTAATTTTTCCTCCTACAAGAATGAGAAAAGTTTATTTTAAATCTTGAAATGAGCATATATGTTGAGTTTTCCTAGATATGGAAACAAACATAATTTGATATGATAGTTTTTAAACCTAAATTAGGTAATTTGGCTTTGTGTTTTAAGTAGGGTTAATATGCTTTTGGTCATCTCATGTTTTCTATGTTATCACCTGTACATGTAAGCCTTGATCATTATAATTTATTTTATTGTGTGATGGAATTAGGGTATTGAGGTTAAGGCATTAATTAATTATACCTTCATGCCTATAGGTCTAAACAGGTAGCACCCCAAAGAAATGCTGATAGCCCTAATAGTTTTTAATTTTTAATGAAAAATTGTCCTTTCCAAAGTGGCTGCTAGTTTAAAAACATTTATTATGTTTAAATTATGTAAGTCTTGTTTATTATAGAGAAATTGAAAACTGCAGTAAGATATAAAGATTATAATCCCCTGAAATCTTACCAACTGGAAACAGCTGTAGTTAACATTTTCTTCTGTATCCTTCCAGTGTCTTTCCTATGCATATATTTTTTTAACAAATTGTAACAGTGCACAATATTATTTTATAAGCTGCTTTATTGTGAAATAAATTTTCTTGAGAATGTGATTTTTTAATTTGATATGTAATTTCATTGTATGTGTGTGGCATATCTGTTTATCATTATTCTATTGATGGTATTTTAGACAGTTTGCAATTTTTAGGTATTGTAATTTGATGAACATTCTTACATATTAAAAAATTGTATGACTGTGATGATTTCATTACAATAAATGTAGAATTAAAGTTTTTTTTAAGTTTTTTTAAATAACATTTTTTGTTGAAAAATAATTCACATACTGTACAATTCAGCCATTTAAAATGTACAGTGTAATGGTTTTTAGTATATTCACAGAATTGTTCAGCTGTCACCACAGTCGATTTTGGAACATTTCCAGCAAAGTTTGAACAAATTTAAACTCCCAGCATATCATACAGGCTTTGTTTTTTAAAAATTGCATTTATTTGTGGTTTTTAAAAGCATAGTGTAAGTATACAAGGACACAACAGCTTGTATGGTATTTTTTCCTTTATAATTCCTAGAATTTATTTTTGAAAATTTTTATTTCCAGCTTTATTAAAATATAACTGATGCATACTTTGTATCCGTGTATGGAGTGAGTTAAAACTCACCTATGAAACCAAGATGCTCATATTCTTATGTTAAGAAACATGACATAAAGTATGTGGTAGATTTTTTAAATTATAAAATCATCTTTCTGTTCAGTCAAGATGCCTTTAATGAGACAGTGTTGTATATGGTTTAAAAATACCTTTCTTTTCATTCAAATTTCATTTAGAAACAGCCTTTTTTAGAAACTGTATGGAAAGTATGCTCTACCTATCCAATCGACCGAGGCAAACTTATCATCATATGAAAAGTATGGCTTTGATTTTATTGAGAGACTTGCTTTGCTCTGACTGACCTTCACCCTGAAAGTTGTTCTGTTTGCTTTGAGCCATTTAACAAAACATCCTTTTTTTTTTTTTTTTTAAGACTCAGTGGGCAGTGGAGTATAGGGCCCGAGTCAAGGAGAACTCAGTTCTTCTCCCCACCGCGCCTCTTACCCCTGGGGCTGAGTGTTTCCTTACCTCTAAAGTGGGGAGGAAAAGATAACTACGTTTTGAAATTATAGGGATCCAAACTAGAAGTGCTAGAGCATACCTAAAACTAGACCCGGCACGTAGCTGATAATAAATGGTTTTTTTAATATAAGAAAAATAACATGCAAAATGAACTGATCTTCAGTCAGATGTTTCATGGATGAAGATGTGAACTTAGTTGGCCTAAATGTACTTCCATAGATGTTGAAGGTTGAATGGTAATTAGTGCTTGAGCCGATCTTTGCATGGGTTATATGGGTGTTTCTCAGTTGGTAAAGAGAGTTCATGCTGGTGCAAGTATAAACATGAAGTTAACTTTCCAGTCAAAATTTTCTTCCACTGTTGTAGCTTGATGGCTATAGCTTCACCAACGCTTTGTGTTCTGATGAAGCAAATAAGTGACAATGTAAAATTTGAATATATGGTATAAAGTCCCTTATGTTTTCTTCATTTTTGTTTTAAAGATGAAATGTTGAATGCAACTGAACCTAAAATACTAAAGCAATGAACCAAATGAAAAAAACACTGGTCTTTATAGGAAAGATAAACTTAGTACATTATCATTTTAGATGTTATGATAAATTGTTTAGTACTTTAAAAACTACATATCATTTCTGTGATACATTGCCTTGCTATGGTAAAAGAAAGTAAAATTTGAACAATCTCAAACCAATTTACTCTAATTAAAAATTTTTCCAGGGAAAGAGGAAGGAAACTATGTGGATAAACTTGTTAGTTTACTAGACTTCATAGTAGGTGGAACAAGATGACGGATGTAAGTCACATAGTTTGTCATAATTTTCACTGTGAGCTAGTCTCCTTGACGTAAGGGATTGGAAAATAATTTAATGTGAATTTTCTTTCAGTGGTTGCCATATCTGTTGTTGCCCAATGTGGTCAAGAACAAAGGGAGGATGGCGAGGTTAAACCAAATAGATAAGGGAAATTGGGTGTTTTGTATTGGTGCAAGGAAGTTCAATAGTAATGTGGTTTAGTCAGGAAAAAATAAGAACTACAAAGCAACCTAAAATGTTGTGTAACTTAATGGAATAGTAACTTAATAGTCAAGTGAAAATTGTATGACTGTATTTAGTGACAGGGCTCCTGGTTAAATGAAATTATAGAGTGGGGTTTTGGGGGGTTTTTTGTTTTTGTATTTCTTTTTGTTTGTTTTTGTATTTCATTCACTAATTGTGTTTAATTTCACATAGGTCGCTCCCTTATGCAGGATATTTTAATGTCCTTGACCATCATCTTTCTCTTAACATATTTTTAGTGGAAAATTATTAAGTAAAAATTCTGGAATATATTTGAGGTGATGACACTAGAGTTAAACAGATTACAGAGTAGTTATGTTTATAACAATAATGTTTTAAAAAGAGTGTTGCTGCATGGGACTCTGCCCAGTGTTCTGTGGCAGCTTGGGTGGAACAGGAGCTTGGGGGAGAGTAGATACATGTGTGTGTGTGGCTGAGTCCCTTCACACTTCACCTGAAACTGTCTCAGCATTGTGTGTTAATCGGCTAACCCTACTACAAAATCGAAAGTTTAAAAAAATAGTGTTGCTCTATTACTAGTGGTATACACTCAGAAAAATTAAAATTGATATAAAGTGCCACTTCTGTAACACACTTTGAATTTTGTAGAAAGAAATATGGTGATCATGCTTTACCCTTAAAATCTTATTTTTATAAATAGGTATTGATTGTGAATTCAATGTAATAGTTATTGCAAATAATTAACTCCTTTAAATAATGTCAATAGGGTAGGTAAGACAATAGAGTTAATTTTTAAAATCACATATGTTCTTGTCAGCATGCATATCCAAACTGTACATTTATGTGTTGGTGACTGGGAGGAATCATAGTTTGTTTTTCCCTTGTTTGGGGTCATTTTGGGTGGTCTGGATCACCTCATTTAACCTTTACTATGGGCTGTACACAGAAGTCTTAATATGTTGTATGTCTTCAGAATTCATGAAGCCAAGCCAGAGAGGTAGAATCACAACGAAAACTGAAGGCTCACGACTTCAAGGCCAAAGTCAGAGCACATTTTCCCTCGTTCCTGATTTATCTTACCTTATTCTGGCATGCAGGTCTGACTGCTCAATTTCGCTGTATGTGATTTCTGTCTAGCTTTACAGTGTTGTTCACCAATTTCTTGAAAAAAAATGTATTATCATCCTTATTTTTATAAGCTATTTTTAGGATGTTTGTGTTTGGGTCAAATTTGAGAAATGATTTACATCCGCACTGACCAATAGAATTTTCTGCAGAGATGGAAATACACTATCTCTGGCTGTCCAGTATAGTAGCCACTCACCACTGTGGATTTTGAGCACTTGAAATGTGGCTAGTGTACTTGAGAACTAAATTTCAAATTTTATTTAACTTTACCTTGTTTAAAATTAATCACACATGAATAGCACAGATTTAGATATTCTTGAATGGAAGGAATTAAGTAGAAGTGGACATTTTCACATTTTTTGCCCTTGTGGTTATGGTATATTGTGTTTTTGTGGGGTTGGGATTTTAAAATCTCATTTTTTCAAATGCTCATTATTTTAGATAGTAAATAAATCCATTCACAAGAAACAGCTGTTATTTGATTATTATTTTAAACCATACAAATTTTAAATATTTAAAAAGTTTAAGTAAAACAATTTAAAATATAAAAGTATTTTAGAAAACTTTTGATTGTTGCAGTTATAAACAGACTGTACAACTGATCAACAAAATGGTTTTGTTTCAGTAATTTTTTGGCGTCATTATGGTTAAATAATGTTGAAATCTTAAACTTATAAGTGGAATAAGTGACTATAAACTGTTATTTAAATCTTTTTACTCTAGCCTCGGAAGCCTTTGAGACAAAGAGAACTTGAAAGAAAATAAAAGATATGGCTGGTAATCACTTCTTCACATGTCTTCCTCCAGTCTTTCTATATGACTAATTCCTGGTTTGGAGTCTACTAATCCTTTTGATAACAATCCAGGAATTACTGTATCCTGCAGTCACTGTATCCTGTTTTATAGTATTGATAGCCTATCATCATCTGACATTTTCATGCTTCTTTAAGCTCCATGAGACCAGGATCGTATTTCCTTTGATTTCCCAGGACCTAGAACAGGACCTGGTACATAGTTGATGTTCAGTAATGAACCATGTCACAAACAAAAGGACAAAAAGACTTTATGCGGAATTAGATATATTAATATATCTGGGAGAAGCCACTTAGAGCCTGGGACTAGGCAGGGTAAGGCTCAGCTTTTGATTCTGTTGGTGGTGTTGGCGTGAGCAGTTTATGGGATTCGTTTAGAATGATTTTGTATAGAAGCATTTCTCTGGGAACTCTTATTTTAAAAACGAACTTTTGTCCAGGCATACACATATGTACTAAATAAATCATCTCCACACAAAACATCATACAATTGACAAAATGGAAAAACAAGTGAGAAAATATTTCCATGGTCGGTTTTTGAGTATTCAGCCTTATTTCCTAACCTCTTAGAGATTAAGGGATTTACTCGAAGTCACTTGTTTGCCGTTGGTCGGAACAGAGAGAGCTGCCAAACTCTGGTTTTCCAGTGTGGTGTTTTGACTTATCATCTTTGAATGGACATCACTGTGCAGCAGACATGGGTACTTTACCTGATAAAAGCACTGTTTGATAGTGGTTTGAGTTATCTGTGGGTAGTCAGAGATCAAATGTCTCTTCCAGTAAATTGGGTGATTTAAGTCCTGATCTTTAAATGCCAGCATGGTAAGTGTGAAAAGGATGCTCTTTTTACTAATCTGTTCCTTACATAGGCTTAAATAGTGAAATGTGAATGAAAGTCTTTTTATTTAGGCAACATATACATTATTCACCTTTACCAAATAAACTTCCAGTGAGAGATTGTTCATTAGACAAAATGTTGGCCTGGTAGAGTTCTTTTGGATGGCTGCGAGGGGGCTTTTCTTTATTAACTGTGGCTATTACATGTTGAATAGACTTTTAAAAAATGGCTCTTACCATAGTGCTGTCTTTACTACTGCAGGTTTTCTCCATACCCATCACATAATCTTGTGAAATCAACCACAAATTCCAGTGTGGCCCGGAGATTTTGGTTGTCTGAAATTGAAAGATACCGTATTTTAGTACTGGAAGGATCCATAGCATTATCCTGTCATGCATGATGATGGCTTTACTGCCTTCTTCTTGTTTGTGTCACGTCTCTGACCAGCACGAAAGTGAAATCCAGAGCCTAGACAACAGCAGTGATTGTGGCAACAAAATGGGAAGACATCCTTTCCTTCTCTTCTGCATTGTGAAAGGTGGCAGCAACACCTTCTTAGCAATTAAAATCTAATGGCTTCTCCTGGCTGTCTAGGGGCAGGTTGTAGGTCACATTACCATCTTTGTATCCATAGATAGGACTGTTCATGTTGTGGTGGGCTAAAACCTTTGCCAGTGACATTTCTGTTTCGTGTTCCCCAAATCTTAGGTTAAGGAATCTACGGGAATTTTGCTCCTCCCTGCATATTTTGTAGTTCAGTTCAGTTCAGTTCATTCGCTCAGTCGTGTCCGATTCTTTGTGACCCCATGAATCGCAGCATGCCAGGTCTCCCTGTCCATCACCAGCTCCCGGAGTTTACTCAAACTTATGCCCATTGAGTTGGTGATGCCATTCAGCCATCTCATCCTCTGTCGTCCCCTTCTCCTCCTGCCCCCAATCCCTCCCAGTATCAAGGTCTTTTCCAGTGAGTCAACTCTTTGCATGAGGTGGCCAGAGTACTGGAGTTTCAGCTTCAGCATCAGTCCTTCCAATGAACATCCAGGACTGATCTCCTTTAGGATGGACTGGTTGGATCTCCTTGCAGTCCAAGGGACTCTCAAGAGTCTTCTCCAACACCATAGTTCAAAAGCATCAATTTTTCGGCACTCAGCTTTCTTCACAGCCCAACTCTTACATCTGTACATGACCACTGGAAAAACCACAGCCTTGACCAGACAGACAGACATTTGTTGGCAAAGTAATGTCTCTGCTTTTTAATTTGCTATCTAGGTTGGTCATAACTTTCCTTCCAAGGAGTAAGCGTCTTTTAATGTCATGGCTGCATTCACCATCTGCAGTGATTTTGGAGCCCAAAAAAATGTCTGACACTGTTTCCACTGTCTCCCCATCTATTTCCCATGAAGTGATGGAACCAGGTGCCATGATCTTACTTTTCTGAATGCTAGGCTTTAGGCCAACTTTTTCACTCTCCTCTTTCACTTTCATCAAGAGGCTTTTTAGTTCCTCTTCACTTTCTGCCATAAGGGTGGTGTCCTCTGCATATCTGAGGTTATTGATATTTCTCCTGGCAGTCTTGACTCCGGCTAGTGCTTCTTCCAGCCCAGCGTTTCTCATGATGTACTCTGCATATAAGTTAAATAAGCAGGGTGACAATATACAACTTTGACGTACTCCTTTTCCTATTTGGAACCAGTCTGTTGTTCCATGTCCAGTTCTAACTGTTGCTTCCTGACCTGCATACAGGTTTTTCAAGAGGCAGATCAGGTGGTCTGGTATTCCCGTTTCTTTCAGAATTTTCCACAGTTTATTGTGATCCACATAGTCGAAGACTTTCGTGTAGTCAATAAAGCAGAAATAGATGTTTTTCTGTATATTTTGTAGTAGAACTAAAAGACAAAGGGAGTGTTTAGAAATGCTGTCAGAGAAGACACTGCATTAGTTTCCTCTTGACTCACTAACAAATGTTGTCACACTTAGCGGCTTAAACACAACAAAATTTAAAGCAGTATACATTTATTGTCTTACCGTTTTGGGTGTTGGAAGGCTCCATGGGTCTCATGGGGCTAAGATCAAGGTATGAGCAGGACTGCGTTCCTCCTGGAGGTTCTTGAGGAGACTCTGTCCCTGCCTTTTCTACCTTCTAGAGGCGCCTGCGTTCCCTGGCCCATGGTCCCCTTCCTCTTATTTTCCATGCCAGAGCAGAGCATCTTCAAACATCTCTCTGACTCCTCTCCATCCCCTTTTCACTTGTAAGGATCCTAGGCACTACCCTGGGCCCATGTGAATAGAATAGTCCAGGATAATCTCTCCATTGTTAAATCCTTGACTTCATCACAACTGCAGAGTCCCTTTTGCCACATCAGGTAGCATGTTCACAGCTGCTGGGGTTTAGGATGGGGGTGTCTGGTTGGGGAGTCCTTATTCTCCCCATCACGGCTTCTATGCAAGTTGAAGATGCGGCCTTTGTTAATTGTAGGGATGTTTCCTGAAGCAGTAATGGTTTTCTTTCTGAATCACATCTGTCACAGAGGTGACAGAAAAGTGGTTCCATGGTTAGTGACAGTATAGCATGTGGTAAAGGGTGCAGGTCCTGAGGCAAGACTATCTGCTTTAACTCCTGGCTCTGCCCTTATTTCATGTGTGACCTTGGGCAGGCCACCTAGCCTGTTCGTCCTTCAGTTTCCTCATCTATAAAATGGAGATACCGAAAAAAACTTTGCAGGAGTTTTCTAAAGATTAAATGAAAATACTTGTAAAACACTTAGAACATCACAGTGTAAGTGCTCAACAAATTATTTTACTTGAAACATTTTAAAGTATTTTTGTTGACATTTCAGAGAGATTCTTAATATATTACAGATTAAAATCTGGGTCTATTCTGAGTTGTTGCAGGTTTCTTTGTTTAACCTTTTGAATACTCATGAATATGCCATATTCAGGAAAACATCTGTGTATTAGTCATTGAAAAATAGGATACAAGCTGAAGAAATAAGAGCATTTTCTTGATTAATAGTTAATGAATTGTATTTCCTAAAGAGACATGCTCTTTTTTTTTTTTTTTTTTAAAGATTTTTAAGTCTTTTATCATTTGTACGTGGTGGGTCATCATTGCTGCACGCGGGCTTTCTTTAGTTGAATCTAGTGGGGGCTACTCTTCCTTCTGGTGTGCGGGCTTCTCGTTGTGCTGGGTTCTCTTGTTGCTGAGCATGGGCTCTAGGCACACAGGCTTCAGTAGTTGTGGTGTGTGGGCTCAGTTGCTCCTCAGCACGTGAGATCTTCCCAGACCAGGGATTGAACAGGCGTCCCCTGCGTTGCAAGGCAGACTCTTAACCACTGGACCACCAGGGAAGCCCTTTATTTGTTCTTTGTAGACTCAACAGGGAAGCAAAAGACAAAACAAAAGAGAACAGCCTCCAGTAAGCATTTACATTTTGGTGAACATCCTTTTAGGGCAGTGGTTCTCAACCCAAGGGTGATTTTGCCCTCCAAAGGACATTTGGCAATGTTTAGAGACATTTTTTTTTTTAATTATTACTGGCAGGTGGACTACAGGCATCTAGTGGGTAGAGGCCAGAATGCTGATTAATATCTTGAATACACACGACAGCCTTCCTCAAATGTCAGCAATGCCGACACTGAAAACCCTTGCTTCAGAGTGTGAACTTGATAAGTTGTGTTGCTTTCTTAGTCTGATTCTCAGTCATATGTTGAATTTTGGACCACTTTTTAAAATACTTGGCTGCACCAGTTCTTAGTTGTGACCCATGGAATCTTTAGTTGTGGCATTAGGATCTAGTTCCTTGACCAGGGATGGAGTGGGGGCCCCCTGCATTGGGAGCGTGGAGTCTTAAACCACCGGCCCACCAGAGAAGTCCCAGATCACTTCCTTCTTGATCAGTGGGTTATGTCAAGTCCAAATGCTAAAGACCAAATTTGATTTGGTAACTCATATTTGGCTCTTGGGAAATGTTGGTAATTTTAGAGGTTAATATAGCATGCACATTTGATGAGATACACATTGGAATTATCTGCATAATTTTAGATTATGAAGTTGAAGTCCTACTTTGGCAAATACTAATGCTGTGATTTGGGATCGTACTCCCCCCCTCCCCGGTTTTTTTAGTTTGAGGCCGCACTCTGCGGCCTTTGGGATGTTAGCTGCCCAACCAGGGATCGAACCCACACACCCTGCACTGGAAGGTAAAGTCTTAAACACTGGACTGCTGGGAAGTCCCTGGGGTCGTACATTTGACTGTAGTTTGATAGCCAAATTGTACTTAATTCTGTCTTCATTACCTGGTTGGAAATGAACATTCAGTAAGATAGAGGTACTAATTTCCTCTTGTCTCTTCTGCCTTTCCTGTATTCATTTAGCAGCCTTGTTCATTCCCTGTCTAGGGGATAGAGTTAACAGCAGTGAGCAAAACAGTCCCTCTGGTAGAAGTGAAGTATCAGTTTTGCCTTGTTTGTTGGTTGGTTTTTCCATGACCAAAGAAGGCATGGCTCCCCTTTGCTTTGGAAATTAAACATAAATATGAACTTTAGAAATCAGAACACATTTGGCAATTCTCTGAATGCTGAAGTTAACTCAAAGACGCCTCTAATACAGGTTGGCTTTCTAATAGAAAATAATTTTGTGTTTAGTCCAGGTTTTGTATTAGCCTATAAATGATCAAAAAAAGGGCAAACCTGGTGGCTCAGTTGGTAAAGAATCTGCCTGCAATGCAGGAGACCCAGGTTTGATCCCTGGGTAGGGAATAGGGAAGATCCCCTGGAGAAGGAAAGGGCAAGCCTCTCCCGTACTCCCTTGCCTGGAGAATTCCATGAACAGAGTAATCAGGCAAGCTACAGTTCATGGGATCCCAAATACAGGAATGTGCAACTTAACTTTCACTTTTATTAGTTTCAGATTCTTCTTATCATGAGTTATCCGCAACAGTGATAATGTTGTGATAGTTTTTCTTAATCCGATTAGTAGTGGCTGCAGTTTTTATACTCTGAACACAAGACAAAACTTCATTGTTTAACTATTCTTTTGGAAAAGATGAATGTTAATATGTTAATAGTTTATATATGCCTGTAGAATTATTAGATTCATGCTAGCAAGCTTCATATTAAATACAGTTATGTAAATATTCAGTTTCCTGGGGGAGGGGGAATCTCCTGTCAGCCAGTGACTCTTTTGTATGCTGTGTTTATACTCTGAATTTCCAGAACTTAATAAAGTATCTTCCACAATAAGTTAATTCTCATGAAAAGATTACTTGATGACATATGGTAAGAGTACATGCTAAACTTTTGATAAAGCTTAAAAATAGGGGGAGATTTTATTTTGTTTTATTTCCTCTTAGTCCTGATTACCTGCTTTACATTTGGTTTTATGTTGGTCATATAAATCAAGGTGCAGATACTTGCCTGCTTTATTCATGATGCTTTTAGGAAGGACAAAGCAAAACTGTACAGTCAGTTC
This sequence comes from Muntiacus reevesi, assembly GCF_963930625.1. Classification (NCBI taxonomy): domain Eukaryota; kingdom Metazoa; phylum Chordata; class Mammalia; order Artiodactyla; family Cervidae; genus Muntiacus; species Muntiacus reevesi. Next base: position 74,227,721 of record NC_089258.1, on the reverse strand, counting down.
TAAATGTATGCTGCTGAAAAGGAGCCTGTGGCATTTCGGTAGCACTAGTTACCTCGCGGTTCTTAGCTCATGTTAGCATACGTCCTTCTTCTCAGCCTGTGGCCCCTTGCTGTGGCACTCCCTTGTGTTTGTGACTGATCTGTTTATTGACTATGTGCTCACCACTTGACGTCAGTTTCAGAAATGGAGTGGTCCCATTCCTTATTGTAAACTTCCAGTCTTGCCATATTCTCTGGCATTGAAGTTGTTTTATTTCCCTGAATTATGTAGTGTGCTTTCATCAAATCCTCGTAATTTGGTTTTGCAGCATATCAAGAAATATATGTATATAATCAAGATCATTTAGAAGGTGTGAAACTTAAGAAGCCAAGGAAGCTGTTAACCGTTTTAGGTGATGTAGGTTAATGTAACTCCCCTCCCTGCCACAGTTTTTAGGACTGTTTGTTTCCTATACCTGGAAATGAGGTCCCATGAATCCTGTCTGTCCCGCATCCCCCCACTTCTCACCCTCGATGCTTTCCTTTGGCATCCAGGGCACTTGTCTTTTGTGTCCACAGAGACTCTTGTTTTGTTCATCTTTTATGTCTAGTACTTAGGACCAAACATAAGACAGACCCTCAATATGAAATGAATAAGTGCATTTAATGGAGCCTCATCTCCAGCACTTTCCCTTCATTGCTTTTTTTTCTCTCTCCAGTAGTAATGAAACCGTGCGATTCCAGAAACCACGTCTGAGTTTTCATGTCTACAGCTTTAGTATTTAGTGTGTTGACCGGTACATAGTGGGTGCTCAGTAAACAACTTGTTTTATTAGAGGAACCTCTGCGGATTGGGGTGGGGACAAGCTGGCTCTAGCTTTTGGTCTCCCTCCCATTGTAGCAGCAGCAGGTTGGGAGGCAGGAGAAGCTGGAGTGAACCTCGGCCCGGCATTGTCCCAGCCTACAGAGGGCAGTTAGCAGACAGCATCGGGTATCCAGAATGGATGCGATCAAGTATTTACTCTTATTTCTTACACTGATGTTTTGAGATTATGTTCACTTGTATACATACCCTTCCTATAGCTCAAGACATCTCTCTCTGGTGTATTAGTGCTCTAGTAGAGTGTAGGTAGGATGCGGTGTTGGGCTTCAGAGGATGGGTGAGGGGTGGTCTGGAAAAGCTGCTTGGGGCATTTTAACACATCCAAACAGAATCTTAAAAGCTGAGCGATCAATGAGAGGAAATGAGAGAATGGTGGAAGCCAAGGTCGGAAAACGGAAGCAGGAAGAGAGAAGGCTGGACAACTAGGCAGGGGCCAAATCTAGAAAAGGCATTTTGCTTTCTGGAGTTTATGTTGAGACGTGGAGAGCCATGGGAAGTTATTCCATTATTTTTTGCGGGGGTGTTTTTAAGTACTGTAAATGCTAGAGAGAATAGATTGGGAGTGGACAACTTAGGAAGCGGAAGAACGGCTTGAAGTTACTACTTGAATTCAGATGAGAAATGACAAGGCACAGCCAGTGAACATAGCCAGAAGCGAGCAGATCTGGCAGAAGGCTGGAGGGTAGAGCCCAGTTCTGCTTTGTGCACTGCGTTTATCTTCCCCTGGTCTGGAGAATTGTCTTATCACTCATTTGTGTTATCTTTTGACGTACAGTTTTTAAAAAATACATTGTTGATTTTATTCATCAGTGTTTTGTACTCTTTATGTAATGTTTAAGAAGTCCCTCCCCACCTTAAGTTCATAATAATCTACTTCCATTTTATGTTTTTATTTTTCCTTAGAAGTTTTTAACGTTTGACTTTTTATATCTGGTCTTTATTTCACCAGGAGGTGGTATATTACATGGTGAGGGTGTAATTATTTTCGTATGTGGATAAACAGTTGTCTGGTACCGTTCTTTGAATCTTTTATCCTTTCTTCACTCATCTGCCATGACTCTTCTGTTCCATGCCAAATTCCTATATAAGCTTAGGTCTGTGTCTCAGGTCATAGTCTGTTTCATTGTCTGTCTCTTTGCCAGTACCTCACCTTTTAATCACTGTAGGTTACTACATGTAGAGCTTTATATTTCGAGTACATTGTATATGTATGTACAGACCAGTAAATCTTTGTATGGATATTGTGGACTTTATTGTTGAGAAATATATGCAAATACTTTCTTGATTTCTTTTAAAGCATTCATTTGAGATATATATATATATATATACATATATATGATTTACCTTTTTAAAGTGTACAATTCCGTGGGTTTTATTATATTCACAAAGTTGTGCTGATTCCAGAATGTATTTTTCATCACCTGAAAGGAGATCCCATACCCACTAGCAGTTAGCCTCTGTTGTTTCCTCCTCTTACCCCCCATAACCATTACTCTGCTTTCTGTCTCTGTGGATTGACCTATTCTGGACATTTCACACAAATGGAACAGTACACTATATAGCCTTCTGTAACAGTATTCATTTATTTAAATTGAGTCAAATTGACAGATTAGCAGGGCATTCTGTAGGAATATTACTGTGTCTTTTAAGAAAGTAGGACAATAATACTGTATCTTAGTGGGGAGCAAGAAGAGAAAACCTTACCAGTATTTATTTCTGTTTCATTTTTATTGTTTAAGCATCAGATTTTATTTCTTCATTTATTGAAGAGAGTGGCCAGTCTTATGCTTTTGCTTAGTTGCTTGATGAATAAATGTCATGTAACAGATCCTGTTCTAGAAGAGTATTTTTGATACATCTTGAGTTTATGAGATATGGATGGAGTAAGACTATTTTGATTTGGGTAGATGTTGTTGGTAATTGTATAAAAATGATGTGATTCCTTTTGTATCTTGGTGGATAGATGAGTAAAATCATGTGACAGTATACAGGGAATATATTCTCTCCTGAATTGTTTATTTTTTAAAGCAAGCAGATTTTCCAGTTTAACCCAGAAATTAGTCACCAGCTTAGAGTTCTTTTTAGAAGGCTACCTCGGAAAGTACCTTTAAGTCATGTACCCAGATAAAGTTTACTAATAAAGAACATTTATTTAACATACTAAAATACTATGAGCCTTGGTATCATTTGGAGAACTGATGTTTTATTAGTATAATTGCTGAAATATAGTTCAGAAAAGAAAATATTTTCCCCTTAATCATAACATGAAATTTTAATTTTTTTTTTGGGTTGCACCACTTGGCTTGAAGGATCTTAGTTCCTCGACCAAGGATTGAACCCAAGTCCCCCACAGTGAAAGCAGAGTCCTAACCACTGGACCACCAGGGGATTCCTGCACTTTTTTTTTTTTTTGCTTTAAACTTTCAAAGAGTTAGCCTCAACTAGAATGGTTGAGAGGTAAACCTCTTTAAATGATTCAGAAGTTTGACCAGCACTCTTTTCAAACCTCATGATTTTGACATCTTCAAATTTTCATTCCAAAGTCATAAGGAAATTAAAAGTACCTGTAGAGTTAATATCTTTATGTAGCAGCCTCCAAGTTCAAGCCTTTGTATATGAATTTAACAAACTGAGAGAAAATGCCCAATTTGTCAGAAATAATTTGCTTTTATATCACTATAGTTACAGATATGGATAGACCCCTGTAACTACCAACTGTGTAACTCTTGGATGCTTTTAGAAGTACTTTATTTTCTTTGTGAATAAATGTTAAATCTTGTAAACTGATACAGTTTTAGTTCCCTCAAAAGATAAGATAATTTAAAAACAAATGGAACACCACTTCAGTTTATTAACTTTGTATTTCCTTGACAGTGGCATGCTCCAGTCCATAGTGTCACAGTTGGGCTTGACTTAGCGACTGAGCAAACAAAAAAAATTTCCTTGATTAAAAATTTTCAAGCAGGACACACTTTATTTGAAGGATTGACATTGAGTTGTGTAGTCACTGTACCAAATTCAGTTAGTGCTTTTTGTCTATAGCATAGCCGGATAGCCAGATTAGATGCTATCAATTCTAGCTACTTTTAGTGATTAAAAGGTAAATATTATTGCTCATTTCCTTTTTGGTACTAAAGAGGCATGATCATGTTCTTAGAACCAAATGGCTGGTATTTTTTTTCTATAACTTTCACCCCCAGTTTTTTGTGTGTGCAGTGAAGTAAAAATGTCAAAAGGCTTGTGAAGGAAGAATATTAATTTTTAACATAATTTGCATATTGTTCATACTTAGTAGCAGTTTACGTTTCCTGATTTTTAAAGGTGTGTGTTTGGGCTCTTTAAAAATATTTCTCTTATTTCCAAAAAGGATGAATGACTCACAGATTTAAAACAGAAAATTATAACAAAATAATATACCTCTGTTCTTTTCTTTTAACAATACACTTTTGTCATTACATTACTGACAAACAATTTTTAAATTATGAAAGCCAAAATGGGTAATACAGAATTTATAGCTTATAGTCAAAGGATCACTCTGATCATAGAAGTGATTAAAATATGAGTAGAACATATAAGCAAAAAGAATGGAGTCTCCTAGCATTTAGGGGATTTTAGCATTCTTCCTATATAGATTCTGCATGTTTTTTCAAGTTTTTACTTTATAGAGGACCTGGTTTTACCTTTGCAGACCTATGTACTAAAAATAATGGACCCTTTTTAAAAAAAATAAAATTAACTCCTGTTACCATTTTCTTCTTGGTGTAGATTTGGGGGAAAAATAGTAAAATGAAAATCTCCCTTGATGCTGTCATCAAGAAATCTTCATGTTCTGTCATTAAATATGAGTCTCAGTTGACATTTTCTGGAGGGGTATTGCTTGTATGTATTCAACTGATTTCAAATACAGGATCTGACTTTCAAATGTTAATGATCATTCAGTTAGAAATCAGTGTATGAATATATTTGCTAGCTTTGTCTTGTTACACCTCAAAGTATATATACTTAAATTTAATATCAATTTTTTTGCTTTAAAGCATAAATGACCTCTAAATTTTGAACATTATGTATTGTTTTCATAGTGGTTTGCTGCAGAAATCATCAAACAGTAAAAATGCCAGGTTTTCAAGAACCAGCATAACTGGTTCACTTCTGTAGACTGTCTGTGTGCACTGTTACTATAGAAACACATGCAGACTGTGGATTTATCATAAACTTTGAAAAATATTTCTTGTGCAGTTCACATAAAGAAACATCTGGATCCCTTGTTTATGCTGGAGTAAAGGGAGGCCACCCTCTTCTGTGTTGTGGGAATCACGTTATATTCTACTGTTTTTCTTTAGCTGTGAAAATTGTAATGTTGATATATCAAGTACACTGTGTATTTTAGTAAGATTGATTTTAACAACTGGAATAGGTTTCAAAAATAAGGATTCATGTTCATGCTAATTCAGTTAACTGTGACTTTGACAGTTTAAGCTAGAGAGCTTCCACATTCTGAATTTCATATCTACAGTATTAACACTAGGGTTTTATTTCTGTTTTTTGCGTGGTTCCAAAGAGTTTATCAGATTACTTAAAATGTTGGCATTAGTGTATTTGCATATATACATAAAACAATTATGTAGACTCTTCAGGTCACTGGGGTGCTAATGTGGTACACACGTGAGCCTGGCAGGAGCTCAAGTGAGACCAGGCTTGGAGGCACAGGACTTTGAAAAACTGGATGTCTGAGAGGAGTCGGATGAAGAGGAAAGGGTCACTTTAAGAGTTTGGCTTAATCCCACTGCTCAGATCTCCACCTCCAGCTCCTTTCCCATCCTTGGGAGGAGGGGCCCCATTTTCAGACTGTATCCCCATGACATACTCACCCACTCCCTAACATCTTGATGTGGTGAACACTCTCCAGAATGCTCTGAACCAGGTCCTTGTAAATATATTTGTATCAGAGAAAACAAGGCACTTCGGGAACATTACAGCTCATTCTCCTGCACTTACATCATTCTAGGCAGAAAGTAAAAATTGGTTAACACTGGGATATTAAATAGATCTGCTTATAAAGGAGTTTTTGATATCTTTCAGTCTTTTGTTGGGTTAGTAGACTCTCCTTGGAAATGCATTTGACTTCATGTCAGTCTCTCAGGGCTTTAAGCCTTGCAGGGAAGCATAGTCCAGAACTAAGGAGAATCTCAGTAGTGGCTTGGAGAGTGGTCCTCAGTCAGATTTTGCCAAGGATATTCCTGAGGAGACCACAGTTGCCTTTATATTATCTTGTATTCTTCATAGAAAGATCCTCAACTACTCTTTGAAGCAGTTCCTTTATACGTAATAGCTCCCTTAAGTTCATACAGTTTAGTTTCAAAGATTCACTGAAGCCCTTCCTCTAGCCTTCGATTTGAGTTCTAGGAGCATACGGATGAATAAAAGTACTTCCTGCTCTTAAGAAAATCACACAGACAGACAGTTTCATGATGAATTCTAAGAGGGATTATTTATCTTAGGAAACAGGGGAAAGTTACTCAGACTAGCATGGAACTTAAGTGAGTACTTCTAGGAAATGACTTTCGGAGTTCAAAAGATGGTTAAATAAGTTAAGCAAAAAAAAAAAAAGAAAAGTAAAAGAGCATATTGGGCTTCCTGGGTGGTGCTCGTGGTAAAGAACCCACCTGCTCATGCAGGTTAGGTGTAAGAGATGCCTGTTTGATCCCTGGGTCAGGAAGATCCCCTGGAGAGGGGCATGGCAACCCACTCCAGTATTCTTGCCTGGAGACTCCCCATGGGCAGAGGAGCCAGGTGGGCTACAGTCCATGGGGTCACAGACAGTGGGACATGACTGAAGTGACTCAGCACAGCAGGTGCAGGAGACGATATTAGTAAAGGCACAGTGGCGTGAAACCCCAGCGTGTCCAGTGATTCCGAGTAAGCAGACATTACCAGTGCACAGAAGTGACTTGAGGCTGGGGATGGGGGTGGAGGCCTTGCTTGGAGGGCCGGTGTGCTCTGCTGGCCAAACTACTGTGGCTTTTTCTAGAAATCTTTGACGGCTTTTAAACAGGAAAGTGATGTGGTTAGATTTACAAATTAAGTAACCTAGGAATGTATTGAAGGGGTAATTGGGTCTGAAGACAAAAAATAGTTATTTATGACACCTTTAGAGCTACTTCTGATTCCAGAAAGCCTGAATAATGATGTCAGTATGAGGAATTTTAACCTATAATGAAATACGAAGTTGTTTTTTTTTTTTTTTCTTGTGGAGAAGAAACTGATGTTAAACACAGGAAAATAAGTACATACAGCACAGTGTGTTAATTCTGTAAAGTAGAATCCAACAATATGTAGTCTACAAAAGGAAATTGTTCACATTAGGATAAGAATTTGTTATAGTGACTTAGACTTTACATTTAACATGTCATGAATACTTGAATAGCTCAACTGTTCATCTGAAACATCATATGCTTTTTTTTTTAGACTTTGTATCTGAGATTGACTTAAGTAAACTTTTCTGTTATCACTGTTCTCCTGAATAAGCTGGAGAATGAATGGCCTAAAGCTTTAGTTGGTAATTTTCAACTGTTTTCCTTTAAAAATGTCTCAGGAGCTTCCCTGATGGCTCAGTGGTAAAGAATCCTTCTGCCACGGGTTTGATCCCTGGTCCGGGAAGATCCCACATGCCTCGGAGCAACTAAGCCCGTGTGCTACAGCTACCAAGCCTGTGCTCTAGAGCCTGGGAACCACAATTATTTAGCCCACATATCACAACTACTGAAACCTGTGCACCTAGAGCTTGCATACCATGACTAGAGAAAAGACCATGCATCAATGAAGACCCAGAACAGCCATAAATAAAATTATAAAAAAAAGTTTGTGAACAGCCTCAACAAAAATAAGGCAAAAGTATTCATTCATTGATTTCATCTTTTTTTTTTTTTTCATTCACTGATCTCTTTCATCTTAAAAACAAGTGTGAAAACATTGGTCAGAGGAAGAATTTGTCCTAAATTGTTAGCCTGTGGTGGTTTCATTTACTTGGAACTACATATTACAATGGGCCAAACACTAGTCCATTACGTCTCCCACCAAATTGTTAGCTCTGGGCAGTGGAGCTAACGCTCAGGACGTGTGCATTATGATTTCAGTAAGTAATTCAGTAAATAATTACTTCAGCAAGTAATTCAGTAAAGTGAATGTTTGTGTTGCTGTTTACTTGACATACTTAGGGGCTGTGGGCTATGCATTTACTTGTCAAGAGCCAGTCTGACTGTGGGGCAGAGGGCCTCTCGGTGGATTCTCCATTTACAGGATGTCTGACTGAGGAAGTCACTTAATCACGCTGGCCTTCATTTTCACTTGTGAAATGGGGGTAGTAATAGTATTCCCTCAAAGACATGTTTTGGGGAGTGAAATAATGACACAAATGTGAAGTATTTAAGATAGTATTGATGTGTAGTTAAGTCCTCAAATGCTAGTCATTATTACTATTACTTTAGTAATACAAAAAAGTTTAAAATGTACATCTTTATCAGGGATTTGTTAATGACAAAGGTGTGAGAGTTTTTGATGACTCCTATGGAGTAGTTTAAAAATGCGTGGGTGAAAAACACCTAACCTCCAATCTTGCCTGTCTTTCGTGGACTAAAGGCCTCCTTGCCTACGTGAGCACTGTTCTCAAATGTCTGTTGTAATTGTCATGACACACAGTCTAATTCTTAGTCACCTTCTGTTTAATGTTGTTTACATTGTTTACTATTTTATGAGTCTTGACCATAGTATCCTATCTTGTCTTATATGCTAAAGAAACTGTAAATGCCTTTGGGTCAGAGATCAGGTTTTTCATAAGTTTTGTGTGCCCAGCAGTGTGCTGAATGATATTATGGTAACAGCCAACAGATACTGAACTCTAACTCTGGTCATTGTCCAAAGTACTGCTCGTGGATTCTCTTAATTCCTATAGCAGCACTCTTGTTGTTTAATCACTAAGTCGTGTCCAACTCTGTGCGAACCCTCGGACTGCAGCCCACCAGGCTCCTCTGTCCATGGAATTCTCCAGGCAAGAATACTGGAGTGGGTTGCCGTGCCCTCTGGGGGATCTTCCCAGCCCAGGGATCAAACCTGCATCTCTACCTCCTTATTCTCTATGTCAGTTAGTGTATCTGCTGTTTGAAGGCTGGCCACCAGACTCCAGTATGTATAAAAATCACTATGTAAAGAATTTTATAGTCCTAAAATATCTTTTTTTTTTAATGATCAAAATTGCTTTTTTGATTGCATTATTGTGTTATTTGGAGGTGCAATATGAGAAAGTGTGGCTCTATTCATGCTTAGACTTCCTAGAAAACATGACACAGTGAGCCGTTTGGCTGAGTTGGTAAGAATATGCTGTCAAGATTTAATGCATGCTGTTCTGCCTTAACGGAGAAGACAATGGCAACCCACTCCAGTGTTCTTGCCTGGAGAATCCCAGGGACGGCGGAGCCTGGTGGACTGCCATCTATGGGGTCGCACAGAGTCAGACACGACTGAAGCAATGCAGTAGCAGTTCTGCCTTAAGAAGCAGTTGCTTTTTCTTTTTAATATTTTTTTCCAGCCCCTTAGCTAAATTATTTATTTTTATTTTTTTCCCCAACATTTCACTTTAAAAATTTTCAAATCTTTAGGAAAATTAAAAGACTATTATAGTTAACACCTGGATTAGTTGTTAACATTTTTTGCCTTCTTTGTTTTACTCTAGATATATGTACTGTTTAAATGTTAAGCCATTTGAAAGTTGCGTATCCCAGGACACTTTAAATATTTAAGCATAGCTCTTCTAAGAATAAGGACATTCTCTTACATTAACAGGATAGTGTTATCATACCCTTGAAAATTAATAGCACCATTGTTTAATAGCTAGTTCACATTTTATTTATTTTTGAAATATTATTATATTTATTTCTTTGGCTGTGCTGGGTCCTAGTTGCTGCAAGCAGAATCTGCAATTGCAGCGTGTGGGATCTAGCTCTCTGTCCAGGGATAGAACCCGGGCCCCCTTGCTTCGGGAGAGTGGAGTCTTGGTCTTGAGGGAAGCCCCTAGTTTGCATTTTAAGTTCTCATTTTCTCCAAAACTTTGTTTTTACCTCTCTGTGTGTGCTTGTGTTTACATCTAGGATTTAATCAAAGTTCACGCATTGTACTGGTCTTTTAAAAAAAAGAGCCTTTATTTTAAAGGCTTTATTTCCACCTTTTATTTGTAACTTTCACTTTTTGAAGAGCCGGGGCCAGTTTTCTGAGAGAAGGTCCCACACTTTGGATTCCTCTGATTGCTTCCTTATTTTGAGGCTTGGTGTAAGCACTGGGAAGAGGACTTGGGGGATGATGATGTGTGCATGAATCACACCACGAGGCCCAGGAGGCCAGCTGGCCCGCCTCTGGTAAAACCATACCTACTCCCTGGTGTGAAGTACTCTGTCCTGTACACAGTTCTGTTTGCAATTAGTAAGCCACCTATGGAGTGATAAATATTGAAACCGTCATTTCACTTGTCCCATTTTTGCTCAAAAACCCTTAGTGGGTCTCTCCCCATTTCCTAGAATGTAAGAGTATATTTTTTATGAGCTATGTACTTTGCAGATACCTTTCTCTCTGCCTGTAATTCACTTTTTTTCCCTTTTACCTGTGTCTTTTGAAGAGCAAGAGTTTTTAATTTTGAAGTTCATTTTATCCATCTTTTTCTTTCGTAGTTCATGATATTTGCATCCTGTAGAAGAAATCCTCACCTAACACAGTCGAATATTTTCTCCCATGTTTTTCTTCTAGAAGCTTTTATGGTTTGACTTCAGTACCAGGTTTACAAATTAACTTTAATTATTTTTTTGTATAAAGTAAAGTAAGCACTGGGAAGACCCAGAGGAATCGGGTGGAGAGGGAGGTGGGTTGGGAGACCGGGATGGGGAATTCGTGTAACTCTATGGCTGATTCACATCAATGTATGACAAAACCCACTGAAAAATAAAATAAAATAAAAAAAAAAGAAAAAAAAAAGTAAAGTAAGGGTGAGGTTTGCTTTTTCCATACAACTATCCAGTCGTATTTTTTTCCAGCCTTGTCTGTTGAAAATACCATCCTTTTTCCTTGAATTTGTTGTTGTTGTTCAGTCACTGTGTTTTGTCCGACTCTCTTGAGACCCCATGGACTGTAACCCTCCGGGCCCTTTGTCCATGGAATTCTCTAGGCAAGAATATTGGAGTGGGTTGCCATTTTCTTCTCCAGGGTATCTTCCTGACCCAGGGATCCAACCCATGTCTCCTGCATTGGCAGGCAGATTCTTTACCACTGAGCCACCAGGGAAGTCCTTTTCCTCGAATTAATTGACACCTTTGTGGAAGATCAGTTGACCATGTAACTATGGGTGTCAATGTTCTGTTTGTTTTTTTACAATAAGCATAACTCATTTTTTAACAAAACCAGGGATTAGTGGGTGAATAGAGTTACATTATAGGCAAATATCCCCAGAAATCCTGCAGGTCAGTGGAGGTATACTAGTTTTAAGCCCTTTGAGGTCAGGGATGCTTTCAGTCATTTATTAATTGAACAGTATTGAATATCTAGCCTTGAATAAGATATCCATAGTCCCTATGCTTATAGAGCATGCAGTGGAGTGAGGGAGAGAGACCATAAAAAGGCAAACGCATATTTGTATAAGGCATGTTATTCTAAGTGCTTTTATTTATTTATTTATTTTAGTGGAGTGCAATTTATTACACCAGCAGGTCCAAGGCAGAGTCTCCTCTTAGCCAAGGACCCCGACCAGCATTTGTGAAAATCTTTTATACCCCATGTGTACGTGTCCAAACCCACCAGCCCAAATTCTAAGTGCTTTTATAAAGGACAGAAAGCAGACTCCATGAGGAGAGGGTGCTAAGGACTGCAGAAGTCTTCTGTGAGCGATAATGAGTGTTCAGGTAGTTGGAGCAACACAGGTGAAAATTCCAGTGACAGAAATGAAGTGGGCACATTTGAGGAACTGATAAGAAGCCCCTGTGGCTGGAGTGTGTTACTTCTGTGGCGAGTGTTGGTAGATGACTTTGGTAGTTTACAAACTGAGGCCTGAGCACGTAGGCGTGATGCTGAGCCCGGATTTTACTTGAGTGCCACTGGGAAGGCATTGAAGGTTTTGTTGCTTATTTTTGCTTATTTCAGTAAATCATGTCATTACTATCTAGATGAATAAATCAAACATAACCAGTGGCTCAGAAACCTCCCTTTGGCCCCCTTCCAGTGTCTACAGCACCATTTTCAAGAAAGCAGCTACTATCCTGACAGCCGTTCCCGTAGATTTAGGCCTAACTTCATACTGTTTCTGACCCCTGTGTAAATGAAATCACACTGTGTGCTGTGTAGGTGGAATCGCCGTGTCTGACCACTTTTGTTCAAAATGACGTCTGTGAGAGTCCTCTCTGTTGTTCGTTTTTCCTGCTGTATTTTGAGGGGTGGTCGCACGATTGTATTCATTTTTTTAAAGGTGATGGGCCATTCTCTGGGGACGTGGGTTGTGTGGAGATTGGGGAGACAGTTGTGCAAGAGCTTCAGTGAGGAACCAGAGATGGAGTGAGATAGACCAGCATGAGTCAGATGCCTGGGGAGTAAGGCTCTGGGAATTTATGGATCGGCTGGACAAGAGTAGGAGTGAGGGAAAGGGGTGTGTCATGATTCCCAGGCTTCTGGCTTCGGCAGCTGGTAGGTGGAGGTTTCATTTTCTTCTCAGGGGAAGGACACGTTTAAGTAAAATAGAAACTGAGAGTTCACTATTAGACATTTTAAGGCGCTTGTTGTGAGATACGAGTGAGGCTGTCCAACAGGCACTTGGGTTGTGTGTCTGGAGCATACTGGGTTAAAGTGGGAAGTTGGGGTAGTTCAGAGATTAGGAGGCAGCTGCCATGCAGAGCGCCCCACGCTTGGTCGCTGAGTCGTGTTTGACTCTGTGGCCCATGGGCTGTAGCCCCCAGGCGCCTCTATTGAGGGGGTTTCCCAGCAAGGATACTGGAGCAGGTTGCCCTTTCCTCCTCCAGGGGATCTTCCCGACCCAGAGATGGAACTCGTGTCTCCTGCACCAGCAGGCGGGTTCTTTACCACTGCACCACCTGACATTACTTGGTACTGTACTGGAGTTAAAAGATACAAATGTCACCATTTTATTCAACTTCTGTTGGCCATGTGACTAAGGCCAAATCACATGTTCTTTCTGAGCCCCATCCCTTCTCACGTCTAAGATGGGGATAATACTTTGCTTCATAGGATTAAATAAAGTATATTAGGCCCCAGTTCATAGATATCTGGCTCAGTGGATGCTCAGAAAAGGTCATTCATGCCCTTGCAATTTGGGCTGATTAAGAAAAAAATCAGATTGTGGACCATCATGAAAGGCACAGAAGAGACTTGGTGTGGTGTGAAGTTCAGAATGTCAATATGGGAACAAACTCAGTGCAGGTTGACTTTAGAAGCATCCCCTGGCTGCTGTGCAGGAAGAAACTAGAGGTGAGAAATACCTTGAAAATCAGTTGTTGTCGTTCAGGATCAGGCGCTGACGAGGGCCTGGCCTGACATGGATATAGAAATCAGAGAACAAATCAGGGACTTCCCTGGTGGCTCAGCGGCAGGGAATCTGCCTGCCAACACAGGAGCTACGGATTTGATCCCTGGGCTGGGACGATTGCACACGCCCCAGAGCAGCTCAGCCCATGCCCCACAACTGCTGAGTGTGCTCTAGAGCCCAGGAGCAGTGACTGCTGAAGGCCACGCACCCTAGGGCCCATGCCCTACAACAGGAGAAGCCATTGCAATGAGAAGCACACACGTGGCTGCTAGAGAGTAGCCTCCACTCTCTGCAGCTAGGAAAAAGTGCCTGAGTAGCAGTGAAGACCCCGCACAGCCAAAAATAAATAAACAAAATTACTTTTTTTAAAAGGAAAAGAACAAATCAGAGTTCAAAGGAATAGGTACTAGACTTGTCCAATGTTTAGTTTTATGACTTTGCCGAGAAGGAAGAATCAATCACCCTCATATGAACCTGAGGCTGCTGGCTTGGTAGCTGGAAAAACAGTGGAAGCAGCAAGCAGTGCAGGGTAGTCTGGAAGCAAAGCTGAGTTAGGAAAGGACAGTCTGCTCAACTTTGAACATATGACTCTCAAGATGATTTTGTGTTGTCTCTGGATGGTTGGATAGTCTCTGGCATGGGATCTTGTGGAAAAGAACACAGGATTAGAAAGCTAAGAGATTGATTCTTTTTCAAGCTTACTCGCTAATTAGCTTTGTAGTCTTGGGAAATTCGGCAAATATTGAATGTAGTTATCTGAAAAATGAAGCTAACACCTGCCCTGTCAGCTTTACAGGATTGTTTTGCCGATCAAATAAAGTATGTGAAAACACTGTGTAATTGCAAACTCTTATGTGTGCCTGTGTGCTAAGACACTTTAGTGGTATCCAGCTCTTTGTGATCCTTTGGACTGTAGACCATGAGGCTCCTCTATCCATGGGATTCTCCAGGCAAGAATACTTGGGTGTGTTGCCATTTCCTTCTCCACGGGATCTTCTCAACCGAAGGACTGAACCCGTGTTTCTTATGTCTCTTGCATTGGCAGGTGGGTTCTTTACCACTAGCGCCACCTGGGAAGCCCAATAACTTTTATACTGTAATTGTAATATGGTAATGTTGCTTCTTTTCTTAGTTCAAACTAAAATATTTGGTTATAGGGCTAGAGAAGAAAAGAGAAGGGGGAAATGCCGGACTTCTGAGAAGTTTGTGTTTGGAACTAAGTCAGAAGTATCAGAAATCTGAGTTGTTGCTGTTGTTTGGTCGCTCAGTCACGTCGGACTCTCTCCGACCCCATGGACTGCAGCACACCAGGTTTCTCCACCCTCTGCCATCTCCCAGAGGTTGCTCAGACTCACATCCATTGAGTTGGTGATGCCATCCAACCATCTCTTCCTCTGTTGTCCCCCTTTCCTCCTGCCTTCAGGGTCTAGCATCAGAGTCTCTTCTAATGAGTTGGCTCGTCATATCAGGTGGCCACAGTATTGGAACTTCAGCTTCAGTATCAGTCCTTCCAGTGAATATTCAGGATTGATTTCCTTTAGGATTGACTGGTTTGATCTCCTTGCAGTCCCTGAGTGCATGTGCCTGAAAACCACTGTAGACCATGGGACATAATCTGGAAGCTGATCTTGTGTATGACAGTTACAAGAACCAAAAGCACAGATTGCATCATGTCAAATGCTGGTATTTAACTTGCTTTCAAGTTGGAAGTTTGGAGGACTGTTGAATTCTACCTGTATATTTGCCCCATGTGTATTTACAGAATTTAGAACATACTTTCTTGTGTCTGTGAGCTACATATTTTTGTCAAGTGTCAGATTAGGGTAAGGTTCAATTCTTAAGCTATATATATATATATATATATATATAAAGAAATGATTTCTAACCTTTATGAGCATTATCAGTATGATATGCTGGTTAGGAACACAGACTCTGAGACCAAACTGCCTGTTGGGAGCATTAAATGGAGTCCTGTTTGTAGAGCTCTTAGAATGGCTCCTGACACACACTAAACTGTCTTTTAAGTGTTGGTGGTGGTTATTATGAAATGGTTAGTTGTTGTTTTAGCAGTGACCAAGGAATAAAGAATAGAGTTGACCAAAAGGTTCATATGGGTTTTTCCATACGATGTAATGGAAAACCCCAAATGAACTTTTGGGCCAACCCAATGCCTGAACAAAAGAAACAAGTCCTCTCAGAACTTAGCACCTGAGGAAAGTGTTAGTGGCATAATGGCAAAAATCTTGGGCTTCAGAGTCAGAGATGCCTACATGCAAATCCTGATTCAGCCTCCTTGGCGTTGGGGTTTAAGCAAGCCCCCCTAAAAACTCCTCTGCAGCTCACTTTCTTTATCTGTGAGCCAGGAGTCACTCCACCTTGAAGAGTCATTTTGAGGATTGAGTGAGATGTGTAAAAAGTGCTTGGCCCAGAGTCGATGCTAAGGAAGTGGGAGTGCCCTCTCACATCCTGTGGCTGCCCCCTCCCCGCACCTCACCCCAGTATAGAGCAGTAAAGTCAGTTTGATTTTTTGTAAGCTCTCATTTTCATTCCTTTGCAAGTTAAGAACTGCTAACTTTCTTTCCACTTGCAACCTTCAGAATAAACAGCTGTTTAATTGGATACACCTTGGAAAATGTTGTCAGCTTTTATTTCCTTCTTCCCTTCACTGTTTTGGCTTACTTGCTTTATCGTTTTTCGACTAGAACCACGATGGTGAACATTACCAGTAAATCACGGAATTGAACTGGTCTCTAGTCTCCGAATCCACTTCCCTGCATTCTGCTATCTACAGTTGGCTCATCAGACTTGACACAGTAGTGAAATACTCTCAGCCCTAGAGCTTTTTAGAAGAGATGTTTACAGGATTTTCAAAATTGTATCTGGGCAGTCCATGAATCCCCTCTGTCAGGATGTGGACCTGTCAAACCTGTGCCGGAGCAGAGTGGTCTCAGAGCATTTGCTAACAGCTGCTCACCCATACTGTAACATTGTCACTCAGTGTGGGCAGTTGAGACACTTTCTAGAGAAGGCGCAGTGACTGTCGGAGTAGAGCAGTGACCTGGCCGACAGCGTGCGTCGGTGTCAGCTGGTGTGTGGCCTTAAAGTCCTCACGCTTTACATACGGGATCTCGAAGGGTGGTGCTGATGAACCCATTTGCAGGGCAGCAACGGAGATGCAGACACAGGGCACAATCTTGTGGGCACGGGGGGTAGGGGGGCCAGGAGAGGGTGAGACGAATGGAGACAGCAGCATGGACGTATATCCACTACCATATACAAAATAGAGAGTGGGAATTTCCCGTATGACTCACGGAGCTCAGCCTGGGGCTCTGTGACAGCCTAGAGGGCTGGGATGGGGCGGGAGGTGGGAGGGTGATACGTGTAGATACAGACGAATGTCTGTGGCCGAATCAAGTTGGTGTAGGACAGAAGCTAACACAGTATGGTAAGGCAGTTATCCTTCAACTAGAAATAAATAGCAAATATATATAGAACTGGGAAAAAAATACTCATGCCCTAGGCCTCACCCCAGATTTACTGAATCAGGTCATCAGTATATAGATCTTGACATGTGCCTTTTGTAAAAGTAAAGATGATTCTACTATCTATATCACTGATTAAGAACAACTAGATACTGGTAAGAGCGTAGGAACTAGTTGTCCCCTCACACTGTTGGCATGAGTATAAATTGATATGATATAGCCTATAATAAACTACTCTATAGAACAGTTTTACAGTATCATTGGAATTTCACATCTGTCCTAGAGAAATACATATATGCATAAAGATACAGTTTCAAGAAAGTTTTCTGTCAGCCCATTATAATGTCCAAGAGTTGTGAGCGACTCAGTGGTTGTCATGGTTAAATATGGTAGATTCCGCAGTTGTTTACAGTGTGACCACAGCCACTTAGGGAGTGGAGGATGTATGAGAATGGTCTGTACATGGCTGATGTAGAAAGATAGCTAGGATTTAAGTCGAATAAGAAAGTCACAGACTAAACTATTTTAAACATTTTGTGTGTAAATATATAGAGAAAGATCTAGAAGAATACCCACTGAAGTATTTACAGTGGTTACCCATGACTTATTCGGCCTTTTAAATTTTGTATTTAAAATATTTGCAATAAGATTTTGTTATTTTTGTAATAACAGAACCACTGGACAAAACATGAATGATCCAAGGAAAACTCCCATGGGACTTAATTTGTATGCGTCAAGACACTGCTGATTTTGCAATTACCAGTTTTAACTGAGACTTATAATCTCTAACTTGGGAAACAAAGGAATGTCAAAACTACTTTGCATGTTTGCGAAGAGGACAAAATTTTTGTTTCTTAAGTTATTATGACAGTCATTGAGTTTCAAACAGATAAGCATTTACGATAAAAAGTGTTTGTTCTGTGTCAGAATCACATTGGCTGCTTGTTTTAAAAACAGTGTTTGTGCAAATCTGGATATGAAAATGGGCTTCGGAATGTTTTACTTTAATCCTTTGCTGTTGGTTAGCCATCTAGCCTTTGAGGTTATTAACTAACACTTTTTGATCTCTCTTTTAAAACTTTAGGCCCGATGAGAGAAAGGGAAAGTTAAGGATGCTGGAGCAGAACAATGGATTTCTCTTTCTCTTTCATGCAAGGGATCATGGGAAACACAATTCAGCAACCACCTCAACTCATTGACTCCGCCAACATCCGCCAGGAGGATGCCTTTGATAACAACAGTGACATTGTTGAAGATGGTGGCCAGACACCATATGAAGCTACCTTGCAGCAAGGCTTTCAGTACCCACCCACAACAGAAGATCTCCCTCCACTCACGAATGGCTACCCACCGTCCATCAGCATGTACGAAACTCAAACCAAATACCAGCCGTATAACCAGTATCCCAACGGGTCCGCCAACGGCTTTGGTGCAGTTAGAAACTTTAGCCCCACTGACTATTACCATTCAGAAATTCCAAACACACGACCCCATGAAGTTCTGGAAAAGCCTTCTCCTCCACAGCCACCACCACCTCCACCTTCGGTACCACAGACTGTGATTCCAAAGAAGACTGGCTCACCTGAAATTAAACTAAAAATAACCAAAACTATCCAGAATGGCAGGGAATTGTTCGAGTCTTCCCTTTGTGGAGACCTTTTAAATGAAGTCCAGGCAAGTGAGCACACAAAGTCAAAGCATGAAAGCAGAAAAGAAAAGAGGAAAAAGAGCAACAAGCATGACTCATCTAGATCCGAAGAGCGCAAGTCACACAAAATCCCCAAATTAGAACCAGAAGAACAAAATGTAAGTTGAAACATCTTTTTGAAAAATTTTGTAACATTTTCACATTTACTGGAAGTCCAAGAGATCTTTTTTCCAGTTTTTATCTCTTCAAATGTAAATATTTGTGATAACTTCTTTCTTCTGATCTCTGGCAAGGAGCTTGGGTTATGATGACAGGTGGTAAGTAAATATTTGTTGAGTAAATGAATGGACATCATCAGAGTAAAGAGATATTTTAAAAACACGTGACACTAAAAGTCTTGCCTCCGGTGTGTCTTTGTTTAGCAGTCTCACTTAATCTTGCTTGTAATAAACTGGCTTCTGAAGATGAAGAGGAAAGTCAGCGAGAATATGGTTAATGAAATTGGTTTTCCATTGTTCCAGAACTTCAGCTTTTTTTTTGGTCTGGTTGCACCGGGTCTTCCTGGCTGCCTGTGGACTTTCTCTAGTTGTGGCAAGCAGAGGCTATTCTTTGTTGCACTGGGCGGGCTCCTCATTGCGGTGGCTTCTCTTGTTGCAGAGCGCAAGGTCTAAGGCACTGGGGCTTCAGCTCAGTAGTTGCAGCCCCTGGCTCTAGAGTACGGGTTCAGTAGCTGTGGCGCGTGGGCTCAGCTGTTCCTCAGCATATGGGATCTTTCCCAACCAGGGATGGAACCTGTGTCTCCTGCATTGATTGGCAAGCAGATTCTTATCCACTGTGCGCCAAGGAAGCGCCTGGACCAGCGTTTGCCAGGAGAGGTTAGATTTACACTCATCACTAGTGTGTTTGCTGCAAAATAACCTGAGGTAAACAAAGGAACTCTTTATTAAAATCAGAGTTAGTATTCAAACATACTCATTAAAACTTCAGGTAGCATTTTATAAAAGTCATCCTTTGGTAGTAACTTAAGATGCATGCTACTAATTTTTTTTTTTTTTTTAACATCTCTGAGGTTTCACTATTAATTTCCTTAATAACAAGACGTATGTAACAAATCAATTCTAGCTTGAAAGAAGAGTTTTTCATTAATATTCTAATATATAGTGTGACTTGAAGATGTCCCCAGACATAGATTTCGAAGAAATGAATGCTCTTCTATCTGGTATGCAAGTTAATTTGTTATCTTCTATTCAAAGAAATGTTTACATCTTACCAACTCATCTTTTCCTTAGTAGCTGAGTTCTACTTCTTTATGCAGATAAACATGATCATTCACTGGAGTAAAGGTCACACTTGTTCTAGGCTCTCACAAGTCTCAGTGTGATAAGTCAATATGTTTTTCTCATTTTCTATTGTTTTTTCTTATTCAATTTTTTCTTGTTTTTTCTTCTTTTTTTTTAAGTTTTTCTTCTTGTTTTTTCTTATTCAACTTAACAAATATCTACTGAGTACCTAATGTGTGCTAGACACTTTTCTAAGATTTGAAAGTTGGTCAGCAAGTGAAAAGTAAAGATGCCTACTTTCAGGGTGCTAACATTGTAGTAAGAGGAGCCAGAAAACACACACACACGCGTGCGTGTGTGCATGTTAACATGTCTAGGTTCAGATAGTGGTAAGTGCTATGAAGAAAATAAAACTGAGTGATGAGATAAAGAGAACTTGTGGATGCTAGCAGTTCTGCCATCTTAGTTCTGTAGCTGTAAAATGACTCTGAAGCGAAGTGGTTTCTGAAATGCCTTTAAATTTCCTAAGTCATTTATTAAATGTACTCCCCCTCCCCGCACAGATCTTAGCTCATGTAGTATCTTACACTGCTTATTAAGTGAATGAATCAGTGAAAGGAGAGAAGTTAACTTTTTCCCCTCCGAGCACATCCACTGTAGCTTTTCTTTCATGGACCTGCAGTGAAAAGACGTGCGAAGCCCCAGTGACCCTTGGGAATCACGAAAATGCATAAAACCTGAATTTGGTTCTAACTGAGGTTCTAAGAACCATTTTGGTGACCCGACTTTCTTTTGCTCTAAAGAATCTGGCAAATAGGAGAATATTCTATTTTACTTACTAGGCTAGACTTCTTGCCTCATTGATAAAAATATTAAAATGTATAGCTTAAAATATATCTCACAATAGAAATAGGGCTGGAAGCAGTTACAGGCAAGAGAAGATAGCCTGTTCATTTTTCATATCCACTCTTTGCTTTATTGGAATCTAGGAAACAGTTCAGTACAATGATATGTCTAGTAGTCACTTTTCAGTGAGACTTTAAAGCTAATTCTGTCTTTGTTGGTTGTCTGCTATGTCTGGCCGTTTATGTCGCTTAAACCTTGAGTTAACGGTTATATCCAGGAATTAGAATGGTTAGATGTGATTTAAGAGTTTTAGTTCATTTTCTTTTTTTTAGTTAATCATGTAGGGGCATAATATAATATTTCATTATTTAGGATCTTACAGTCTCTTGGTGTAAAGGAATGTCAATTTGATTGAAGATACAGATGTGGTAAGTGGCGTTGGTTGCCTTAAATGTTACCAAGACCATTGCCTGAAAGTTGAGCTTTGGGGGAAAATCTAGGGTTGTTGTTTTTTTTCCCCTTGTTTTTCTCCCCCCACCACCCACATTTTCTTTCAAAAAAATGTAGTGAAGAGCTAAGCTCTTGTCAGTTGAATTTGATTTAATCAGACTTTCATCGCACACATGGGGCAGGTCTAAGCTTATGGGAAGGTGCCATAAAAGTGACCCTGCGCTCTAACAGAGGAACGTTGAAGCTGGTGTCCCAGGACCCCGCTTGTTGTTAGGGCTGTGCCTCTGCTAAGCTGTGCAGACAGGGATGTGCACACATCAGCCTGTTTCTGTTTTTTTTGTAACCATGTATGGTCTTATAGGGGTTTCCTTAACTTGAACAACGTTCCTTTTGCTTCCTTGAGGACGGTTGAGTTAAGTGTTTTAACTTTTGATATCCTTGTGCCTGCTGGCTGTCACTGGAGGTCCATACCCTTGGCGTCCAGCATTATAGAGGGCTCGGAATGGAAAGAGGAGCCCAGGAAGTGTCTGCAGACACCACTGGATAGCTCCCCTCCCCCGGACGCCTGAGGAAGCCCAGTGAGAGCTGGTACCTGGAATGACTCCTCAAGCTGAGTTTATTGATAACTATATCTAGATGTCCAGATGTATATTTCTTCCTTAAAAGCTCACTCATAGGTTCTTTTTGAGACAGACAAAGCAAAGTCTCATCTAAAAATAAAACAAGATTTCACTTACTCCTGTTTTCTTTCCTTTTTTCTTAGTATTCGATCTACGAGTATTTCCTCCCAATTCTGAGCTATCTGGCCTTTTAGAGAGCGGCTGTTCTGTGGAACAACCTAAGTATATCTTTCCAACAATGAAAATGTGTGTCCAAACATCTCAGCAGCAGGAGACCTGCGATCACTACAGAAATTGTATATTTTGTAAAGCTGCTTTAGCTTCTTTCTCTCCCACCAAATTAGAAACATGTGGAAATGTTTCTGCACTTCTTCCTCCTTGGCAGGTGTAATGCCTCAGGCATGTGAGCGTAGGCTCTGTTTAAACACTGGTCTTCCACCAGCCCTCGGTGGGCTTATCCACTAAGGCCAGGCCCATTAACTCTCAGCTTGCCGTTTTCACGTATAAAAAGCCAGACAGCTTCTTTGGCCCCATTAGCACTAAGTTAGAGGTTATATCTCGTTCTCCAGCCTCAGAGTGTTAGGTCTTAAAATTCTTAGAAACTGTTTATATGCATTACGAACTCACAGGTTATTCAGAAAGTAAAAGAAAAAATGCATGAGCAGTTTACTGGCTTTACATTTTTCTTCCCACCTTCAATGATGACATAAGGTTTTGGTTCCTGTAGACAATATGATTTTACTTAATGTTTGAAAACTCTTAAAGATTTGGAACTCTGCCAGATTTGATGTGTGTTATTCATCCTGATAAATCTCTTTCTTGGATTTTGATAAAAATGCTAGATATCGTGTGTGTGTGTGTCTGTGTGTGTGTGTGGTTGGAACTGTGTGGCTTGCGGGATCTTAGTTCCCTGACCGGGGACTGAACCCGGGTGTTGGCAGTGAAAGCCCCGAGTCCTAATCACTGCACCACCAGGGAATTCAAAGGAATATTTAGGGCAATAGAATTTTATTTTAGCTGCCGTTAGCATATTTTTTTCTACCAGATTAAGAAATTTCCAGTGATTCTTTACTGGAAAAAAAAGGTCTTTCCACGTGAAATCAGCTAAAAATGTAAAGAGATTGTATACCCATAAAAATCATTCGTTTAAAATTAAGATGACTTTAAGGCTGTGAATAGTTTGCTTGCTGTCGTCTTTTTCTCGGATACTTTCTCTTCCTCAGGCAGCACTGTTAGCACCCAGAAGGCATCTTCAGTCCCTGTTTGGTTTTAATCTCCTCTAAGCTTATCTATCCTTTGAACAGTCGAAGGAAAGTGGATTTTATTCCGAGCAATATTTTGTCTGTTGGCAGTTTCTGACTCTTTATTTTTCTTGACTCCTAAGCATTTGACTGCCATTGACCATTTCATCTTAAAAACTCCCCTTCTTAATTGATGTTTGTGGTAATATGTAGCTCTGTTTACCTTTCTTTTGAGCTCAAATCTTAGATCTCCAAATGCCTACTAGGTATTTCTCTTTTGCTCACGTATTAGCACATTTTGCAATGTATATTCACATTCTATCATTGCAGCACCTTTATTTGACTTTTTTTTTTCTTCTTCTATTTTTATAGTTTGAAAGCTTAGAATAAATCTTCTTAGCCTTCTTTTTCTTCCTTGCCATTTTTTTCCTTTTAAAATGACTGTGTTTAAAAAAAAAAAAAAAAAAAAACTTAGTTCTTTGAGAGTGATTTTAGCTTTTTTTCAAGTCAACCTGAAGGCAAGG
Organism: Muntiacus reevesi; assembly: GCF_963930625.1. Lineage (NCBI taxonomy): Eukaryota > Metazoa > Chordata > Mammalia > Artiodactyla > Cervidae > Muntiacus > Muntiacus reevesi. The sequence goes on along the minus strand of NC_089258.1, from coordinate 74,204,204 downwards.
CAGGCTTCCCTGATAGCTCAGTTGGTAAAGATTCCACCTGCAATGCAGGAGACCCTGGATTGGGAAAATCCCCTGGAGCAAGGAAAGGCTACCCACTCCAGTATTCTGACCTGGAGAATTCCATGGACTATATAGTCCATGGGGTCACAAAGAGTCGGACACGACTGGGCGACTTTCATTTGAAGGAAAGGCGAACAACCTGGAACCACCTAGGAAAATCAGGAAGGGATAAGACATTTGAATAATATAAAGGTTTTGAAGGAATCCTGTCTTTAACCCAGAAAGGGAGAAATGTTTATGAGCTTCAGACCAGCTCTTACAGTAATAGGATTCCATCATTTGGCAGAGATGAGTCACTCCTTATCTGTCTGGCCTTAGAGTTAAAGGTCCTCGAAAATGCTCTGACATCCCCAAGACTGAAGGCAGGGAGGAGGAGGACTTGCTTTCCCAGCTCCACACATGCTTGCCTAGGTGGCCCTGTCCTCCTGCTGTAGCTTGAGAATTGAGAAGCTGAGGTCAAGGCTTACTCTGTATCTTTGGACTGAAGTGAAGCTGCCTATGCAAATGTGGACAGTATTTTTAAACTGCCTCGTCACGCCAGTGACTGGGGGTGGGAGCGGGGGGCAATTCTCACTTGAACATAGGTTTCTCTCTCCTTGCTCAGTGAGTGAGTCCTATCGGATTAGCCAGTCATAGCATCGCCACAGCCAATCGGGCAGAGTTCACGTAGTGCCACGAAGAGCCGCCACCGCCTTCTTCCACGCAGGCTTCTCCCAGTATTTTCAGTAGCCTCCTGATTAAGCATCCCGCCTCCCCTCTCACTCCTTTCCAAGATATTCTCCGCACAACAGCTAACACGATCGTTTTAAAACAGAAGTTGGCACATGTTACTTCTCCCCCTAATCCTCCTCTGAGGCTTTCATCGCACTTGAGATAAAACCCTTGAACATGGCTCACAAGGCCCTGGGGAGGCCGCCTCCTCCCCTCCCGTTTTGTAACCTCTCTCCTTTTTGGGGCAGTTGTGGCCGCCGTAAGGGCTCTTTTGAAGTTCCTACCTTTGTTTAACCTCGGAGACTTCACACATGCTGCTATTCTCTGGAATGTTCTTTCCCCCACTTTTTTACTGGACTACAACTCCTCTTCTTTTGGTTCAGATTATACTTTCTCAGAGAGGCGTTTCCTGATATCTGCATGCCCACACACTGTTACTTCTCTTCATACATTGTATGAGTGTATGTTTGTGTTGAATTCCCAGATGGCTCAGCGGGTGAAGAATCTGCCTGCAATGCAGGAGACACAGAAGACGAGGGTTCATTCCCTGGGTTGGGAAGATTCGCTGGAGAAGGGAATGGCAACCCACTCCAGTATTCTTGCCTGGAGAATCCTATGGACAGAGGAGCCTGGTTAGTTATAGTGCATGGGGTTGTAAAGAGTGAGACATGATTGAGTGACTAACCCCGCTTCATGTTTGTCTGTCTGTCTGTCCTACCCACCTGTGAGCTCTTTGAGGTCGGGCGTCACATCTGTATGTTTCACCACTGCACACCAACTTCTAGAACAGGCCAGGAACTCTGTGGGCACAGTCCAGTGAACGACCGACACGTGGGGATTGGCATATGAGTCACGCTTATCATTTCCTAACAATTTTCACAGTTTCTTTTACTTAATAAAGCTTTGGTTTTATAGCAATGTCTTAAATGTCTTGAATTAATTGAATGGAGAATTTTAAGTAACCTAGTAGCTATAGTTTTTAAGTGAAATTAGACCTAAGTTAATGGTGTCTTAGACCTCTCTTTTTTTGTCATCTAAATTAAATTCTGTTCTTTGACAAGAAAAGTTTTTGAACATTTTAAATTACAAAAGCAGTTGCTTTTTACAGAAGATGCAATATACAGGTATCTATCTTTCCTCATTTTCCTAATCTCCTTCCTCAAACATAACTACTCTTATCAATTTATTATACAATGTATCAAATATTTTTCAAGGTGTGTCCAGCCTATTTTTAAAAATAATTTTTTATTTTTATTTTTTTGACTGCACTCGGTCTTGGTTGCTCACGGGCTTTCTCCAGTTGCAGTGTGACGGCTTCTCTTGTTGCAGAGCACAGACTCTAGGCTCCCGGGCTTCAGTAGTTGTGGCTCCCAGGCTTAGCTCCTCCACATCACGTGGAGTTTTCCTGGACCAGGGATCAAACCCGTGCCCCCTGGACTTGGCAGTCAGATTTGTACCACTGGACCACCAGGGAAGTCCCTGCAGGCTGTTTTTAAATAACAAGTAGGAAGATGTTGATAGGTGTGGGTTACTGACTTGAGATAGCGTTGCAGTCACCATCCCTGTGCTTAGATTTTCTCACTTTGTTTATTTCTATAGAACAGTTGCTAACTAAAGAGTTTGTTTTGTCTTTTGATCCCAAATTGCCTCCTCAAAGGTGTGTAGAAACAACTTTTAAATAACGTATTTGTGGGTTTTATGACTAGAAAAGTAATGTGATGTTTATTATAGGCAATTTGTCAAATATAGAAAAGCACATCAAAAAAATCATGTCGTCCATCTTCTGGTGGTATCCTACTCTTTTTTTTTTTACTGTACACATAAGAGTTATTTTTCCAGCATTGGAGTCACATCAAACAAACTGCTTTGCAGTTTGTTGTTTCCAGATAACATTATATTGTTATTTTTCTGTGCCACTTAAAAATGCGTACTAAATTCTACTAACTAGTTGTATTACAGTTTATTTAGTTAACTCTGTACTTTTGGACTTGCAGACTAATTCTAATATTTGCCCTTGTAAAATGTCACCGACGGGATGTCTTTGTATATATGTATGTATGTGTGTGTGTATATATGTACGTATCAGTGCTTTTTCAGTATACATTTTTAGAAATGGATTTGCTGGGTCAGAGTCTGAAAATTTAAGGCTTTTCATACATATTGCCAAATTGTTCTCTAGAAGAATTCCAAGTTACTTCTTACGAGCAATCTCAGAGGGCCCATTTTTCTGTACTCTGATAGGTTAAAAAAATGAGAATCAACAGATTAAGAAATTAAGTTTTTGAAGAGATAGCATGAGAAGTAGGCACATTGGCTGTGGTGTAGAGTGGACATGGGGTGTTAAGACACAGTGTCATGCGCAGTGGACGTTGTGCTCCTCGCGTTACCCAGTTAATGTATGTCCTTGATTTCCTTTGCTGTTTCGCTTTGTTTGTTTGTTTGTATGTGTGTCACTGTTCTTTGGTTTGCTGCCATTTTATTCTTTTCACCTAGAGACCAAATGAGAGGGTTGACCCTGTATCAGAAAAGCCAAGAGAAGACCCAGTGCTGAAAGAGGAGCCCCTGGTGAGTGGCTTAGTGAGTACTGTCTAACCAAACGTGGTGTGAGAAGGTGGATGCAAAGTGATTAAGTGAGAACACACTTAGCACCTATTGTTACTTCAGGAATTACACTGAAATAAATCGTGGAGCTGGTCAAAGAGGCAGATTTTCTTCTTTTTTCTTTTTTTTGGGGGGAGGAATTACTTTCCTTTTAAAATCTATGACCAATTTTTCATACTTGTGAATTTTTGAGATCCCTTATCAGCAATAGAAACCATCCATTCTATTTTTAATATTTGGGGTGGGGCTTATTAATTATTTTCCTCCTCTCTTCTTTCCTTTTGCTAGATATGGATAGCAGGCATCAGACAAAAGTATGAGTGAAGATAAATTTTCCATGGTTAGCATGTTTGATGTATTTTGTACATTTTTCTGTTTAAAAGTTTTTTTCTACTGACAAAGTCTTTTATGAACTTTTCCTTCAGGTTCAGCCGATGTCACCTTCTGTTCCAACAGCAGAGGCGTCCGCCGGTGTGAAATTCCAGGTCGGCGATCTTGTTTGGTCTAAGGTGGGAACCTATCCTTGGTGGCCTTGCATGGTGTCCAGTGACCCCCAGCTTGAGGTGCACACCAAAATCAACACGAGAGGTAAGAAGAGGCATGGATGGGCATTAAGCAAAAACGGGTATTGGGGCAAAAACTGACTCTTAAGTGTTATGAATGTTAAAGTACATCCATGATAATGTAATCTGACACCACAGAAATACATATATGTGTGTGCACACTCGTGCTTAGTCATGTCCAACTCTTTGCAACCTCACAGACTGTAGGCCACCAGGCTCCTCTGTCCGTGGGATTTTCCAGGCAGGAATACTGGAGTGGGTTGCCATTTCCTCCTCCAGGGGATCTTCCCGACCCAGGGATAGAACCTGCATCAATGTCAGTTTTTGATGAACAGTGTAATAACAACAGTTATCTTAACTGGCAGAGAGGCTCTACAGCTGACATAGTCCTTGTTTTCCCTTAAAACATCCTATGTTTGTTTTATAATTTCTTTCACACTTCTTTTTTAAAAACAAACCTACCTTAATCTGACTGTCCTCTCGTATGATTTCCAAAAGAAAGCAGACCTGTAGGTAATGAGACATCTTACGTGAACTTAAAGACATTTGGGCCAAGCTTTCTTTGAACATTTTTATTTCATCTTTGACACCTGTGGGTAATAATTTTTTACTTTTCATCCTGACAAATTTTGCAACATGCTTTTCTCCTCAACTCCCATTTTATTTTGGGGAGTTTTGTTTATTTTTAATTAAAAACTTTCTTTGCACTCCATTTTCGAATCTGTAAATTTACTGAGACATTCCTAAATATTCAATGTGATACATAAGTATACTTTGAATGGCATAAAATCCTACCTTAGGAGTGTTAATAAATGTTAAGAAGATGTTTGACCAAAATCTGTAGGGTAGATTCCTAGGAATGGACTTGCTTATTAGTAGCCAAAGGAAGTTTGGAATTTATTTCTGGATATTTGCTTTGTGGAATCACTTGTCAAGTCCCTTATTGCCTGTGACAACTTTGCACCTATTTTTTTTCCTCTCATTTTAAACTTCCTATATTGGTGCCTGTTCACTGTTATGAGGAGAAAAAAGGTCCGACAAGTCAGATTTGTGATGAGATCTGCCATATTTGCAACTCATATGCTACCCAGCAAGGGATCCAACCAGGTGCAGAAGACAATCATCTTGTCATTATAATGTACTGAATAGCGGTTGGGGAGACTGGAAGCACCAATGGGGCAGAAGTTTTTAAAAAAGCAACATCACCTACTGTATAGCACAGGGAACTCCGCTCAGTGTTACGTGGCAGCCTGGATGGGAGGAGAGTTTGGGGGAGAGTGGATACATAGATATGTAGGGCTGAGTCCCTTTGCTGTGCTCCTGAAACCATCACAGCATTGTTAATCAGCTGTACCCCAATACAAAATTATAAATGTTTTTAAAAAGTATATTGTTGAATGTCCACTTTTGTGCAAGGCACACTGTTAAACAATTCTTTTGTAGGACTTCCCTGGCTGTCCAGTGGTTGAGACTCTACACTTCCAATGCAAGGAGTGCAGGTTTGATCCCTGGTCAGGGAACTCAGAGCCCACATGCTGTGTGGCATGGCCAAAAAAAGAAACACATACACACACACAAGAAACAACTCCCTTGTACGTGTTCTCAAGCAGCGCTCATGGCATCAACAATGTGAAGCAGGGCCTAATGTCATCTCACTTCAGATCTGTAAATAGAGTCTCAAATAAATCTTCCTCCATCACCTTCACTCTTAACCACTAGTGTATAAAAAGGGGAGAACATAACTGAACCCCCTGCTCATGAGTTACAGAGGCCGAGGAAGGCAGTCCCAGTTCCTTCGTTTATGAAGTAAGAGTGTTGGACTGCTGGTCTCTGAAGTGCCTTGCACTTTTACTAATCCATGAGTCTTAAAAGAGAGAAGACAGGGCAAGGACTTCTCAAGAGGGACAAGCCTTCTCAGGTGAAGCAGTGTGTGTCTGGGCCTCCGGAGCGCGCTGAGATCCCGCATGACGTGGGAGCTGTGGTTCCTCAGTTCTCTCCCCTTAGGAAACCATCCTTTGGGGATTATATAAAGAATTTTGTTTCTGGGATACAAAGGAAAGTACAATTTATGCCTCATCTTGTATTTCAAAGGAAGTATTTGCATTCATTTTATGAATTAATCTGGTCTGATCCTCAGTACTTTAGTGCTAGAAAAACTGAGTTTTGTTTGTACTGTTGAAACTGAAATCTGAGAATTTAGGTTTGAAAAATGTACCTTCTGATAATATCTTCAATTTTCTCTTTTCTGCAGTAGTTTTTGAAGTAATAGCCTTCCTGAGATATGTTTTGTGTGCCATAAAATTCACCCTTCTAGAGTGTGCAATCTGGTGATGTTTAGCACATTTACAGAGTTATGCGGCCATCACCACGATCTGATGGGCTTCCCTTGCGGCTCAGTTGGTAAAGAATCCACCTGCAATGCAGGAGACCCCAGTTCAACTCCTGGGGCCAGAAGGTCCACTGGCAAGAGGGATAGGCTACCTACTCCAGTATTCTTGGGCTTCCCTGGTAGCTCAGACAGTAAAGCATCTGCCTGCAATGCGGGAGACCTGGATTCGATCTCTGGGAAGGGAAGATCCCCTGGAGGAAAGCACGGCAACCCACTCCAGTATCCTGGCCTGGAGAATTCCATGGACTATTCCATGGGGTCGCAAAGAATTGGAAGTGACTGAGTGACTTTCACTTTCACCACAATCTAATCTTAAAACTTTTTTCATCAACCCAAAAAAATCCCTTATCTATTAGCAGTCACTCCTCATCCCCCACTTCCACCCCCCAGCCCTAAGCAACCACTAACTACTTTTCATCTCTGTAGATTTGCCTTTTCTGGACATTTCATATAAATCAAGTCATACAATATGAGGTCTTTTGGGTCTGGTTTCTTTCACTTAGCACCATGGTTAGAAGTTCATCTGTGTTGTTTCTTTTTATTGCGAGATAATATTTCATTGCATGCCTGTGCAATGCAGTTTTAAATGAAGTAGCTTTTTGACAGTTTTTCTGAAAACCAGAAACACAATATAAAACTTGGTTTTGTTGATTACACTCTACATGTGATACCTGAGAAGCATTTTGTGTGGCTTATTATCTAAACTGCTTTGTAAAATTAACCTTGAATTTTATACAGTAATCTTTGGTTTCCATATTGTTTTTAGTCAGTATTGCTATTAGTCAGATTCTTAGCATTGGAAAACATAGTTAACGGTTTTCACACATTAAGAGAGAATTCTTTGAAAAGCACATTGAAAGATGTTTGGATCACATACCTATTTTAAGTTGTATTTTATCGTTTAGGTCTTTCTCATTTTAAGTTTAAAAGTTAAAACTGAAATGCTTTTTCTGTTTATAACAATGCATTTGGTCAGAAGCCAGAGGCACCCAGTCTCATCCTCCAGATATGGAACTTCATTCTATATGACAAATTCTAGGTTTATCCAATATGATAAAATTAACTATTAGAGAAATGAAAGGCCTCCCCTTTCCAAAAATATATATAAATAGTACAGGAGCCCTGGGGACTCCCCAGGCAGCACTAGTCCTAAAGAACCCTGCCTGCCAGTGCAGGAGACGTAGAGATGCGGATTTGATTCCTGGGTTGGGAAGATCCCCTGGAGGAGAGCATGGCAACCCACTCCGCTGTTCTTGCTGGAGAATCCCACGGACAGTGGAGCCTGCAGGCTACGGTCCATAGGGTCACAGAGAGTCAGACATGCCAGAAGCCACTTAGCACACATGCACAGACAGGATCCCTGGTTGTGAGCCTATATATCTTGCAGTGTCAAATTATCATAGTTTCTAGAGCCTCACTCTTAGCGTCTCTGTTTTGTAGCTCACCTGTCCTGGGAACCACAGTCTCAGAGTGGCACCACTGGAGAGCTGTGGTTCTCAGACGTTTGGTCCCAAAACCCCTTTTACTCTTCAAATATGAGGACTCTAAACACTTTAGCTTTATATAGGTTATATCTATTACTGTTTATGTTAATTTAAAAGTTAGAGCCGAGAAAAATTTGAAATATTTACCAATTAGAAAAAAATCTACTCTCTGTTACATGCAAAAAAAGTTCATGTTTTATGAAAAATATTTTCTCAAGCAAAAAAATTGAGAATGATATTTTTACATTTTTGCCAATTGCTTAACTGAAAACACTAGATTCTCTTTATCTGCATCTACATTCAGCCTATTATGGTTTGTTGCTTTGAAGAAAAGGAAGATAATCTGGCTTCACACAGATGTGTAGTCAGAAAAGGGAAGTGTTTTAATAGCCTTTTCAGATAATTGTGGACCTATTTCTTTGATATTACACTCAAACTCAGCAAGAAGTAGATTAGTTGCAATATGGAATCTGAAATCCTGTCAATAAACTTTTTGTACTTCGTTACATTAAAATCCATTGGTTCTGTCTTATACTTTGAGTGGATCTTTTTCCTTTTATGACTTAGTAACATCATATATTAGCCATTTAAAACATATTTTATGCCTATCTTCCAAATGTTGACACATTCCTTTATAGATGGTCTTAAAAAATCACATTCTTTAAGTCACCACTTATTTCATCAGAAAATTCTTTGATTACTGAGAAGTTGGAAAATTCCTAGGGACAGATACTAGTTTTCCAATATTCCAATTTTTCCTGAAAGATCAAATTTTATTATTGGCAACAAACACTATCAGTTGTTTTTCTTGAAGTGAAAAACTTGTTTGTTCATTTTTGATAAAATATCTGCCACACTCTCAAATTCCAATAACCTAGTTTTCCTCACAGTCATTCTTTCAAGTAAAAATGGTGTTCTGTGAAGAGGTGGCCAGGTCACCGTGCAGTTCAATCACAGAAGTTTTCCCCCCTTGACAGCTGTCATAGTGGAGGCACACAGATGTGATTTACACCCTCCTGTGTCCTCACACAGGATGTGAGAGAGACGCATGTTCCAGGGTCGGGGTGAGGTTGTTGTTCAGTCCCTCAGTCGTGTCCGACTGTTTGCGACCCCACAGATTGCAGCGCACCAGGCTTCCCTGTCCTTCACTATCACAAACTCAAAGGGTTGAGATGTAGTAAAATTAATCATTTTTACAGCTTCATCAAGGGCATTAAGTAAAACTGGCCTTTTTTTTTTTTAACTGCCAGCGTGTGACTGTGAAGGATACAACACCAGTGTAATTTGGAGTCACTCGCTGCCTTTTTTTGTGCTGAGATAACCAGCAGTCTGACCCAGCAGTGCTCTTGCCATATTGACTGCACATGTCAACATCTCAAAAAAGACATCTTCTTCATTATAATGACGAAGGCTTTGACCTCAATGGGAGCCTGAGGATCCCTGCAGCCTCTCCTCTTCTCCTGGGTCTGTGCGCCACGCTTTTCAGTTCAGTTCAGTTCAGTTGCTCAGTCGTGTCTGACTCTTTGCGACCCCATGGACTGCAGCACGCCAGGCCTCCCTGTCCATCACCAACTTCCAGAGCTTGCTCAAACTCATGTCCATTGAGTCAGTGATGTCATCCAACCATCTCATTCTCTGTCATCCTCTTCTCCTCCTGCCTTCAGTCTTTCCCAGCATCAGGGTCTTTTCCAAGGAGTCAGTTCTTCGTATCAGGTAGCTAAGTATTGGAGTTTCAGCCACACTTTTATGTCAAGAGAAAAGCAGTTCGATCAGCTCTTAGCTTTTAAAAGTCCAAGAAAATATGCCTTTTTTGAAGGAAAAATTATTTAGTTATACCCAGATTTGTTTGTAAAAAGGTTTGAGGCCTGTGAAAATTGTGTAACCAAGGTAACAAATCTGATAATGAGCAGAATATTTGTAATATTTTTTTCTTCTTAAAACTCACTGTACTAATTTTAATTGTTTGAGGTTATTTCTATAGTAGCTGTTAGTTGTGTCATTGGTAGATCTTTGGATGATCCAAAAATTACAAGTTTTAATAAGAGTAAACCTGGGAACCCAGCTTAGGTTCACATTTTTGGCAAAATATATGTGGCTGCTTATGCTGTGAAATGGCTAACGAGAACTTTTGCTTGCAGGTGCCAGGGAGTATCACGTCCAGTTTTTTAGCAACCAGCCAGAGAGGGCGTGGGTTCATGAGAAGCGGGTCCGAGAGTATAAAGGCCACAAACAGTATGAGGAACTACTGGCTGAAGCGACCAGACAAGCCAGCAATCACTCTGAAAAGCAGAAGGTAACTGATGACATAGAAGCATGGTCAACTGAATGTGGATTTTAAAGGAGTTAATAATTTAATAGAGCTTTTCGTACTTGAATTCAGGCAATTAGAATGATTTATTTTAGTCCTCTAAGTTCAATTTTAATAAATTATTATCACTGTGTCATACTCTACATGTCACATAAACAACATCGCAGTCCTCTCAAAAACTTTTTCTGCTTAATACAACTTTGTCTTCTATTTTGATTTGAATTCAAATGTATAAAGTCTAATAGATGCTAGTGAAATGTGACTATTGTCAGAGATTTCTGTTCTTTTCATTTAATTTCGGCATCCTGCCCTAATTCCCCTTTATGCTTGTTTAGCAAAATTGTTCTATGAAAGTAAAGTTTTAAAAATATTTAGTACTTACACTGAGACAGGCACTTTTTAAAGCATTTTATTTATGTGTTAATCCATTTAATCTTCATTACAGTGTCAGTGAGGTGTAGATACTATTATTCCTATTTCTATGGATGAAGAGATTAAGGCACAGGAAGCTTGAGTGGTTGCTTCAGCCAAGGTCACATTAGTGATGGAACCAAAGATGATGCGGTGGTGGACGTATTAGAATTAGACCTGTACTCTTGATAGTGTGTCTGGTCGAGATTTTTTAACTCAACTAATTTAGTGTGGGCCTCTGTTGATTCAGAAATGTGTTCTGTTTTCACAGTAAGCTAAATATTATTTCAGAGGATTTTGATGACTTTTATCAAGCATTCTGTAACATGTTACAAATTTAAATGTCAGTGTTTGACACATACTATACTGTCTGATGGTTCCATTAGCTAATTTCTGGCTCCCTCAGTCTAAGCTCCCTGGCTAATTCCTACTTACTTTGGTCATTCACATACCTTTATTCAAAATTTTCTTATCTGTCTTGCCAATCCAGCCGTCTGATCAGGACTGTGGAAACTGTGATTCAGGTTTATTTTTCCTCTCATTACGTTCCTGTCTTCTCGTGTCTTGTCGCTGTCACGTGCTCCTCCGGGCTCTTCTTTCTCTGCACCCTGTTTGCATCCTGGCACAAGCCGGCCGCATAGCCCTAAACACTGGTTCTCTGTCCCTTCCTTAGCTCTGCTGTGGTCTGTGCAGCACCCCTGAGCTTGAGGGTGACGTTTTTAATGTTTGTGTTTCCTAGGCCACTGAAAGCAATCATTTCTGTCACCTTCCTTCTCTCCGCCATCACCATTGCTAGCTTTTTATGACTGTGATGTGAAGAGGACAACTTCTTGGAGGGACTCGTCCAGCAGAGTGGGCGACAGGGAAGGGTTTACCATCAGAGAGAGTGGACCTACGTGTCCTCGGTAGTAGCACGGATCCATCAGAATTACAGGCTCAGAACATTTCCTTTATTTGCCTGAAGACCCTGAAGGTGTGTATGCACACCTGGAAAAACTATAAGACCACATGGGAAATACGCATGGGTTTCAATGTCCCCGTTGGAATAAAGTGTTAGTCGCTCGGTCGTGTCCGACTCTTTGCGACTCCATGGACTGTTGCCCACCAGGATCCTAGGTCCATGGGATTCTCCAGGCGAGAATACTGGAGTGGGTTGTCATGCCCTCCTTCAGGGGACCTTCCCGACCTAGGGCTCAAACTTGGGTCCCCTGCATTGCAGGCCGATTCTTTACCAACTCCGCCACAGGGAAGCCCCGTTGGAATAAAGCATGTTCCTTACTGCCTGCATCTTTCTTTCCAGATTCGGAAACCGCGGCCTCAGAGGGAACGTGCCCAGTGGGACATCGGCATTGCCCACGCAGAGAAGGCGCTGACCATGACCCGGGAGGAGAGGATAGAACAGTATACTTTCATCTATATTGATAAACAGCCCGAGGAGACTGTATCCCAAGCAAAAAAGAACGTTGCCTCCAAAGCCGAAGTGAAAAAGCCTCGAAGACCGAGGTCCGTGCTCAATGCACAGCCAGAACAGACCAACGCCGGCGAGGCGGCCTCCTCGCCCTCAGGTACTGAAATGCGGAGACACAGCCAGCGGCGGCACACTGGCGTGGACGAGGACGACCCCCCTCCCGTGAAAGTGGCCTGGAAAACGGCGGCAGCGAGGAAATCCCTACCAGCGTCCATCACCATGCACAAAGGGAGCCTGGACTTGCAGAAGTGTAACATGTCTCCCGTGGTGAAAATTGAACAAGTGTTTGCTCTGCAGAATGCTACAGGAGATGGGAAATTTATCGATCAGTTTGTTTATTCGACGAAGGTATCTCCTTTTCTCATGGGTTTTCTAGGGGAACCCAGGTGTCTAGTAAGTAGTCACTGTTGGCATTTAAAAAGAAAACAACCCAGATAACACAAGATCATCATCTAAATACCCTTTGTATTCACCGCACTTGAAATGTACAGTCAGTTTACTATGTTTAAGATGGGGGCAAAAAGGACATAGGCAAAAAGGCTTTGTTTTCCTTCTTTTTCCCCCCTCTTTTGTAATATCCCCATCTGTACTAGATTAATCTTGAGCTGTGCAGCCAAAATTGAGCTCAGCTCCCTAAAATCATGGGAAAAAAACTGGGCACTTTGCCCGTTTCTAGTTTGTGTGGTTAGGTTTTTTTTTTTTTTTAAAGTTGCAAAGTATGCTTCTGATTAAATCATCTCTGTCATTTATCTGAATTAACCATTGTAATCATTGAACCTCCTGATCCGTTTGGTGGCACCAGCAAGTTTGTTTGGCTCATGTTGGCTTGGGGTGCTCATGCATTTTAGGGACATACCAGAGCTGTGTGTGTCCTGTCACAATGAATGTGGTGATAGCTTGGGTAGGGGCATGAATGCAGCCTCTTCAGACAGAATGCCTTCCTCAGCCAGCCCTGGGCCTCCAGTCAGGGTTTAAAGTCAGTCACAGTTTAAGGCTTTAAAACTTTTACAACATTTGTCATTTTTAATACACCTCTTCACTACCCTCCCAGCCCGCCCCACAAGTGTGGGCTTGTGTATTCAATTTAGTGGCTCCTCATGGTTGTAAGGGCTTCCCTCGTGGCTCAGTGGTAATGAACTGCCTGCCAATGCAGGAGATTCATGTTTGATCCCTGGGTCGAGAAGATCCCCTGGAGAAGGAAATGGCAACCCACTCCAGTATTCTTGCCTGGAGAATCCCATGGACAGAGGAGCGTGGTGGGCCACAGTCCATGGGGTTGCAAAAGAGTCGGACACGACTTAGCAACTGAGCACACACGCATGGATGTGTACAAGTTTTGAAGAATTCTGTGGTTATTTCTTAACAGTGTCACATGCTCATTAAAATAATTAAATACAGGGACGCCTCATCAATGATATATTTTCCCAAGGTGTAAATGTCTTCTGTTAACCTGTTTCTGCCTACAGAGTCAACTAATTTCACTAAGGCGAAGCTCCTTGGAAAAACTTATAGTCCCTGTTGGGTTCTGTGAACAGCTTTGACTAGCAAATAAATCCTTTGCGTACTTTTTGAATGTGAATTGGCTTCATTCTTGGAGCTGGATTTTATCTGCTTTGGGATGCACAAGTCAAACTTGGTCACCCCCTTCCAAAGAGTGCTATTTAAATGAAATTTGAGGTAAAACTGACCTTTTAAAAATGAAGGCTTTAAAAATACATATACTATATTTATAAATCACTCTTTTATTTCAATGCATTAAAAAATACCTAAAATGAGAACACAGCTGAAATTAGCAACCTCTGTCTGCTCCAAGTTGTTTATTGGGTGCACATTTTGGTCGTACTTCTGTAATCTAAGGAGAGTCTTGTCTTTCAAAGACACACTGGCATTTTTATCCATGTAGTAGGGTACTTTACCACATTAAAATGGCTACAGTTCTCTTACTGTGATGTGGGTAAAGGAAGAGACCATTCAGACTAGAAAATGTTTTGGTTTTGACAGAAAAATAGGTGGTACAGGTTTTGTTTTGTTCTTTTAGTGATATTCATCATCTGGGATTAACAATTAGGTTTTTTTTTCCCCCGAATAATCTCATCATACATTTTAGAATACAACCTGATGACTTAATAAAATTGCTCTGATAATGGCTAGGATAATAAAGTAACTGCAATCAAAAACCATATAAAATCCAAGCACATTATGATGGTCTTAAGCCATCTTTATAAGCCAATGATGCCATTTGTCTGGTAATCACCTGTTTGTTTTTTTTTAATTTGCCTTATTTTGAAGGGAATTGGTAACAAAACAGAAATAAGTGTCAGGGGACAAGACAGACTTATAATTTCTACACCAAACCAGAGGAATGAAAAGGCAACTCAGAATATGTCGTCTCCTGAAGCAACAACTGGTTCTGCAGGTGGGTATGAGTATAGAGTACACAGACCCATTTGAGGTCTTGGTTCTGCTGGACTATCACATGGCAACTGTGTTCCTAGGAAACCTTCATTATCAGAATCAAGTTATATTTTTAAAAAATCAAATTATAAAGGCAATTATTTCAATAGGAGAGAATGGCTTAGGGACCAAAGAGCTTTATTGATAGTAACAATGATAATTATTTTTCCTATAGGAATTTAAATAATAGGATTCTATGATGAAAAGAGTATAGTTATAAAATCTATACATATCTGACTTAGATGCATCATTTGATGATCTCTCTGCATGAAAATAATGGCTTTAACTTTTCCAGCACTATTAACACACACTTATTATTTCCTCCGCTATCCCCTGTGGAACACAAATTGGTGGATGCCCATGCTTTTTCCATTTCCCTTAGGTGTGCTAGATGTCGGTAGCTGAGGGTCTCGGGCCTAACTCTCTTATTAGAATCTTCTCTGATTAACAGATAGCTTGAATTGAAAACCAAGATACATTAGTGTTACTCAAAGAAGAAACGCCTGTATTTAGTAAGATTGTGCCTTTGGAATAGGCAAAGGCTGACTTGTAGCATAAATTGAGTGTCTGGTTGGTTTGGTTTATATAACAGTATTACTGCTGCATACAGCTGTCAAGAAAAGAGTTAGATATCAACTAACTTGATCATTTGAAATCAAGGAGAAATCATTGAAATCATAGAAGAAAGGAGTATGTTTCACTTTGTTCTTTTTTTTTTTTTAATTTTGCTAAAGTTTAGTTGTTTTAAAGCAGTGTTGTGTTATTTTTTACTATATAGCAGAGTGAACCAGCTATACATATACGTATATCCTCTCCCTTTTGGACTTCCTTCCCTGTTCTTTTGAAATTTTTTTGGAATCTTAAGAAGTGACCAAATAATTGTCCAGAAGGATTAACGTCTTGAGACCCGAGGTAGTAATCTTAGCTCAATAATAACTCAGGCAAACCTGTAATTGAGGGGCACTAAGAGATAAATATTTTTGTAAGGAAAGTTTTGAGTTAAAATTCTTCTTCTTACAAAAGTTAAATAAAAGCAAACATTATTCAGGAAAGAACTTGGGCTACTCTTTTTTTTTAAAAAAAGTGACAAGCCTGTGGGATGGGGTGAGGTGGTGGCATATACAGGGTGGGACAGAGTCAATAAGAAGCCTTCATCCAGCAACGAGTTGGGAGAGGAGGCTGCATTCAAGGAGAGAGTAGCCAAGTCCAGAACCAGACTTGCAACCTGTGTCATTTCAGAATCCAGTACAAAAAATGAAATTACAATGTTGAAGCAATGAATAATGGACTTAGAAGATCCTGCATTCATTAGCCATAGTTGAACGTTTTTGTTACCTTCCTAGATGCCACAAGACGGTTGGCCTCAGCACTTTGTGGTTAGGCCCAGGTTTTGTCATCTTTACACTAAACGGGTGGTAATTTGTCTGAATGTCAGCGTGATACTCACACTAGGAGGATCATTAAACACCTGTTTTCTCCGAACTGGGGAGAAAGTAGGCTCTGCCTAGAATATTAGATTGATCTTCAGTATTAAACTTTGACTTCTAATGGAGCTTGGTGTTTTCTTCCCCTCAGCTACTGAATGTTTTATCTTCATGTTGTCCTTTGCATTTAAGTTCTGCTGTGAATTTTCTTCTTTCCTTTTTTTAAGCTGTGGAAGGTTGTAATTCTTTGTTTTTAATAATTTTATTTATTGTCGGCCGTGCTGGGGCTTCGATGCTGCGCAGCGTTTCGCTAGTTGCAGAGAGCGAGGGCTATTCTCTACTTGCGGCGCGCAGGCTTCCTGTTGCGGTGGCTTCTCCTGTTGCGGGTCACGGGCCCTAGGGCACGTGGACGCAGCAGTTGCGGCTCCCAGGCTCTAGGGCACAGGCTCAGTAGTTGTGGCGCAGGGGCTTTCTTGCCCCGAAACATGTGGGATCTTCCCGGATCAGGGATCAAACCTGTGTCTCCTGCACTGGCAGGTGGGTTCTCTACCACTGAGCCACCAGGGAAGTTCAGTCATTATTCTTTATATCGAGAAAAAGTTCAGTTTCTTCCTCAGGCAGACGTATGTAGTTAGATCGTAAATGACTTTCGTGACCTTACTTTAGAGATGAGCGGTCTAAAGCTTTGGCCTTGGTTTCAATTTGGTTACCACCTATAGCTGATAAGCATATCTTGTCTCCTTAAATGACCGTTTTGCTCCTTGTGAAAATAGCTTCTGTGGTTGAAAAGTCAGAAAAGAGACCTGGTCTCCCTTCAGAAACCTATTGCATCATCATTGTCTCAGTTGGTGTTAACTACTCATGGAGAATTCTCAGGCTTTTTCTTAGTTAATTTAGGCGCTGCTGCTTTTCTGTGGTTTGAGGAATTGTATTTGCATTTATACAAGATCTCTGTGCTATTTTCCAAATCCAGAGATGCTCACTTCTTATCCCTTAGAACATAAGCAGAATACTTTTTCATTGTTTATGGGTTTTTTTCCCCCATTATTGGGGTTTTGTTGGGTTCTTTTTTTTTTTTTTGGCTGTGCCACATGTCATGCATGATCTTAGCTCCCTGACCAGGGATCCAACCCATGTCCCCTGCAGGGGAAGCATGGAGTCCTAGCCACTGGACCACCAGGGAATTCCCATTTTTAATATTTTTATTTTATCTAAATTTTATTTATTTATTTTTATTTTTGACTGAGCTGGGTCTTCGTTGCTGCACGTGGGCTTTCTCTAGTTGTGAGCGGGGGCTCCTCTGTAGTTACAGCGTGTGGACTTCTCATTGCAGCGGCTTCTCTTGTGGGGCACGGGCTCCAGGCATGCAGGCTCCCGTAGTTTTGCAGCTCGCGGGGTCTAGAGCACAGGCTCAGTAGTTGGGGCACACAGGCTTAGTTGCTCAGCAGCATATGGGATCTTCCCTGGACCAAAGGGTCAAACCGGTGTCCCCATGCATTGCAAGGCAGATCCTTAACCACTGGGCCACCAGAGAAGTCCAGTGTTGTTTTTAAACGTCGTAGAGTTTATATGTTCTTTGGGTAGCTTTCAGAATAATTTGAAGGAGTCACCACATTGCCTTATCTTTACAAGATAATAGATCAAATATCATTTGCCCTTGATGGAACAATTATATGTTTTCGTCCTCAAAACAAGTAAAGATTTTTGTTTGTTTGTTTGTCTTATGCAGTTCTAGTTTCATTTTCCTCTTTCCTGGTAGGTACTTGAATATTGATAACTAAACTGAAATACAGGTCTCTGGAACACTCAGGTGTCTGTGAGAGTGGAATGGATGCCTGTTGTTTTAGTGAACGTTTCCATCAGTGTGTAGAGAAGAGAAAAGTGACAGTAAAGGACACCTTCATTGTGTGACTTCTATGCTAGAAATTAATTAAGCACAGCTCAGAAACAATACGTTATCGTCAAACTTTCTGCTCCTGTCCCTGAAAAAGGAACGAGATCCTTCTTTGTTTGGGCTTTGAACAAAGGTGAGGAGAGCTGTTTCCGCACAGACAAGACTAAGGAAACCAGGAAGTATACAGGTGAACACTTTATGGAGGTAGCTTCTGCAAGGTGATTATCATCTGGCGAGGACTATTCAGGTGGTCCAAGCGCTGAGAAGATAGAGAACAGCTGTGCTGAAAGGGTTCTTCCTGCTTTGGGTCACAGGGTGAACCATTCTGGGGTCCATTCCTAACTTAGTATTTTCTCACACTGTGGCCTTAAATGTCAGTTTTATCCTTTCCAAAATGGGGTCGCAGAGTTGGATACGACTGAGCAACTGAACTGAAATGACGTGAGTTTTATTGCAAAGACTCTTACTGTTTAAAAACCTTCTTAGCCATTTAATATTAACAGACTTGAAATTTTTTCAATTAGTTTTCCATGACTAATTATTTCTAAAGGATACTAGTCCCTTGATGGTCAAATTAATGATTCATTGTTCATCACATTTTTGTGTTTTTCTTCCTTTTTTCTCTTTGGTTGTTAATAATATAACAATAGTACAACCAGCAGCCAGCCCTGTTAAGCATTTTAAAGGTAGAATTAATTTGTTAATGCAAAATACATAATACTGAATAAATTTTGAACCATTACTTCCTAATGTCAACTGAGAATACAGTCGTTTTTATACATTCCCGCCATCCCTTCATCTCTTCACTTATTATTACCTACGTGTGTTTATCGTCTGTTTTAGTTTGACTATATAATTTTTTAAAACCTAATCCCTCTTTATTTGTATAGTTCAGGGTCTTTCACGAATCCTAGTTTCAACTTACCAGCCTTTACAATTTAATCTACATTTTTTTGTGTACTCCCAAGTGTTTTAATAGTTTTTAATGATTTGTAATTACAAGACCAAAAGTAATGGATGAGAAAAGCAGGGAATTTGGTCAGATCTTAATTATTTAAATGTCAAGGCATCCTCGAATGAGTTTTTATTTGCTTGTTTAAATTATCTTTTAGGCTCAGTAGAAAAGAAGCAGCAGAGAAGATCAATTAGAACTCGTTCTGAATCAGAGAAATCCACTGAGGTTGTGCCAAAGAAGAAGATCAAAAAGGAGCAGGTTGGCTTCCTACCTGTAGAGAGTTAGAACCTTGTATTTGTCAATGTTGTGGCTTATATTGGTACCTTAAAAGGAGAGACCTCCCCAACACTGGATTTCCCTTCTGGACTACGTCATGCTTCTGCCCTGATGAATTCCAGTACCCAGTTCTAAGACAGCATCCCTGTGATTCTGCTTCAAGCATTTTCACAGACCACAGTCAGGCTTTAGGAGATGGGAAACCACTGGTCCAAGACTTTTAAAAATTCCTCTTGTTTATTTTGAATTTTCTGTTATGAGCAAAATGATTTCATGTTTTCATTATTTTTATTTGGAACCATCTCTGAGTCCCCCCCCCCCTTTTTTTTAATTTTAATTTTTGACCTAAGCTGCTAATATGTGTTAATTTTATTTTTTAAACGAATCAAATTAATTTAACTGTAAGAGTTTTATTTAAGAAACATAACCATAGATGATCTGGTTTTTCTGCTGGTATCACAGATTTTTTTGGAATGTTGTTTGCCCAGTAGAATGGCACTCACCTGTTATTTGGGTTATCAGATACACACTATTTAAGTTAAAAAAGGGAGGGGCATGTTGACTGAAGGGTATTCAACCAGTGTAATCATTGTAGTAATAGGCATACTAAGTTACATTTTCAAAGAAGTTTTTAGAAACCATTACTCCTTTAACTTAAGCTCACAGTCAGAATTTTTCTTCATTGTTTAAAGTAAAAAGATACCAATTTTTACAGACCGGGCAGCTGCTATTAAACAAAAAGAACTGTGAATAGTATTAGTTCCAATAAGCTTTCTATTTTTAAAACCCCTCAAATACATTTAGAAAAATGTGGAGTTTTCTACTTAAATGATTTCTTTCAGAATTTTAAACTTCCAAACTTGAAGTGATTTTGTGGGTGTGTCATGGTATCAGGAAGCATGTAAAACAATTTTCTCAGAAATAGTTTAACACAAATTTAAATAGTATACTAATTTGATGTTCTTTTATCATCATTAGCTTTCATACTTAGGAAATTATATTCCAATAAATCTTTCTAAGCTCTTGCAGGTCTGCAGTATTCCTTACCAAAATGAAGTTGCGAATTGGCCAGCTGGTTCCCCAGTTCAGTCTGTGACCAGCCAGACTAAAATTAATAAGGAGAATGAGTACCAAAAAATGGGACAGATTGTTAATGCCACTGTGTTTAGTTAGTAGCAGAACAATACCAGTGATTATTTAGAAGATTTTATATTTGTATCGCCAATTGTATCTTGTAAAAGCTCTTCTGTTGTATGCTTTTTTCTACCTGTTGTAAAAAATAAAATAAAATTTTTAAAAAGCTTAGAATAATCCTTAAATATTTACAGACTGTGTTGCAACATGCATATTTCACCACATCTCAAAGAAAACTAAAATTCAGTTTGTGACTTAAGCAGGAACTCCTCCAAAGAGCATCCTTCCTTCAGTTCCAACGGTTCAGCCCTCCAGTTACCATGCGTTTTACATATCCATTGGCAGAGTAACTTCTGATCTCTCTGTCCTAATGTAGGATCAAGACACTGTTTATAAGACACTCAAGAAAGCGCTTTTGCAATATCGCAAACTTAAGTTTGTACTAGCAGCAAAAGTATTGAGCTTCCAGCTGTATGGAGCCCCATAGCACTCTACAGAGAGGGTCCTGATCCCCAGCAACTTAGATGTCAGTGCAGGCGCGGAGGGTCTTTAAAGTGGTGTGAGTTGCATTAACCTGAGTATCATAGTAAGTAAAAAATTTACCCTAAACATCTTTGGGGCGGGCGGAGTTTACAGCAACCCCGGGGCTGCTTGTACAAACAACCCCTCTCCTGCCTCCCAGATGTGGAGAAAAGCATCTGGGTTGTCTTCAGGCACCGAGGAAGCAGTGGGAGAGGTCTGCCTGAGCGCACGTGGCTGAGTGTTGTCCCTTGGCGCCCAGCACAGGCAGCTCAGACTGAAACCCTCCCTGACCCTGAGACAGCTTTACCCAGAAAACGGGACCATGTCCAGATTTCAGATGCATTCGTTGCTCATCGTTACTTAGATTGATGGCCGTATTATTTTTTCCCCCCTCTGTTAATTTGGCAGAAGAAAAAAAAATTCCCCACTCATGCTATATTTTTCTGTCCAAAACAGGTTGAAACAGTTCCTCAGGCTACAGTGAAGACTGGATTACAAAAAGGTGAGTTGTTTATATTGTTGCTCTGCATTTTCCTCAATTAAAACCAATTTTAAAGACTTCTTTGTACTTCATGTATTTTTGTGTGTCTCTGTAAATCATTGTTGTCGCTCTTCAGTCGATGATTCGTGTGAAGCTGAAGCATTCCCCTGTGTCTGTGTGTGTGTGTGCGTGCGCGCGCGCCTGCCTGCGTGTATGTCTCTTAGAGTTGATCTTACTCTGTGCCTCCATGTGAAAAGTCTTGTTCGTTTTGGTAAATTGGAGAACACCACGTAGGCTTAATACCTGTTTCCAACTTTTCTCCTTAAGATTCTGGGGTTTCACTGGTTTATAAACTAGGGATGTGACGAATCCACTTTTTTTGGTATTCGACCGAATACCGAATAGTAGCTCTGTCAATAGTTGGCAAACCTGGACTATGACAAATCAGACGAGACCACCCGATTGAAAAAAAAAAAAAATCTTGCCACGTTTATTTTTACAGTGCTGTAAAATCTTTTTTTTTGTAAATTAAAATGATTCATAGCCTACTTATGGCCATTATTTGCTGATCTTATGCAGAATCTATTTGAGATATGCACAAAGTTTAAGAAACCTTAAACTTAAGTCTGTACTTTCTGTGTGCAATTTGACTGCAGTACAAACTCCATAGCATTGATTCGTGCGTTTTTGGTGAGATCAGACTGTATTTAATGCCTGTAGTTTACTCTGGGCAAATTGCATTATTAAAAAAAAACTCCAGCCTCTCTGCATTCTCGGGGAGAAGTCTGCAGCGATGGTCTCCGTGGAGATCCTCAGCAGAACTGAACAGCCTCTCGGAGGGAACACTGCTTGGCGGAGCTCCAAGAAAAGACATCGCGATCGCTGCGAGATTAGGAGGCCTGATTGCGTTGTGTTTCCACCATTCCACAGGGTCGGCGGACCGGGGCGTGCAGGGCTCTGTCAGATTCAGTGACAGCTCCGTCTCCGCAGCGATTGAGGAAACTGTGGACTGAGATTCCTGTACAATTTCATCCCAGAAACTCCAGACTTGTAGTCTCCATGCAAGATTTCTTTGTCGGCGGCTTGATAAAACAGTTTCTTTGTTTTCGATTTTGATTTTGCCAATCATCACTATTGGCGTTTTCCTGCCTGGTTTCTTCTTCAAGACTCTGAAAAATTGCTTTAACATTCAGATGATTTTATTTTTTTTTTTTGGTCTGAGCTGGATGGGTACAGCTTAAATCATGGGTCCAGCCTAAAAAAACCATCGTTTAACTTACACTGATCAATTTCAACATGGACTGTTTTTGGGGGTTTTTTTGTTTTTTGTTTTTTTCGGTTTTGCGTTTTTAAATAAAGCATCATTAATGCACATCGCAGGGTTTTGCCAAACAGCCCAAACTGTATACATTACAATCATTAAAAGCTCTTATTTTTTTTAACATTAGTGCCGTTATCATGGAGAACAGCGTGGTGGCTGCCTGTGGGCAGTCTGTCCTTTTTCTAGCATTTTCAGAAACTCATCGGAAATGGCGGTACCTGTGTTTCCCTCCGAAAGCCTCTCAGTACAGCACTCCTGTTCCTCTGTTAAAACTCCTTGTTAATCCAGTGATCTTTTAGGCCAAGGAAATATGTTGTGGTGGTGTTCTGAGTCCATACACCAACAATGAAGGAGATAGATTTGTGTACTTGTGTTTTTTTTTTTTAATCAGCGTTAACACGGGCAGGCACCCTCACTTTATAGATGTAAGGAAACCCTCAGTTGAAAACCTTGTAGGATGGGATGTGATGACGAGGTTCCGGTTAACCTGAGCAGTCTCACGAGGCCCACATCTTCCACCACAGACCGTGGCCACACACCAAGTCCTGCTCCCTGCCCAGCCTTTGTGGATCTTCACGGCCCTCGGGAGACCTGTCCCTCCTGGGTCTCTTCTGGACTGCACACCTCCACCGTAGCTTGCTGGGCTGATCTGAGATGTCTGTCTGTTGTATGGAAATTTTGGGGGAAAAAAAAAAATTCCCAAACACAAACTGTGGGTTGAAATATTAAGCGTCTCCTTGGTTCCTTTGGCATCCACCGTGGCTGATCCACACGTTCCATCATGGCTCTTTCTGTATAGCCTATACTGCATTAGCCTGAGAGATTGTTGCTTTGTAACTTTTTGCACTATTGTTTTGGCCGGATTTGTATTACACACGTTTTAAAAAAAAAAAAAAATTCCACACTACTCTCTGCCTTTTTTTTTTTTTTCTTCATACTTATTCCTTCCCGCACCAATTCCACACAGAGGCCTCTCATCCAGCTGTTCGTGATTCGGCTGCGCTTGAACATTGATTGTCTGTTTACAGCCCTCAGCACTGTGTCGCCTAGATGGCATGACGTATGTCGCGGTGCTGCAGCACTTGTAATGGTCACAGTACCTGCCCTTCACCGAGGAAGTCTCAGACGAACATTTGTGAACATCCAGGATTTATCTGGGGGAGGGGGGGCAATAATCATCTGAAATGCAAAATTCGGGGGAAAATGGCACTATCCGTGTACGAATCGAATACAAATCAAAGATTTGTCACATCCCTAATAAAAAACAAGAAGGAGGTGTCTCTGCAACCGTATTTGTAAGCTGCACAGTGTGTTGGGTTTTATGTCTTCCTTCCCCCCCCGCCCCCCCCAATTGAACAGCTACTTGCATTGCTCCAAATCGATCCGCTGTCCTGCAGTTCTCACCGAATTGGTGTTTGGGTCGGAACTTGGGCTCTGTGCCCGAAAATAGCTTTAGTGCAGGAGCTTGGAATTAAATGTTTTCAGAGAGCGGTTGTAAATTACATCACTCACCATCAGGAAGTTCAGAAGCTTACGCAGTTTTGACTCCTGACTTCAGTGTTACAAAGAGAGCTATGCTTTTTTTTTTTTCTCACACTACAGATGAGTTTGGGGAAAGAAAATACTCTCCCACAAGAAAAAATGAAAACAACAAATGTTAAGCACTATTTTAGGATTAATTTCAGTGTGTTGTATTAAGGTGCCAGCGAGATTTCAGATTCCTGTAAACCTCTAAAGAAAAGGAGCCGCGCCTCAACCGACGTAGAAATGGCTGGTTCCACATACAGAGACACGTCTGACTCCGATTCCAGAGGGCTGAGTGACCTGCAGGTAAGTACGTCCCAGAGCCTGGGCGCAGTGCCGTCTTGCTTTGCCAAACAAGTAACCAAGTAATGCTTTGCCTGGCTCTCTTTTTATTTGGAGAGAATGGGGAATTGGGGAAAAAAAAATACTGGTAGTAAAGGAAACATTTTGGTTATTTTGTAACTTAGGAGTCTCTTAACTTTGCTGATCTCTTAATCAGAGGCCTCCAACCTCTGGGATCTAAGGCCTGATGATCTGAGGTGCAGCTGATGTAGTAATAATAGAAATCAAACGCACAACAAATGTAATGCACTTGATCATCCTGAAGCCACCCCCCGCACCCCCAGTCCGTGGAAAAGTTGTCTTCCATGAAACCAGTCCCTGGTGCCAAAAAGGTTGGGGGCTGTGGTTTTACAGAACAGAAACGAAGTTTGTTGTTGTTGTTTTTTTTTCATTTTAACAGTTTCTCTCGAAACACCACACATCTGGTATCCAGGGGTTTAGAAAGAAAGAAGAGGTTGTGGGAAGGTTTATTTGAGCAAGGCTTACTAGGATTTTCACAGCACCTAATTTTGAGGAGATTTTTGTTTTTCTTAAAAGCCTGTTCTGTTTTCCATGCAGGCAGGATTTGGAAAGCAAGTCGACAGCCCTTCAGCTGCTGCAGAGGCAGACGTTTCTGATGTGCAGTCCGTGGATTCAAGTCTGTCACGAAGAGGCACTGGAATGAGCAAGAAGGACACTGTGTGTCAGGTAGGCAAGGGACCTGTCCTGCAGCTTGAAACAGTGACCGTGACGTCCTGCCAGTAAAACGCTTCTGTCCTGTCAGAGAGGGTAGTATATTCTTCTTCTTCTTCTTCTTCTTTTTTTTTTTTTTTTAATTGTATTCCTTTATTTGGCTGCACTGGGTCTTCCTTGCAATATGTGGGATCTAGTTCCCTAATCAGGGATCGAACCCAGACCCCCTGCATGGGGAGCAAGGAGTCTTAGCCCCTGGACCACCAGGGAAGTCCCAGAGAGGGTAGTATCTTTCTGAATTGCAATGTGACTTTAAAGCTACAGACCTCAAAGCCACTTCTGACTCTTTTCTTCCCTTTCGGAGTTGGAATACTTAATATTCACACGAAACTGTGGGTCCTCACTGGGATGTTGTTGTTTAGTTGCTGAGTCGTGTCTGACTCACCACCTCGTAGGCTGTAACCCACCAGGCTCCCCTGTCCATGGGATTCTCCAGGCAAGAATACTGGAGTGGGTTGCCATTTCCTTCTCCAGGGGGTCTTCCCAACCCGGGTCGCCAACTGGAGTTTCCTTCATTGGCAAGTGGATTCTTTACCACTGAGCCACCTTGGAAGCCCCCTTCATTGTGATACTCTCTTATTAATTGGAAGTAAATGACAGATGGCTGCCTTCAAAAACATTCTCTTAAATTTAAGTTGCTATAACCATTTTTAAGGTTTATTTACCCTTTTTGAAAAATACTGCTTTGCACTGTGAAGCAAAGTTGAAGTCTGCAGATTCCAAAAAAGGAATCATCAAAGATCAAGTGTAACTTTTAAACTTTATACATATTGGGTGCAGGAAAGAGTTTTCTAGTTCAGTGGTTCTCAAAGTGAGGGCCAAGGACCAGGCGCACCGTCAGGATACTTACTGGAAATTCTCAAGCCCAACCCAGACCCACTAATCAGAAACCGTGGACCCAGCAAGCTTGTCTTCACAGGCCCTCTAGTGGTCCTGATCCCTGGGACAGTTTGAGAACCGCTGTTTGTTTTTGCCTTGTTACAGATCTGTGAAAGCTCTGGCGACTCTCTGATTCCCTGTGAGGGAGAGTGCTGCAAACACTTCCACCTGGAGTGCCTGGGCTTGTCATCACCCCCCGATGGAAAGTTCATCTGTGTCGAGTGTAAAACTGGTGAGCATCCCTATTCTGGTAGATACGGGGCGGCGGGTGGGGGTATGGAGAGCCTCTGTCTCCTCTGACGGTGCACTCCCTTAACGCATTTATGAAGCTCGAATCTCCTCTTCCATAGCTGTTCCAGTGATTAAGATTATTCGTGATTAGGCTTCCTAAGACCAAAAAGAAAAATAACAAACCAGTTAGCCATATTATTGTCAGATTTCTTCCTTGACCATCAGTTCAGTTCAGTTCACTCGCTCAGTCGTGTCCAACTCTTTGCAACCCCATGAATCGCAGCACGCCAGGCCTCCCTGTCCATCACCAACTCCCAGAGTTTACTCAAACTCATGTCCATCAAGTCGGTGATGCCATCCAGCCATCTCATCCTCTGTCATCCCCTTCTCCTCCTGCCCCCAATCCCTCCCAGCATCAAGGTCTTTCCCAATGAGTCAACTCTTCACATGAGGTGGCCAAAGTACTGGAGTTTCAGCTTCAACATCAGTCCTTCCAATGAACACCCAGGACTGATCTCATTCAGGATGGACTGGTTGGATCTCCTTGCAGTCCAAGGGACTCTCAAGAGTCGTCTCCAACACCACAGTTCAAAAGCATCAATTCTTCAGCGCTCAGCTTTCTTCACAGTCCAACTCTCACATCCATACATGACCACTGGAAACACCATAGCCTTGACTAGACAGACCCTTGTTGGCAAAGTAATGTCTCTGCTTTTTAATATGCTATCTAGGTTGGTCATAACTTTCCTTCCAAGGAGTAAGCGTCTTTTAATTTCTTGGCTGCAGTCACCATCTGCAGTGATTTTGGAGCCCCAAAAAATAGTCTAACACTGTTTCCCCATCTATTTCCCATGAAGTGATAGAACCGGATGCCATGATCTTCGTATTATGAATGTTGAGCTTTAAGCCAACTTTTTCACTCTCCTCTTTCACTTTCATCAAGAGGCTTTTTAGTTCCTCTTCACTTTCTGCCATAAGGGTGGTGTCATCTGCATATCTGAGGTTATTGATATCCTTGACCGTAAAACCTATCAGATCATTGAGATGCATTTGTGTTTTGTCTAAAGAGCTGTAGAAAGTTTGTAGAGTGAGTTATTTTTCAGCTGGGTTTGTGATTTTTTTGTGCTCAATAGGTTGGTTTAAAATCCCTTGGCTTTCATACACCAGAATATGTGTCCATCACAAACTGTAACCATGGGGAGCTGTATTTTTAGTGGAAAGATGGAGGAGCTGGAAATTGGTTTGGTGGGGGGTCACCATTTATTTCTTATACCCCATATGTAGACTTCCACCAGTCAAAATAATGTATAGAGAAAGAAATATGTAAGTTTTTATTTCTTCCGTGTCATAGCCTCGATTCTAGGTAAAGTCATGGAAAGCACGATGTTACCAATAATGTAAATGAGAAATCACCTGGTTGTGAGATGGCCTGGTAGTGCTTCTAGGAACCTGTTTGTATGTTCTTGTGGGGTTTATTTCGGTTTTGCTGGGAGGAACTATGAGCCAGTTGGATGTCAAGTATTTATGATATGCTGACCTTACCTTTGATACTTTATTATTTTCCTACTCTTTTCCTCCCTTTATTTGGATTCTCATAGATATTTATTTTACACTTTTTACTTGTATGCCTCCAAAAATCTTTTGTATATTCCAAATTCCATTAGAACAGTATTTTTGTTTTTAACCAAACACTTTGTAAATACCAGCTGCTCTTAATACTCAGCATTTTATCTTCTTATCTTGTTTGATCCTCATTACATTATAAGATTACTACTATTATTATGTCCATTTTGCAGAGTGTGAAACTGAGATTTAGAGTATTTGGTTCCCAGCCTTGCCCAGAGTCCCAAAGACGTACATGATGAAGTGGGGTTTGAGCCCAGGAGGCAGAGCTTGACCCCAGAGTCCTTGCTCTTTCCCGTTGCCTTCTGCCACCTTGACCCAGTAGATGGGGATCATGTATCATATATCCTGACCATACCTACACACCCTCACTTATATACACAGGCAAAAACTAAGTTACAGAAGCTGTTTTAAAGAAATAACTTACATTTTTCCCTGTGTAAGGTATCATTTTGTTGATCACATTTAGACTCTGCAGAAAAACTTTTGGACAGTTTGCCAGCTGACAGCCTCAGAGTCAGATTACCTACACATTGTTTTATTTGGCCTTCAGAATGAGTTCTGAACATGTAAACACGGAACAAGCACGTACTCTTGGTTCCCTACCTTCCCCACCATGGCCTTTTTCTGAAACCCTGTCACGCAGTCACTGATGTGCCTGGCCCAATTAAGCTTTCAAATTTTCAGCCTGTAGTTTAAATTACTGATGGGACGGACCATGTATCTCAGTATTAAAACACTCTTAGGGCTTCTCTTCTAACTCTAGAATCCAGCAGAAATCTGCCAACAAATGTTAGATGTAATCTAATTTGGTACACATCTACTAGAAAATTTAAGGAAATTTGCTTTAAAAACAATTTAAGTCGAACAAAGTTGGAAGATTCATACTTCCTGATTTCAGAATTTACTACAAAGCTACAGTAATTAAAACAGTGTGGTACTAGCACAAAGACATAAACCAATGAAATAGATTAGGGATCCCAGAAATAAACTCACATATATGGTCTAATGATTTTTTTAACAAGGGTGCAAACACTGGTCAATAGTGTTTTCAGTAAAGGTGCTGGGAAAATTGGGTCCACATTCGTAAGAATGAACTCGGACCTTTACCCTATGCCATATATATAAAAATTAATTCAAAATGATCAAAGACCAGAACATAAGAGCTGAAACTATGAAACTCATAGGTGAAAACACCAAAAATACATACATAAATAAATAATCCAATTCAAAATTGAGCAAAGGACTTAAATAGACATTTCTCCAAAGAAGTAACACAAATAGCCAGTAAGACATGAGAAAATGTTGATTCTCGTTACAAACATTAATAATCCAGGAAATACAAGAGTAACTTGTTAAAACTGCTTTTGATACATTTTTTTCACATGAAAATCAGTTGGATACCAATGTGGTACCCTGCCAACATATTAGCAATGTAAACTCAGATTCTTTAAGGTCATTTAGGAGGTTTTTTTGTTTGTTTATCAAAAGATAAACACATTACATGTACAGGATACATGCCTGATAAGTTCTTATACTTCCATTCTATTGTTTAAGACAAATGTGACTTTTGGATAGAAAACATTTTCATTGACCCTTTTGAATAAAATGTGTAGTAAGAATACTTTCTTATTCTAAAGGAAGACCATGTCCTAGTGGGACTTCCCTGGTAGCTTAGTTGGTAAAGAATCCACCTGCAATGCAGGAGACCCAGTTTGATTCCTGGGTCGGGAAGATCCCCTGGAGAAGGGATAGGATACCCACTCCAATATTCTTGGGCTTCCCTTGTAGCTCAGCTGGTAAAGAATCTGCCCGCAAAGCGGGAGACCTGGGTTCGTTTCCTGAGTTGGGAAGATCCCCTGGAGAAGGGAAAGGCTACCCACTCCAGTATTCTGGCCTGGAGAATTCCATGGACTGTATAGTCCATGGGGTTGCAAAGAGCTGGACACGACTGAGCGACTTTCCCATGACCTAGTGAGAAGGGAGAGCAGTGGAATCATCCCCATGCTAGAGCCCTAAGCCTGAGTCTTACAGAGGTTTATAGCTCAGCCCTGTTAGTGTGGTGGCACCGCTTGTTACAACACTTTTTGTTTATATTAGACTTACTTTGATCATTATGAAAACCTGTTTCATTTTTACGTGGAGCAGTTTATGCATTAGGTAAAGCCAAACTTTAAAATAATTTTCTTTTAATTTCTTTTAATTTCTAAAAGTTATTTTAAAAACAATAGTATTTCTTTCTCATCTACCCATGTGTTAAAATATAATTTGAAATTATATATATGCAATGGGACAACAGGAACCAAAAAAAACCTGCTGTTCCTTATTTCTGGAACAAAAACAATTTTTTTAAAAATTTGAACATCACAGTTTGTAAGGACTAATTTTGAAGAATTTTTATAAATCATCCAATTTAACACTGCTGTATTTTATGTCTGCAACAATGCCAGTTAAAAACAACAACAAATATTTGAACATCACAGTTGTAAGTACTGATTTTAAAGGATCTTTATGACTTAGTCAAATTGTAATGGTTAGCTACTTCCAAAACCACATCTAACTTTCTGTAAAAAATCAAAACAAAAAATGATTTCTTGTACATTTTTTTCCTTTGGAATTTTTATAGCATCATAAGAAAAATGGGCAAAAGACTTGAACACTTCCCAAAAGATGAATCCAAATAAATAACCACTTATGTCACACAGACACAAAATGAAAACGCCAATCCTGATTTTAAAAGGCAGATAATGACAGCTTTCGGTTATTTGCAGTTACAAACAGTACTTCAGTCAACATCCTTTTACATGTACAAGTCTTCTCTAACGCAGACAGCACATAGAAATGTCCAGGCCACAGAAAGTGGATGTCTCCTTCCAGAATGGATACTGCCCTGCAGCCTTCTGAGCTAGTTCTTTCCAACGTAACTCCTGCCAGCAATGTATGAATGCCTGTTTCACCACGCCCTGGTCAACAGCCAGTACTAACAAACTCTTTACATTTTTTTCCTATTTGATGACTTTTTCGAATGTTGCTTGTGGTTTTAATTAGCATTTATCTAGTTACTAGTAAAGCTGAGCATTTTGACATATGTTTATTGGCTGTCTATCTTTTTGGCTTTCTCAGAATTGCCTGTTCATACCCTTGGCCAACTTTTATATTAGGCCATTTCTGTATTGATTTATAGTTCTTTATAGTGGTTCAGTTGCTAAGTCACGTCAGACTCTTGTGACCCCATGGACCGTAGCCCACTAGGCTCCTCTGTCCATGGGATTTCCCAGGCACGAATACTGGAGTGGTGTGCCATTTCCTTCTCCATGGGATCTTCCTGATGGAAGGGTCAAACCCCATGTCTCCTGCATTGCAGGTGAATTCTTTACCGCTGAGCCACCAGGGAAACCCATAAGTCTTGTGATCTTTGCTTATGTATGTTACATATATTTTCCCCATGATTCTTCCTTGTTTTGTATTGATTGATTGATTGGCTAATGCATGCATGCTAAGTTGCTTCAGTTGTGTCAGACTCTTTGTGACCCTGTGGACTGAGCCCTCCAGGCTCTCCGTCCATGGGATTCTCCAGGCGAGAGTATTGGAGTGGGTTGCCATTTCCTCCTCCAGGGGATCTTCCCCACCCGGGAATCAAACCGGAGTCTCTTATGTCTCCTGCATTGGCAGGCAGGTTCCTTACCACTAGTGCCATCTGAGAAGCCCGATTGATTGGTTAAAGCATAATTGATTTGTATTAGTTTAGGTGTAAACCGTAATGATTCAATATTTTCATAGAATATACTTCTTTTAAAGTTATTATAAAATATTAGCTGTATTTCCTATACTGTACATCCTTGCATCTTACCTATTATATTATATACATAGTAGTTTGTACCTTTTAATCACCTACCCTTATCTTGCCCCTTTTCGCCATACCTCTTCCCACTGGTAACCATTAGTTTGTTCTGTTTCTGTGAGACTGTGTTATATTCATTCATTTGATTTTTAGATTCTACATATAAGTGATAATATCACATATGAACTCTTTATATAACAAAACATAATCCTTTGTCATTCTGTTGCACTTATTTTTCTACATGTGTTTGTTTTTCACTTGTTCCCTTTTGTTGTTGTTGTTGTTGTTGTTGTTGTTTCTTCCCCATTCTCATTGTTTCTGTCTCAAAATGTTTGGCAGATTGACCAGTGGAGCCATCTGAGCTTCAAAGTTTCTGTATTGGTTTCTAATTTAGTTTCAGTTTCCTAAATAGTTTATAGAACTGTCATATTTTCTATTTATTTTTGTGCCAGTGTTAATAATAAGTTCTGTTTTTCTAGGAATCTATTCATCTAAATTTTCAAATTTATGCAAAAAGGTAGTGACATCCTCTTATTTGTTTAAACATTTATAGGATTTGTAGTGATGCATCATTTTGCATTTCTGATATTCTTAATATTGCTGCTTTTTCTCCATTTTTTTATTAGTTACTTGCTCCCAGGGATATCAGTTCTTTTTCAGAGAACCGAGTTTCAGTTTTGTTAGTTCTCCCCGGTACATACTGACTTCACCCCCTTCTCGCAGAATGCATTCGCTGGTGCAGAATTCTGGCTTGGTAACAGTTTTCTTTCAGCCCTTAGTGACAGCATCCCCTGGCTTCCAGCTTTCTCTTTCCATCAGCTTTCAGTCTTGTTTCTCTGAAGGTGGTTTTAATATTTTCTCTTTGTCCTTGATTTTCTGCAGTTTTAATAAGACATCTAGCTATAACTTTCTGTTTTTATTAGGATTATGAGTTTTCATTTTATGTCTGATCTACAAATGGAAATTGTGATTATCTGATGTCATCTGTGTTTTCACTGGTTATTTCTTTATTCTCAGTTGGGAAGACCTTGCCACTCTCAGGTGTTGAAAAATTCTGCTCTAGGTTTTCCATGGACTCTATTTTAGTGTAAAGTGAGAAGTGGGGATCTAAATTGCTTTTAGTGCTATATCTTCAAATGGATGATCAATTATTGTGGAAAATCAATTATTCTAGCAAGTTTTATTGTCATATTTTAACTATTTTCTGCACCTTTTTGTATATTAAAATCTTATACATAGTAGTAGTATCTGTGGGGGGAGGAGTTAGCTCTCTGATATCAGTAGCTGCTTCTATTTAATCCAGATTTTATTTAAACTGTGTTCCTCACCAATTTTGCAGGCCAGCACCCGTGTTTTTCATGTAAAGTGTCTGGTACGGATGTGAAGCGTTGCTCTGTCAGCGCTTGTGGGAAATTTTACCATGAAGCCTGTGTCCGCAAATTCCCCACTGCCATCTTTGAATCAAAAGGCTTCCGCTGTCCCCAGCACTGCTGTTCTGCCTGCTCTATGGAGAAAGATATCCACAAAGCAAGTAAAGGTAAAACAAAGCTAAGGAAGGGGACGACGTTTGGGGTTGTTTTAAATGCAATGGTAAACAGTAAGCCCATTATTACAAAGAACACTGGGCATCCTCCCTTTGTTTATCTATAGCTATTGCAGCTGGGCTACAGTAGATAGTAAAGTAAGTGGTAAGTAGATAGTAATAAAATAAGTAAAATAAGATAGTAAAAAACACAGTCATGTCCGACTCTGTATGACCCCATGGACTGTAGCCCACCAGGCTCCTCTGTCCATGGGATTATCCTGGCAAGAATACTAGAGTGGGTTGCCATTTCCTTCTGCAGGGGATCTTCCTGACCCAGGGATCAAACCCGTGTCTCCGGCATTGGCAGGAGGGTTCTTGACTACTGAACCACCTGGAGAGCCCTAAGACAAGTGGATACTAGGTTATAATTCAGACCATGAGAAGAAAATTCCATATGTTCAAAATTACCCCTGGAATTTCCTTCAACAGGTGCCATATTGGCAACCACCATTTCTCCAGCACTGGAGCAGACACAGTTTTTTTTGAGTGACTCTAGATGGGCACTACATTTAGGGATCATACAGCATAGGAATGGCAGAGCCAAACCAGTGAGGAGATTTTCGTTCCGCTATAACCAGCATCACACGGGTCCCCACAGATGTCCCTTTCTGTCAGCAGATGCCTTGTGACCCAGGTTCCTCCCTGACCGTCTTCCAATAGGTCGCATGGTGAGATGTCTGCGGTGCCCAGTCGCCTACCACTCCGTAGATGCTTGCATTGCCGCCGGCAGCACCCTCGTGTCTTCCTGCCTTCTCATCTGCAGTAATCATTCCACACGGAGCAGTAGCTCTTCCTCTGCTGTAAATGTAGGCTTTTGTTTCGTTTGCGCCAGAGGTGAGTCTCAGTCCTTTCTCTTCGGGTCTTTTTGGGTTCGTTGGTGTATTTCCCCGTTAAAATCGAGTTCCAGAAGTACCCCTAAGAGAGATGAACACTTCCAGCAACCAGTCCCTTTTGTTACGTTAGATACTCAGACTGTTAGAATATTAATTTTTCCATAAATTAAGGTAAATTCTGCTTAATTTCTTAGTAACTTAGAATTAAAGACGAGTACTCACTGTTCTGTTTGGAGCATCAAAAGATGACAGTTGCGCCTTGAACCGCATGGGTTTGAATTGCCCGCGTCCACTTGGCTGCACTGTTTCCTCAGTGTGTGCTCCAGTACTTCGACCCAACGCTGGCGGAATCTGCAGATGGGCAGAGAGACGACTGTGAAGTTACAAAGGGTTCTGGCTGCGTGGGGGTCAGCACCCCTCACCCCCACGGTGTTTAAGGGTCAGCTCTCTTCACTTCTCCAAACAGTTCTTCTGTTTGAAGTAGAATCTTCTCATGTCCTATTATTTAATCCAGAGTTTTCCATTAATTTAGATTTCACTTGCCAGGCAAGAAGAGCACATTTATTTTTCAATTATTTATGTTGTGTTTTATCATGTTTTGGTCTGGCTTTGAGGGAGGCCTGATGGGATACAGCCAAGGCAACATATGGGGTGTATTAGTTAAGAGCCTGCAGTGCAGGCTTTCTTACTTGCCAGCTGTTAATATTTAAGTCTGCCAGGAGATTGATCAATTAAAAACAATATTGTGTCCCTGAGGGTGTCAGTGAACTTGAGTTCGTGATAAATCTAAAGTAGAATTTCTTTAGTTGAATATGATACAGAGTATTCAGCTTTATAGAGTCTCAGCTGTATTATAATAAAAACAATTTTTAGTATAATGTTTAGTGTAATCTAAAATGTAAGCATTTTAGAAATCAACTAATATCCCCAAACACAGCTTGTTGGGGGCTTTTTTTTGTCATAAATGCCAAGTTTTCTAAACTTCCCTTAGTGTGAAATTCTTGAAAGGACTCTATAACATGTCAGGCCTGTTAGATTATGCTTAGCCCATATTGAAAAAGAAGTTTGCGATCTTGTTTTCTTTTTTTTAAGGAATTTTCTGTTTCTGCTGTACAGCCAAGTGAATCAGCTCTATATTTACGTATATCCTAACCCTTTGTTTGGATTTCCTCCCCATTTAGGTCACCACAGAGCATTGAGCAGAGTTCCCTGTGCCGTACAGGGGGTTCTCATTAGTTATCTACTTTATCCATAGTGGTTGTGTTTGGTTTGGTTTTGTTTTAGGAGACAGTTCTTTCAATTTGGTGAAAGTACTATAAAATATTTTTAATAGAATTTAGCTAATATGATAGATCTTGAGTTGTTTTACTTTTGTAACTCTCTTTAAAAAAAAAAAGGCCAGAGGAGGTGGACAGTAAAGGATTAAGGAACTGGTAGTCCTTTTTGTAGCAGCCAGCTGAGTCCGTGTACACACTGCTTTGAGTTGGCCCGTTGGGCACGCATGTGGGGCGGCCGCCATCAGAGAGCAGTGCTGGGTAGAGCAGTGAAGGCAGCTGTCTTCTGCTCTGAAGGCTGGATGGCACAGGGAGGAGAAGGTTGGACGTGTCTCATGCCACGTTGCATTAGCCAAAGAAAATGTCAGCATGTGCCTTGTCCATCTCCCCATTCCCAAGCAAGGAATGATAGGGTGAAAATACTGAACTAACAACTGAACGACTAGCTTTAGAGACTTCCAAATAGATGAGTGTCAGTGATAACATAAAGTCTCTGTTGCTTTGTAAATATTACTTTTACTCACCTTCACTTGGAGTGATGGAGGGAGGGTGTGTGTGTGTGTGTGTGTGTGTGTGTGTGTGTGTGTGTGTGTGTGTGTGTGTAACTGAGCCAACATTTTATTAATAAATATCAAGTTTAAAACTATTGTGTTGGCTTACTCGGGAGTACATCCTGAATCCAGTACCATCAGTAAGTATAGCAACCAATATTTTCTTTTGCTGTATTTCATTCAATAATTGGGTGACCTTTAAAGCAGATATTTTTTTATTTAAGTAAGGTAGAAAATGACCCCTTGTCACGGAACCTAGTTTTAGAGCAAATTCTAACCATTTTAAGTTTAACTTTCATGCCTTGATTAAAAGCTTGAGATAATGGAAACTCCATGTTTTGACAACAGGATCACATTTGGATTTTATCAATTTGGCAGTTATTCTGCAAGATTTGCTGTACTGAAATGCCTTTTTAAGAACAAGATTATTTAATTCCCAAATAATCTAACTTCAGCTTTGCAAAGTAAACAGAAACTCATTTTCTTTTCCAGCATTTTACAGAAAATTATTCTAAATAGATCAGCTGCTAGGATTTGAGAAGGGCTTAAAACTTCTCCAGAAGTAAATAATATGTGTTCCTTTATCAGTATTTCTAGAGGGTCTCCTTTTTAAAGGGAATCTAATTGTAATAAATCCACACTTATTAAAAGGGATACTTCAGTCCTTTATGTTTTGGTATTAGGAAACTTAGCTTGTGTTGCAGTTGTTTCTCCCTCTGCACAGAGGATTTTTGTCTTAGCTCCTGGTTGTTTAAAATCATTAAGCTAATTTTTAAAGCCTGAAATATCTGGAAATATTTTTGGAAATGCCTCAGTGTTTAGAGGAACAACCCTCTTCCCCTGCCTCTCATGGTGTCACAGCTGCCATTTCAGTGCAGTAGAGATTCTTCAGCATTCCCTTTCACCTGGAGGGTGCTGTAAAATAAGTTACTTAACATTCTAAGTTGTTCTTCCCTATTTAAAAGCCACTGTACCACTTTTCTCTATTAAATGTATAAAATTTATTAAACATTATATAACCTTTATTCAAAGATTCTTCTGTATTATCAGTTAGCAATTTCAAGTTCCATTCACATGAGAGATATTTCCTGAATCTGTCTCAGTGTCAAGCAGCACCAAATGAAGATAACATCCACCAAAAATAATAAATGGTCACCCTTTAGAAACAAAACTTCTGCTCAAAAAGATCTCTATGAAGCTGCTGTCATGATTCGTGCTGTAAAGTCTTAGATTGTTACAAACTGACCGGTAACCACAAACAGAAAGTTTCCCTGGTCCTGCAGGTCCCTCGGCTACAGGATGGACTTAGCTCGGGACAGGAAGAGGAGGGAGGGAGGGGAGGTGTGTGCTACATGTGGGTTAGAGCAGATGGTGTTTTCCTCCAATAGGACAGCTGGATTAGTGGATTGAAAGGACGTTTTTATAAACGCTTAAGTTGGTTATTATCCAAGCAGGACAAAATTTTAGAGATTTGCAGTACCTCAGTGAAGTTCAGCAACTTACGGCTTCTTTAAAACCATGTATCATGTTGATAAGAGGAAAGCCTCATTGTCTGGCTGAGAAAGCTGGAATTTGAGGGTATCTAAAGATCTTAGCAGAGAGGAGGAGAGGCCCAGTTCTGCCATTCACTGCTGCTTAATGCATTGAAGACCAGGGTCTCTACTGTGTCATGTAGACAGTCTTATTTCCACTATTAACTGATGTGTCATTTTGTTCTTTGGGTTGTCATCATAGTCCTTCTAAACATTGAGGAACATAGCTGTTTTCCAGAGTGGGTTTTCAAAACGACATCAAGCACAGTTTAATCCTCAAATTAAATTCAAGTTTTTTTTTTTCTGGGTGTGTATCGTGTAGATATAAGGCTTTGAGTTGCCTAAACTCCCTTTACTAACTGTAGAAAGCCTTTTCTGTCAGATCTTTCCTTTTCTTCATATTCTTTTTCCCCCACCTTGAAGCACAGCTACCTAGTAGGTGTTGGTTTATTTTTCCTCATGGAATCATGGGTAGTTTCATTGCAGCTCACATCTTTCTGTTTGTCTCGTATAGGGCTGATAGTGCAGGACCATTCAGACCCCATGTTCAGTTCCTATGCCTATAAGTCCCACTACCTACTGAATGAATCAAATCGTGCAGAGTTGATGAAATTACCTATGATTCCTTCTTCGTCAGCTTCCAAAAAGAAATGTGAGAAAGGTAATAATCAAAATAGTTTATCTCTTACTTTTATTTTTGCATTTCCTATTTTTTTCTCTTTAAATGAAGGGGGAAAATGTATGCCTGTCAAGCACCATCTGTTGCTTTCAGTAAATTCTACCTTGGTGGCTGTGACTGTCTTCATATGGCTGCAAAATTATTAAAAAGGGCTTAAAATAATTCCGCTATTACAAATTTTTACTTACACTTCTTGAATAAATTTTCGCACATTCCATATATCTGTAGTTATTAAAATTGAAAGACTAGGATTCTGCTTAATATAGAAATGTATTCTGAGACCTCTTTCTCTTTTGCCTGAACTACCATTCATGTTAGAATAGAAGAGACAGAATGTAATTTGTTACTAACTTTCAACTAAATAATAAGATAGGTTATTAAACAGAGGGGAACAAAAATAACTGACACTTAAAATTTTGATTCTGGAATACAGTCTGTCATTTTGTTTCTTAAATGTTTGCTATGAAAACTAATTGCCCTTCTCTCAGGAGACATTGGTGGGCAGCTGGGAGAATCCACAAATACTGGAGCTTGAAAGGCAGCCCAGCGGAACTGAAGAATAGCTTATGGATAATTTATCCACAGAGAACCAAGAGCTAAATGTATATATTTATATTCTCCCAGTTAATTTAATCTATGGAAGAAAAATCTTGTGTTTTGCCTTACAGAGCCTACATGTAGTACAGGGGGAAAAAGTAGTTTAACAATAATGTATTTTTGGGGGAGTTATTATTCTAGAGGGTAAAATAAATAGCCTAGAAGGTGAAGGCCTTTTCCTGTATACATTTCCGGTATGATCTGGGGCCAGGCTCAGAATCTTTAAAGAAAATTTAATTCATTTTTTTTTCTTTCTTTGTGTTGCCTGCTGCTCATGTATGTTCGCTGTTTGTCAGACATCTGAAGTAGCGACCTATGACTAAAGGAAAGTATAGCTAAGCAAGATGGTTAGAGCCCATGGGAAAGGAGGTTGAGAGACTACTGACTGTTTTGTCTGTTTTCCATTGAAGTCACAGTATGGCATCTTACTGGTGATACCACCTGTTTCCAAAACAAAGATGGACATGGGTCTGACTAATTCCATAGTACAGTAAAATTAGACTTACCCAAGGCATTTTAGGAAATGCCTGATTTCCCTGCTGGCGCCTTTATAAAAGTAGACAAATTCAATTGTTGCTTACTTTGTGTTCAGTACTCAGTATTGGCCTTGACATGAATTGAAATTATTTTGAGCCCTCTGTTTGCTTAGCTTGAACCGTTATATTTCTTCTCTCGCACCCTAAAGCAGTTTTCTTGCATAGCACCAAGGTGGATTGTTCATATTTTTATTTTTCTATTTCCCTGTGTATTTTTGTCAAAAAATCGTGATGATTTTCACTGATGATTCAGGGTCTGTATTTCCTCTGAAATAAGACTTAAAATTCAGGACTATTCCATAATGTTAAAAAATGGCCAGCCTGACTTTTCCACATCAACCCAAATAATCACATGTCCTCAAAGCTATTTGCAAAGACCGCTCTCCCTACTGGTCGTTTCTTTCTGATGGAAAAATGAATTATTTCATTTTACTTTAAACTTACAGAAGAATTCCCTACCTAGGCTGAGACCACTCAGGCAGCTAATCTCTAGGTTGGAGAATTGGAACAATTAATCCATATTGAGATCTGCAGACAAAGGGGAAAATCCAAATGATGGAAGTAAAAGCTTTTAAGCAGAGGAAATATAGTAATTTAATTCATCAATGATTGTACATGGATTTTCTTTTTGTTTTTATGTTAATTAGTTAGAAGTTTGAAAGTCTACAGGAAGACAAGATTTTCTGGAAAATTGATAGCAAACGCTCAAAAGGTTGGAGCATATAATTTGATAAAGTTATATAGTGGGCTCTTAACCTTTTGCTTACAAGACTTTAAATCTCAGTACACTCATGGGTTATAGACTTGGTTTTCCAATGGAAAGATGATTTTTTTTTTTAACAGTAAATGTCTTTATTGTATTTCATCTTCAGTGATTAACATTCTTCTCTGTCACTTGTTGAAATACCTAATCTCCCCTCAAATTTCTTTAATTTTTTGCATTTAAAAATAATATTGTTTCATTTGCTGCACCTGTTTTCGTCTTAATACAGAGATCATTTTGTGTTTTTAAAAGGAGAGGATTTTCTTGGCTACTTAAAAAGATCTCCTTATATGTGATACTTGATTCTATCTGATACTTATTTCATGCTATAAAGCAGTGGTTCTCAATATGATGTCAGAAAATATTACAAAATTTTGAACTATGTTTAATATTTAAGAAAGTCTAACAGAATCAGCCATTTGTGCAAAATACAGTTGCATGAGTTTCTCTGTATTTGGCTATGACTTTAACAATTTAATATGATAAGACTAGTTTTGTTACTGGAATGTGAAGCTCCAATTGGCTATTCGGTATTTCTGTAGTCAATTAAAACATAAAAAATAATTGTGGCTTTTAAAATTTTTTTTTTGTTTTGGTGGGTTTTTCTGGTTGATAAAATATTTGAAAACACGAGTCCATGGGAAAGGGAAAGGGGATCCTTGGTGATGAAAAAGTTGCAAACCACTGCTGTATAGCCTGTCTGACTTTTTTGTCTTTCCTGAAAAGGTAATGATAAATGTAATCACAAATTCAAGATGCTTTTGCTTTTTTGTATTCTTACAAGTGAAGACAAAAGTAGTGGTCAGCCTATTGGCTATTTTCATTCTCGCTAATATTGTTATAAAGGGATTTAGTTAGATGTGCCACTGGATTAAAATACAAAGATGATCATTGTTTACTCTCTTAACTCTCAAGGAGAAAAAAGGGTGCATATTTTTCTGAAAATCTGTTCTCACATCTACTCAGGTCTAAAGATTTTATGCATCTACTTGTCATATGTTAAAGAGTCTTAACCCTCAGCTAAATCAATGCCTCAATAGTCCTCACTTCAGAGGGGTGAAGAGTCATATTTTTCCTACTCACAGTTCCTCACACGCTCTGAGTTTCTGGCCACTGAAGCCCTCTCTAGGAAGGACTGAAGTAGCTAAATCTGTTTATTGTCTTGTATTTTAATCCATCACTATAATATAACTCAATCCCTTTGTTAATTTCTCTCAATCTGAATCACATTTAATGCACTGAAAAGATAACTTTCTTGTCTCTCCCTTTCCTCCCTTCTTAGTTATTAAGGCTGTTTGTTTGTTTCAAGGTGGGCGACTGCTCTGCTGCGAGTCGTGTCCAGCCTCCTTCCACCCGGAGTGCCTGAGCATGGAGACGCCCGAAGGCTGCTGGAACTGCAATGACTGCAAAGCTGGCAAGAAGCTGCATTACAAGCAGATTGTTTGGGCCAAATTGGGAAATTACAGGCAAGTTTCTCCAGGGACAAAGAGGAAGTATTCAATCACTGCTGAGTAGTTCACAGTCTGTACAAGCGCGGCCAGGAAGCAGGTACAACCCAGCGCAGCCACTTCCTCAGGAAAAGAGAGAGGAGAAACACTTTTAGCCTGGGTGTTTAGAGGACTGGGAAGGTCAGTGGTTGTTAGATTTTTAGGCTGGGTATTTAGAGGACTGGGAAGGTCAGTGGTTGTCAGATTCCCCCACCCCTTTTTGTTGTTGATTGACTTTTGTTTTTAAGTTCTAAAAGTTATTTTATCCTAATGAACTATGGTACTAATAGGATTTGGAATAAAAAGTTTCATATGGATAGTGGGGAAGAATTTTTTTTTGCATTCTAATTAGATTTATGTTCATGTCTGGTTTCTAATGAAGTTAACACTTTATATTCTGGCCAAAATAACTCTTTCTGCCCCTAAATCTGTTTTACTATAGTTCTAGCTAGACGCTCTAAGCTAGGTGCAAAGAGGGAGCTTTTTAGAATTTAGAGAGAGAGGTTATTTCATTAGGAGCCTTTAGTTCTTAAGGGAATGAAGCAAGAAGTATGCATGGTTGCCATCATTTTATTAAATCTTTCTCCTCCTAAGAAACTTATTTTTAACAAATCTTCACACCAAAGGAT
This sequence comes from Muntiacus reevesi, assembly GCF_963930625.1. Classification (NCBI taxonomy): domain Eukaryota; kingdom Metazoa; phylum Chordata; class Mammalia; order Artiodactyla; family Cervidae; genus Muntiacus; species Muntiacus reevesi. Next base: position 74,162,110 of record NC_089258.1, on the reverse strand, counting down.
ACTGATATGTTTTTTAAATTTTACATTCTACATTTTGAGGTGTATATTATTTTACCAAGAAAATGGATACTATTCAAAAGAACACAGTAAAGTTCTGCTTTTCAATTAGAATCCTAAATATGTTTCTATAGAATTTCAAACATGCTGTAATTTTTTTAAACAAGGGTTCTGTCATTTTCTCTGTTTTAAATATGCTGCTTGCTTACCTATTTAACAAACTTCATTTTTAGCTGAGATAAAGGGCATTGAGAAGCTCCCCTCCAATCAATTTTTTTAACAGATGACAGGAAACTTCCATGTTCTTTTTTTTTTTTAAATGGACAGTTTGAATATATAAATAATTTTACACTTTACAGCAAAAGATATAAAGTTTTAAAAGGCAAATATCAAACCAGGTGAACTCTTCTACTCTCAGTAAGAAAAGAAAAATACCTTCCTGAAGGAAAAAGGAACAGAGACAGAGCCAGTTTGCAGAAGAAGAGCAAATGGAAAATAAACATGTGAAAAGTGCCCTGCCTCACATTAAAAAAACAAAGTTTATTTTCAGTTAACAGACTGGCAGAGATTTAAGAGTACTAATCCTGTAGCTCAGGTGGGCCTGGAGAGACAAGGGCCCCTATACAAGAAAGGTGTCATGTGACAGAACTGAACTGTGCGCCCCTGGACCCAGCACTTCCCCTTCAAGGAGTGTATCTAAGGAAAGACATTGGACAAACGGGCAAAAATGTCCTCATAGGGATATTCATTGCAGTATTATTTCTAAGTGCAAAATTTTGAGGAATCCAGATGGTCAGTCAGTAGGGGATTTGTCAAATCCATATTGCAGGATGCTTGAAAGACAAAAGCAGGGTGGCCACAGTGTACAGTTAACTTCAGGAAGTATGTTAAATAGTACATAGATTATCTCTCCGTATACTTATACAACTTGTAAAAATTGGAGATCTAGACATAATATGTTTGTATTATTACCTGGAAAAAACATCTAACATTAATAATCTGGGGCATGAGATTATAAGGAGAAAGCGTGTTCAGCTTTTCTGTTGCACATTTCTGCATTGTTTTAATTTTTAAAAGAAACTACACTTTTTTGTGTATAAAACTACATTTAATAATTTTAAAGGTATGTCCTTAATTAAAGTGTAGTTATACTGTTGTGCTAATTTCTGCTGTTACAGCAGACTGACTCAGTTACATACATACATACGTAGATGGTTTATCGAAGGAGATTGGATATAGTTTCCTATGCTCTACAGGAGGACCTTGTTGTTTATCCATTCTCTACGTAATAGTTTGCCTCTATTAACCCCAGACTCCCAATTCTTCCCTCTCCCTCTATCCCCCTTGGCAACCTCAAGTCTGTCCTCTCTGTGAGTCTATTTCTGTTTTGTAGATAAGTTCATTTGTGCCATATTTTAGATTCCACATAGAAGTGATACCGTATGTAGTGGTCTTTCTCATTCTGACTTACTTCACTTAGTATGATAATCTCTAGATGCATCCATGTTGCTGCAAGTGGCCTTTTTCATTCTTGTTTATGGCTGAGTAGTGTTCCATTATATAGATGTACCATGTCTTTTTCATCCACTCATCTGTCAGTGAACATTTAGATTGTTTCCATATCTTGGCTATTGTAAATACTGCTGCTATGAACACAGGGGTGCACGTGTCTTCTTGAATCATGGTTTTGTCCAAGTATGTGTCCAGCAGTGGGATTGCTGGGTCACATGGTAGTTCTGTTTTTAGTTTTCTGAGCACCCTCCATACTGTTCTCCACGGTGACCATACCAACTTACATTCCCAGCAACAGTGTAGGAGGGCTCCCTTTGCTTCACACCCCACCAGCATTTGCTATTTGTAGACTTCTTGATGATGGTGATTCTGACTGGCACACAGTGCTTTTATAATTAAAAATATATATATATTTTCCAGGAGGGGATAGGTACAGGTTTGATGAATAATAGATAAGATATTCCCAGATAAGAAACACCAGCAGTAGTATAAGAAGGCTTTGTTGTCGTTTGCTCACTGAGTTGTCCCTGACTCTTTGGCACAGTGCTGCAGCCCGCCAGGCCTCTCTGTCCATGGGGTTTCCCAGGCAGGAATGCTGGGGTGGGCTGCCGTGCCCTCCTCCTCCAGGGGATCTTCCCAGCCCAGGATCGTCTCCCGCATCAACCCCTCATCTCCTGCACTGACAGGCTGATTCTTTACCACTGAGCCACCAGGGAAGCCCCAAGGTCCTCAGATAAATTTCAGAATGTGGGGAATACGTGTAACTCTATGGCTGATTCATATCAATGTATGACAAAACCCACTGAAAAATAAAAAAATTTAAAAAAAAAGAAAGAAAAAAAATTTCAGAATGTTTCCTTTTTAAAACTTTCTTTTGCCTTTTAAAAAAATATAATTGACATTATGTTAGTTTCAGGTATACAATATGATGACTCGACATTTGTATACATTGCAAAACAGTCACCACAATAAATCTAGTTAACATCCATCACCATATATAGTTACAATTTTTTGTCTTGTGGTGCGAACTTCTTTGTGTGTGTTGAAGGAAAGCACACCATTTATGGCAGGGAGCCAGGCTAGGAGTTCAGGACAGGTAGCACCCAAAAAAGCTGAACTTTGGTGAGAATGGCTAAGATTTATTCTCTTAGCAACTTTCAAATACAATACAGTATCATTAACTATAGTCACCATGCTGTCCATTATATCTTTCCTTTTTAAAAAACTTTATGAATATGAAAATATATTTGACTTAATTTTAATACTTAAATTTTAATCACGTGACATTTAAAGAGGCCCAAAGCAGAGGTCCCCCTTCACAGGCCGGTGACATTTTATCTGCCTGATTTTATATCCATGGACTAATTCCTAATGTATTTTTTCCACTCAGACCTCTCTGGGCCCCAAGAAACTGTTTCTTTTCAATAACTAGTTATTCTGATATGAGACTTCCTGGGGGAGACGTGGGCCTGGAACAAGGCTGGCAGAAATCATACCCCCGTCTGTCTGAGCCAGTGTGTGTGGTTACCACATGCACCCCACATGTGGCCTTAACACGGATCAGAAATACAACCACTGCCCAGCCTGCTTTTAGGGGAACCAAATACTGATTACACAGAATAGTGTTGTTTTTAACAATTTGAACACTGGCTTTCTACCCACATTTTAATTAACCCATAGGTGAACATGGGGTGCTTTTAGGTGAAGCATGTTCATCGTTTATCTTCCCAATAATGTCATTCATTGTTCATTAAATAAGTGGTTTTATTAGGCATGTATAAAATGGGACTAAAAAAACTGAGTTTGTGTGCGTCTGCTGTTGGTATCAGCGGTCGCAGGTACTGCCGCGGCTTCACCCTCCAGTTCCTGACTTGCCCAGTTGCAGGAAGTCTTCCAGTGCGCCTCAGAGGTGGTTCCCCCAGTGGTCACTGTGGACCAGGCATCACAGGAAGCATGATTTTTTCAGGCCTATCCCAAATCCCACGTCTATTATGATCTAAGATGAATTAGATTCTGAAGTACACACTGATAAAAGCCTAGTACATTTGACCAGAATGTATTTTATCCTGGCTGATTAGAGAGTCAGAAAATGTCCGTTTGAATGGGAGCAGGCATTCTTTACTACAGCATCAGTTTATCCTCAAATGATTCTCTTGACTGCCAGGAATAAACTTCTATAGCTTGAAAGACAATCTTGGAATTAAGAATGTCACATTTGGAGAAAAATGTGACTTTTCCAGGACTGAAATCTGGTTTGGAATATTTTATTGGCCAATTCTAATTCTTAAGTTGTATCGTAGTTTCACTGTTAACCTTATTAGTATGTTTTATTCTTATGATATATATACTTTTATAAATGTCAAATATTAATATTTAAGGAAGAAATCAGATTGGGTGTTTAGGGCCTAGTTTGTTTAGTCTGTGTTCACCATTTCATTCATTAATTCGTTCATCAGTATGTTTTTAAGTGACGTGTGGTTTGGGCAGGATTAAAGATAAGCGAGGTGTTCTGTGTCCTTAGACTTGCAATGAAAATTACAAAGTACAAAACCAATGTTTTCCGGCTCCTGCCGGCCATGCAAAGCTTAGTGTGACTTTCCATCCTCCCGCTTTCAGATGGTGGCCAGCTGAGATCTGCAATCCCCGGTCTGTGCCGCTCAACATCCAGGGCCTCAAGCACGACCTGGGCGACTTCCCCGTGTTCTTCTTCGGCTCTCACGATTACTACTGGGTCCACCAGGGCAGAGTGTTCCCTTACGTCGAAGGAGACAAAAGCTTTGCTGATGGACAGACCAGTATCAACAAGACCTTCAAAAAAGGTACATCGGATGACGTTCACCGTGACTCAGAACCGACACTCCTATGTTGATCTCTTCGCACTTCTCACTTGCAGAGGACATGTTTCTGGTGTTAGGGAGTTTTCATCAGGTGTTATGACCTGGCGTCCATAGTTTCCGGTCATGTTAGAACCACCTCACAATCCAGTCGTTTAGAAAAACTCATTCAGTGTAGTAGACTGTGCTGTGTATGTGAAAGAAGTTTCCTCAGTGATCTTACTACAGACATAGAGATTTTTCTGGAAACGCAGAGTCTCCTTAATTAAGTGAAGCACCTTTGCCATAGAAGAGTAGTAAACACTTCCCATGAAGAGCCATACAGCTGTTTCTGTGTAAAATTTTTTGTTATCTATTTTTTTTTTAACTTTTTTTGCTGTGTATTGAGGTATACCTGGTCAACAAACAATGTTGTGATGGTTTCAGGTGATACATACCCATGTATCCATTTTCCCTCAAATTCCCCTCCCATCCGGGCTGCCACATAACCTTGAGCAGAGTTCTCAGAGCTACACAGTAGGTCCTGGTTGGTTATCCATTGTAAATATAGCTGTATGTTTGTGTCCATCCCACACTCCTGAACTGTCTCCCCACCCCCTGGCAGCCGTTAATACGCTCTCTTAAGTCTTACCATCTGTTTTTGCAACAAGTTGACGGCAAGTTGAGCTTTCTGGGGAGGAGTGAAGTGAGTTTAAACCTGGTACAAGGTGCAAAGCCGCCCTCCGGTTCCTGTGGAAGCCCCTGACCACTGAGGGGGCCTCTTTTCCCAGCTGGCAGCTTGCACAGAGCAGCGCTCAGCTGTGACGCCTCATATCCCATCTCAGTGTCACTCTTCCCTGGCGGTAAAGGCTTCCTTCCAGGACATAATTTTAAACAGAAAACCTCAGGTCCCGTTCAGTGCATGGGGACGGCAGGGTAAAAACAACTCTCCTCGTGGTTTTTGTTTAGTTGGTTTGGGGTGTTTATATGCTTTGTCTGGTCTTATTGGCAGCATTGGAAGAAGCTGCAAAACGTTTCCAAGAATTAAAAGCACAAAGAGAAAGTAAAGAAGCACTGGAGATTGAAAAAAACTCAAGAAAACCCCCTCCATACAAACACATCAAAGTGAGTCTTCACCCACGAAAATGCTGGTATTCAACAGACAAGGTGAAACTGCTCTCTTAGTAGTTAGAAGGCCCTGACTGACTTGTAAAACCTTTATGCTGATCACGACTCAGTCTGTGCAGAACAACCCGACAGCTTCTGTCGGAGCATCCACTGGGAGTCGAGGCCGTTGCCCCGGGAGGGCGGGGGCTTTGATAAGCTTGCTCCTCAGCCTGTCCAGTAACCAACAAGAATGTAGGGATTTAGCCCCCTTTTTTCCAGAGAGCCAGAGCTGTTTTCAACTTTATGAAATCATCATCAACTGGTAGGAGGGGAAAAACAGAGAATAAATGAGGACTCACATCAGGTTTTGGTATTTTTGTCAGCTTAGGAGAGGCAGCTGTTAATCTCAGCTTACTCAACTTGGGAAATCTTGACCAGGATAAAGAGCCTTTCTCGGGGTGACCCCATGGGCAGTGGCGGGGCCAGGCGGGTCTGGGTGTCTCCGGCATCCTGTTCAGATTCCTCCCTCCCGCTTGTGGTTTTGTTACCAGGCCAACAAAGTGATAGGAAAGGTGCAGATCCAGGTGGCGGACCTGTCGGAGATCCCCCGCTGCAACTGCAAGCCAGCCGACGAGAACCCGTGCGGCCTGGAGTCCGAGTGCCTGAACCGCATGCTGCAGTACGAGTGTCATCCGCAGGTGTGCCCGGCGGGTGAGCGCTGCCAGAACCAGTGCTTCACCAAGAGGCTCTACCCGGACGCCGAGGTCATCAGGACCGAGCGCAGGGGCTGGGGCCTCAGGACCAAGAGGAGCATCAAGAAGGTAGCACGGGGCGGGGCGGCGCTGGGGCAGCCCGGGACCGTACCTCTCAGAGTGGCAGTAAGGGTTCGGGACACAGGGATTTGTCCTACAGTTCTGCAGCTTCTCAGGGTGAGAGTTTGGTACTCTGGAGCAAGTAAGAAATGGTTAGAAGAGCAGACGGTAAAGAATCTGCCTGCAGTGCGACCCGGGTTTGGTCCCTGGGTCAGGAAGATCCCCTGGAGACCGCACTGGCTACCCACTCCAGTACTCCCGCCTGGAGAATGCCGTGGACAGAGGAGCCTGGCACGCTGCAGTCCGTGGGGTCACAAAGAGTCAGACACGACTGAGGGACTTTCACTTTTCCTGTGATCAGTCAAAAGGAGAAGGGACATTGGTCATTCTAACCGAAATATTTTTTACTTGTTAAACAAACTAGATTTAATATAGGTAAAAGGAAAAATAGTAAAGTTAAGACCATACTGGACAGAAACTAGCAACCCCAGGATTTTGCTTCAACATCGTAATTAGCCATGAAGCCCCTGTCAAGGCACTTAACCCAGGGGTCTCCAACCTCTGGGATCTAATGCCTGATGATCTGAGATGGAACCGATGTAATAATAATAGACATAAAGTGTACAATGAAATGTAATGCCCTTAAATCATCCCAAAATCATCCCCCCCCTCCCCCATCCATGGAAAAATTGTCTTCCATGAAACCAGTCCCTGGTGCCAAAAAGGATGAGGACTGCTGACTTAACCTGTCTGAGTCTCAGTTCCTTCATCTCTAAAATGGACATAATAAGCCCTGCCCGACGTGTAAGAGTTGTGGGTAGTCTCAAATTAGATCATATATACAGAGCAACTAGAAAAAGTTGAGATCTTTAATGCTTATAAATTATCTTCGTTCTTATACTTTGAGGTAATTCTTCAAAGCACTCTGTTTAACACAGGAAATGCATGCCCATTGTGGAAAATATTTTAATCCAAATAATTCAATAATTGAGAATCACCAACAAATCCTACTATTCAAACAGTGGCTCTTAACCTTTAGAGACCCTGAGAATCTTCCAGGGTCCTTGTTAAAATGAGTGTCAACTGAAATATTGGTGACAGGCCTAAATAATCTGTTTTTTAAAAAGTTCATCTTCTCCACCTACCCCCCCACCCCCACCATCACCTGCTGATGTGTAGATCTTGGAGCCATGTTCTCTAAGAGAAGATGGGCCTAGTGGGAATTTAAAATTACTCCTGGCATTTTTCTGCCTTTAAAAAAAAAAAATCACCTTTATAATGAAACGCTATATAACATAGAACAGAAACTCAATACGAAAAAGATAATAAAGAGTGAAATTCCTCAATTCCTGTCCTCCTAACCAGAGAAAACCATTGTTCATAAGTTGGTGTGTAGCCTTTTAGAACTTTTCTGTGCAGTTAATACACACAAACGGAGAGAGGGCAATAAAAGGAGACCATGAGAGTCCAGGTGGTGTGGCCTAATCGGGGTTGTAGTTGAGCAGGAAAGAAGTGGTTGGACTTCTGACATTTCGGAGGTAGTGCCTGCAGGATTCGCCAGAGCATTGGGTGTGTGGATTGGGTTGCTTGATCAAAGGCTATCTGCATTTAAAGTGCCATCATATAGGGGCTTCCCCGGTGGCCCAGTGACTAAGAATCCAGCTTGCAATACAGGGGACACGGGTTCAATCCCTGGTCTGGGAATTAGGATTCCGCATGCCACGGAGCAGCTGAGCCCGGGCCACCACTGCCGAGCCCACTGCCACAGCTAGAGTCCGTGCGCCACAACCAGAGATCCCACATGACGTGGCGAAGGTCGCCATGCCACAGCTAAGACCCGACGTGGTCAAATACACATTTTTTAAATGTCACCGTATAATGCAAACATTTTGATACCATTTTAACGCCCTGCGTGTCACTCGCAGGTTTTAACTTATGGCTTCAAGGGAGTTTGTGGAGCCATCCTGAAATCTACCCAATTTAATACAGTGTTGACACCTTTTAATAGTAGTTACATTTACTCTAAACCATGTTCTAAGTTACTAAATTAATGATATAATCAAAAGAGAAGAAAGTACCAGCCAGGATTACTCTGCCCTTTAGCACCTGAGGAATTGCTGGTGGAAGGCGGTTGGTCATTTACAAAAGAACTGAGCTTGCAGAGTCTCCGAACAGCATAGTTAGGAAGACTGTAGCAATGTGGAAAAGGCTTGTTGGGTACACTCAGAGACAGGAGCCCAGGGGAGACTGAATGCACACCATCATCATCCCCTTCTTTTCACACATAACAGATTCCTAAAAACGTATGCCAGAGTTAAACAAGGGACTTCCTGTTATGAAGTGATTTCTTTCTTAGAAATTAAAAACATGTGTGCGTGCTAAGTCACTTCAGTCGTATCCAACTGTTTGCGATTCTACGGACTGTAGCCCACCAGGCTGCTCTGTCCATGGGATTCTACAGGCACCAATACAGGAGTGGGTTGCCATGCCCTCCTCCTCTAGGGGATCTTCCCAACCCAGGGGTCTAACCCACATCTCCCCTGGCTCCTGCATTGCAGGCAGATTCTTTACCACTGAGCCACTAGGAAAGCCCTAAAAAAAAATTATATTAAATACTAAATTAAACTGTCTTTTTGCTGTTGCCTTTAAGGATAGATTTCTAGCAATTAAAAATTTATTTATTTATTTATTTTTGGCCATGCCTCATGGCATGGGAGATTTTAGTTCCCCGACCAGGGATTGAACCTGCGCCTCCTGCATTGGTAACGTGGAGTCCTAACCACTGGACCGCCAGAGAAGTTCCAGATTTCTTCCATTTTAAAAGTTCTTTATTTTGTTATTTTTAACCACAATTGAATTCACAGTTAATGGTTTTAAGTCCAGTAAGCAACTCTTTGAGGCTAAAGATTTGTCACTTTTTAGATGCCTAAAATATTTCTTTTACAAAATAACTAGACACATTTATTCACAACCATATCGAGTTGACAAGACTTAACATGCCTCATGGTTGATATCAGCACTTTGTCTTTTCAGTATTCGCCAGTTTTCATAGAATAGTAAATAGAAACCGTAACACATGGCTTCAGACCTTTAAAAGCCGCAGAACCCTTTCTTCAGATGAAACCTTGACTTGAATCTCAAGTGTATCAGACAAGTAAGGTGGAGCTGATTTGGTCTGAATTCCCCTCTATTCGGTCTTCTGTAAGGAAAACTCGCCATAAAATTAAGTGACGCTAGGTGGCAGTGCAGCCAAGATGACGATGAGATCTGTCTGGGAGGCCAGTGACGGGGACAAGGGCAAGATGTTTCCAGCAGCCGAGGTCCAAGTCCGAACCGCGTGAGGGAAAGCCGTTCAGGGCCTGCCGCGCACAGTACGTGCCTTGCAGAGCTGTCTTGTCACGGTGTCGCTGGCAGAAGGGAAACGCGGCTCCCTGTCGGAGCCTGTCCCACCGGTTACAGTAGGGATAGGAGCCCCCAGAAGCGCGCTTGTGTGGTAGCCAGGCCCAGCCGAGACGAGCTGTAGCTGCTTGAAGCAGACAGGCCCTTGCCCACGTCCCCAGTGGCCAGCTGGCCAGCCGGCTCACCCAGTATCTCCCTTCTCTCGTACCAAAGTCACAGTCTTGTCTTCTTATCGGTGGGAAAAGGCAAGTATCCATACATAAGGATGTTGGCTTATGCTCTTAATGACTCAGAATCAGAAAAGACACTACAGCGCATCTCTTTAGATGACTGATGCTCTCAGTTCTGTGATGCTGAGCGGTGAGCCTGGCTGCTGAGAACTCGGGTTGGGGGCTGGGGGAGGAACACAGGTCTGGTAAAAACAACAGCAAATACATATTAATTTACTCCCTGAAGACATTTCTCTGCCTTGGAAATGTATTTTTAACACCAAGAAATCCTATAGTTAATGCTGTTGCCCTAGATTGAATCAACCAAGTCTTCGAGGTGAAAGGGTGATTCATGATTATGCATTTATAAACATGAGAGGTCGAATATACAGTATTTACACTTATTTTTAAAAGGAGCTTATTACTACACACCTGTTAGAACAGCAGAATGAAAAACAGTGGCAATCCCATGGGCTTCCCTAGTAGCTCAGCTGGTAAAGAATCTACCTGCAGTGCAGCAGACCCCGGTTCGATCCCTGGATGGGGAAGATCCCCTGGAGAAGGCAATAGCAACCCACTCCAGTATTCTTTCCTGGAGAATCCCACGGACAGAGGAGCCTGGTGGGCTACAGTCCACGGGGTCACAAAGAGTCAGACACGACTGAGCGCACACATACCACATGCTGACGCGGACGTGGGAAAGCCGGCTCTCCCACACATGGGGAGTGTGTGGTGGGAACTCAAAATGAGCCAGCCACTCTGGGAAATAGTTTGGCAGTTTTCTAAAAAATTAAACATATGCTCACCATATGACCCAGCATTTATCCCAGAGAAATGAAAACCTTTGTCTACACAAAAACTTTATCAAAATGTTCACAGCAGCTTTATTTGGTAATAAAAGCTTTGTTACTCAGTAGTAATGAAACAATAAACTATTGATACCCACAACAGCTTGGCTAGATCTCAAGGGAATTAAGCTAAATTTCTTTAAGAAGCCAATCTCTAAAGGTTACATATTGTGATTCCATTTATAGAGCACCCTCAAAATGATAAAACTATAGGGTTGGGTAAGGTCCTACTGTTTAGCCCAGGGAACTGTATTCAATATCCTGTGATAAACCATAATGGAGAAGGATATACAAAAGAGAGCCTATGTGTATGTATAGCTGAATCAGTCTGCTACACGTCAGAAGTTAACACAGTGTTATAAGTCAACTATACTTCCATAAAATATAATTAAGAAAAAAACTATAGATTTGGAGAACTAATGAGGGACGGAGGATGGGCGTGGTTATGAAGGAGCGGTTCGGGGCATCTGTGTTGACAGGGCAGGTCGGTTATTGATTGTGGTGGTGGCTCCCTGACTGCCCACCGGGTAGAACTCCACAGAAATGCACGCGTGTACACATAACAACACATATGCACACACACGAGTGCGTGTGAAATTGTCAGAATCTCGTCCCAGTGTCAATTTTCTGGTCTTATTTTGTATATTTCTATTTCCAGGAAGGGTTTGGGTTAATTCTCTTGAGTTACACATGTGGTATTTTGGAACGCTTTCTAATACAATACACTAATTGGTCCTCTTCATGTTGCATGCTCCTCTCCAGGGTGAATTTGTAAATGAATATGTTGGCGAATTAATTGATGAGGAAGAATGCAGATTGCGAATCAAGCGAGCCCACGAGAACAGTGTAACTAATTTTTATATGTTAACTGTTACCAAGGTAAAATTGCTTTTTTTTTTGGTAAGAACAAAGGATTTTTTTTTGGTTTAGTCCCATAGTCTTAGGTTGAATTCAGTTTCCTTCCTCTAATTCGGTTTCGTTTCAAGCAAAACATAATGGTCTGCAGTAGCCAGTGTGCTTCGCGCTGTAATATGCTCATTATACCAGAATACAAACCTGAGGGATTGTGGCAGGTCACGTGACACGGCGCCGAGCGTGAGAGGGTGACCAGCAACAAGGTCAACACACCCGGATTTGAGCCCCGGCTCTTAGTCACTGGAAGACCTGGTCCTCAGTTTGTTTATCACCAACGGAGAGAGTCACCTCTGATTCTAAGTTACAAACCACCAGGAGAGTTCTGCTTCAGCAAAAAAATCCTAACTGTAAATCATTCTGTATATTTACACTTTTTTTTTTTTAATGAGTCAGGAAAAAGGAATAAAGTCAAAAGAAAAGAGACAGTAAAACTTCTGATTTAATACATGCAACTGTGTTACTTGAAGCACATCACTGCAAAACCTATCTTATTGAATTTCTCCAACAGTCCTCTGATTTATAGGTGACGAGAAACTAGGTCCAGCCATGAGAAATGATGTGTTGAATATCTTGTTACAGCTTAACGAAGAACCTGGACTAGTACCTGTGTTTCCTGTGTTCCAGGCTCTCTCTAAAACTGAATCAGAATAGTATTAAAAGAATTAGAAATCATTGAAGAGTATTAGTTTAACTGTTATGTCACTGAACGTTTTACCACTTTCACAAACAGATAATTTAGAAACATAAAATGCCATTTATTCATGGCTGCCGACCGCCCCCTTATCTCCCAGCCCCACTGCCGGTGACTGCTCCAGCCCTCCGGACAGCACTGGGGGGCTCCGCCCTCCAGAGCCTTTCCGGATTATCAGAGCGTAAATTCAGGGAGCCAAAATGTTGGACTTCTTTAGATACCTTGAACTTTTATATAAGTAAATGTAAACGACAAAGATTATATTCCAGACTCTAGCGTTTCCATCAACCAAATCTCCAAGTCTTCGTGCAGAGAAGTGTCTCACTTCTCCTCCCTCTCTCTTTGTGGCCTAAGTTCTCATCACTCAGTGCCCCCAGACCCCAGCCCCGCTTCTCGCTCAGAGCAGGGGGAGAGGCCTGGCAGCAAACCACCATCATCCCCGTCTCAATTAGCGTCCCAGCCGAGCACACTGCTCAGAAAATACCTTTCCTTCAGCCCCACGGCCAGCTGACCTTCTAAGTGGCGTTATCTGCGGTCTGTTTCTAGAAACAAACTTTAAAAGAACCCAGACTTCACGTTGTCTTACTTGCTCTGACCTGGTCTCCATGTAGAGAAGAGGACTCAGTCACTCGCCCCAGGAGCACATCTGTGAAGCTGTAGGTGGTCAGGCCTTGGCTGGCGGCGCCCGGTGCTGCCCTGTGGCTCTTGCCTGAGTTGGGGGTTTCTCCGACACGCTGATGCTCAGTTTTATGTCAAAGGAGCTCTCTCTTCCTTTCTTTTCTTTCTGAAGGACCGTATCATTGATGCTGGCCCGAAGGGAAATTATTCTCGCTTTATGAACCACAGTTGTAATCCAAACTGTGAAACCCAAAAGTGGACCGTGAATGGAGACGTTCGCGTTGGGCTTTTTGCTCTTTGTGACATTCCTGCAGGTAAAAGGAACTTAACTTGCTCCCTCCCCCAGGACACTCTTTAAGTTTTGACGCTCACGTATTTATTCAAATAAGATAAAGAGCTGTGTTTAGAATTATCTGCCATTAGGAAGTAAAACTCTATATCCTGCAAAAGGGAGATTAGTAGAAGTGAATTCATCCTCCAAATGATTGCTGTCTGTGTAATGTAAGCAGATGTTTAAACTTTTGTTTTCTTTTTCTTTTTTAATTTAAAGTAATGAGCCTGCGTTAACATCCGCTGGTTTCCTGGCTTGTTGTGGGAGCTTTCTTGTTTTGTTTTTTAGTTCGAAAGAGCATTCTGTTACAAATTAGACATAAAAAGCTTTTTGAAGCAGTCATTGCTTTTATTTTTCCTTACCCATCCACCATCATAACAGCAGAACTTAATTTCCCCTTTGTTAGAAAAATGGGTGGGAAGGGAAATGCCGTAACTGAAGGGGATTTAAACTGTGTTTCTAGCGCTCACTGGATTGCTGAGGCCCAGCCAAAGGAAGCTTTGGACCTCCTAGTTTGAATCCCTGGGTCTTTGGTTTGAATAGTAAACCTGCATTTTGAACTCTTTTTCTGATCATAATGTAAGATTAGCTACTTACACGTTAGCTGCTGAACATGGTATGGTTGTGACAATTCCACGGTCATATTGTTCACTTGCACACTAGGTGTGAATTTGTTTTAGAAAAAGATTTTTCTTGAGCACAGATTTCAGATTCTCAGTCTCTTTGATGGTGTTTGACCGCTTCAGTGGAAAGGCTATGATGGCCTTTGTAGAATGTTTCTTTTTGCTTTAATCGTTGGCAGATGGGGATGTTTTCCTCTAGTTTTGTTTGTTTGTTTGTTTGTTTTCCTTTCCCCATCACTGCCTTCAATGTGGAACAAGGAAGAGGGAAGGGTCTTCACGTCAGAATTCTGTCTCTTTTTTCAGTGTGAGGCTGTGTCTTTGATGGCTTCTCTCTTCCCCGGAACTTGAGTATGAACGGTTCTCTCTCTTGTGGCCTAGGGATGGAGCTAACATTTAATTACAACCTGGACTGTCTGGGCAACGGCAGGACGGAGTGCCACTGCGGGGCAGACAACTGCAGCGGCTTCCTGGGCGTGCGGCCCAAGGTCAGTGGTGGGGAGGGCGCTGTTGGAGAACCGTCTCAGGAAGAGTGGGCCAGATGGTTTAGTGTGTGGTCCATCGGTTGTGTCTACCTGGAGTTGAGACGCCAAGTCCCCACTGGAGTATATCTCAGTAAGAACTGTCAGGTTCTGAACATGTTTGTATTTCTGATTGAATTGGAAGTTAGCAGACTCCTTTTCAAGAACATTAAAAAAAAAAAATTCACCATACCCTAAAACCCATGCAATTACTCACTTTAAATTGGTGGGTTTTATGGTTTGTGAATGATATCTCAGTGTTTTTGCAATTTTGAAAAAAAGCACCTATTCAAAAGTCAATGAAAATGAAGCATTGTTTTTGAAATAGAACAGTGTTCTTTTTCTTTTTAATTTGGCTGCACCAGCTCTTTGTTGCAGCACATGGGCTCTTTTAGTTAAAACATGTGGAATCTAGTCCCCTGACCAGGGATCGAACCCAGGCCCCCTACATTAGGAGCACAGAGCCTCATCCACCGGACCACCAAGGAAGTCCCAATGAAGGCTTGTTTTTCTTTCATTTCTGTTATGGGACAAGCCCTTCTGGAGTTTTAGCTAACTGGACAACAGATGGATTTTTGTGAACCTGAGGTCATAGGATTTTCCTTTTCCGTAAAACTTCATGCGCTGTGATCGTTAAAACCATGATCCCTCTTTCCCGCCAGTCGGCATGTGCCTCCACAGCTGAAGAAAAGGCCAAAAATGCTAAGTTAAAGCCGAAGCGACGAAAAATCAGAACCGAGCCCAAGCAGCTGCACGAGGACGTCTGTTTCCAGTGTGGGGACGGCGGGGAGCTGGTCATGTGCGACAGGAAGGACTGCCCCAAGGCCTACCACCTGCTCTGCCTTAACCTGCCGCAGCCGCCCTACGGTGAGCGCCCCCACCCGCCGCGGTCCAGCCCCCGTGGGCCGTGCCATGGGAAGCGGAGGGGACAACGGCCAGACCAAGCGCCTCCCAGTGCGTGGGGGGGATGCCCGTGGGTGCAGGGCTGGGGTCTTGTGTTCCCCGAGGTGGGCAGCTGGCCCCTGAGGTGTGGAACTGGGGGCAGAGCTCACAGCCACCCCGCCAGGACCATGCAGACCTCTCGCGGGCCGAGGCCTGGAGCTGTGGTCAGCCAGACGCAGCCTCCAGCCAGAGGGGCAGGTGGGAGGTGGCGTGTCTGGTGGGTGATGGACCTGGGCACTCACTGAGCTCCGTCCTTCTTCCCGCCTCCCCAGGAAAGTGGGAGTGCCCCTGGCACCAGTGTGATGAGTGCAGCGCTGCGGCCGTCGCCTTCTGCGAGTTCTGCCCCCGGTCCTTCTGTAAAGATCACGAGAAGGGGGCGCTGGTGCCCTCTGCCCTGGAAGGCCGGCTCTGCTGCTCGGAGCACGACCCTGCGTCCCCCGTGTCCCCCGAGTACTGGAGCAAGATCAAGTGTAAACTGGAATCACAGGATCACGGAGAAGAAGTCAAAGAGTAAACGGGCGGGGAAAATGTCCTTCTCTTTAAATTAAAGGGAAAAAAAGAAGAAAAAAGTAGAGGACGCATCAGTGCAAGAAGAGACCGCTGCGATGCAGGCAGCCTTGGCCAGCAGCGCCGCCTCGCGAAAGCAGGAGCAGGGAGCCGGTGCGCAGGCCGAAGCCGGTGGTGGGCTCTGCTGTTTTCAGTTCTGTCGGTTTGGGAATTCCTTTGTGGAGGGTTAGATTCACTTGGTCTTTTCTTGCCCTTTTACTGTGCTCCAGAGCCTTTGCAGCTGGCAAAAAAAGAGCTGTCTTCGCTTTTTAAAATAAGAACAGAGAGAAAAGAAAGTTTTTTGTTAATGAGATAAATTTAAAGTCTAGGATGTGTTCCGTGGGTGTACAAAAAAAAAAGTAGCCCTCATTCCTTTATTTATTTTCATTTTTTAAGATTCAGAGACGCATAGTTCAGATAGTCTGATCAGTGTATGTGTATACATGTGTGTTTTAAGTAGGAATTGCAGAAAGCCCTCTAGAGAAGGGTCTGGCGGTGTCACAGGCCCCTCTCCCGGGCGGGAGGGCGGCTGGCTTTGCTTTCCCTTCCAGGTGTCCCTCATGGTCTAGAGATAGCTCTGTGGGAGGACTGCACCTGGCCTCCTGAAAACAGAAGCCCTCAGTGGATATTACGTCTGTGCTCTCACACTCGGCGGGCTTTCTGATGTGACTTTACCTAGAAAGGTATGTGATGTGGTTGCTGGTTTTTCCTTCTGGAGGAAACTGGAAGCGGATGGTCTCACCGAGTCTGAAATGTTCTCCAATGATAATGGGTGTTTTGGTGAAGTGCATTTATGTGGTATGTGAATGCAGGGTTCGAATGGACATTCCTGTTATCCTGGGCACTGGTAAAGGCAGCTAAAGGCAGATGAAGGGCACGGACCAAAAGTCGGGTCAGAGGAGCACCCTTGTCTGTCCAGTGTGCTGTGGACCCTGGTCTGACTTGGAGAGAATGTTGGGCGTTTTATTTTCCGTCTCCCAGTCAAACTCCCCTTTATCAACTGACCACTCAGTTTCTTGATGGAAACTACACAAATGAATTTGAATTCGTGTGATTTGAGTAGCTCTTTCTGTTTAACTCTGCCTTTGAGGGCAAAAGGGGTCGGGGCATTCCCCGAGTGACCTGTAAATTATCCAGTCCTTAGACTTGCCCCCACCGGGGCAGGGAGGCACTCGTACAGGGAAGGTAAGGCCACACAAGCGCGCTTCATCGCAGGAGGCACTTAGGGAGAGCCCCCGAGAAAGCAGCACTGGCGAGAAGAGACGCTCGTGAAGCGGGCTGTCTGCCCACACAACGCCCTTGCTCGTAACGGTTAGGGATGTGTCTATTCCAGGATTCCCTGTATGGATCCATTAGTCCTGTCAGACCTTGTTGTAACACTGTACTAAGTAGAAGTCTAGGGTTAGCTTGAGTGAACGTTAATTTTCTCTGTGAATTTTGACTGCTTACGATTGCCTGTACCTGGCAGCATTTATTTTCCCTCCCGAAGCACCCAGTGACCTTACAGAAAGGCTGGGAAGATAGATGCTCCCCAACATTCCTTCAGCTGTGCTGTGTGTCCCCTTTTTTCTTACCAATTTAGAGCTCTTCTCTAAAAGAAGAAAAAAAATCTGTTTTGTGCCTCTTTTTTTTTTTTTGTATGTATGTATATGTGCAATTATACTGGATTTTTTTGTTTAAAAAAACAAAAACAAAACAAAAAAACAAACACTACAATTCCTTTACTTAAGCTCCTAAACTGCCATTTGCGTGATTCCAGCAAATAATTTTGAGGTAACTTATTGAGCCTCCAGTAATTCTATTGATTAGATACGGTCTCAAAAGATAGAAGATGCTACACGTGTTACCAAATGCGACTGCCGCCAGTCACATGAATTACAGCTCACCAAAACACTAAACTTTGCTCTTGAGCAACTATAGAGTTTGATGTCCTTTTAAAAAAAAATAACTTAAGAAAATCTATGTTTTATCATACTAAAACTTTATTTTATATATGTATATGATAAACATTTGCTTTTCTAAACTTACTAACATGAAGGATTTCCTTTAATATTTGAACTGTAACTGCGTTGAGTCAGTATCCAACATGAAATCTTCTTGCTTTGTTTTGGACTCAGTGCTATTTAATATCTGACTTTTATATGGTAAGCCAGGGTATATCCTGTATACTACAAACACCTTAGGTTTAAGTGTTTTTATGCAGCTTCTGCATTGTGTCACATTTTGTTTGTGTATCTGTAACGGAGCTCCGCTGAGAGCTTTCTGATTTGGGGTGGGGGGCAACCGGGTGGGCAGGTGGGGCGGGAGGGGGCGGCTAGCGGGACTGTTCTGCCATTGCAGAAATCAGGGTGGAAAGCGAAATTGCTGACTGCAGCTCTGGAGTCCCTGTCCGGGACTGTCCTCTAACAGCCTCAGAAGTGGTTTTAGTCCTGCCAGGGCCAGGGAGCTCTACTCAGGCCTGGCGGCGCCACAGGCTCACGTGTTTAAAGGCGCAGGCTGTGGCGGCAGCCAGAGCGCGAGTCGTGCTTTCTGTGGGACGTGTCCACCCATGCAGTCTGCGTGGTGTCCGAGCAGCCTGCTTGCTTACGGTTCGCCATGAGATGCTGCCGCAGACACGCTGCTTACTCGCAGCCGGAAGTTGTTATTTGATATGCTAACTGTGAAATCTAGGTGTAGTCAGACCGTAAATGGCTGGTTTTTAATTCTTATCTGAAAATGAAATAACATCAAGCAGCATGGGATAACGGTGGTAATTTTTTTGAACCTTATGTTGGTTCAGAGAAAAAGTGAATGTTAATGTTTTTCTGAAGCGGCAGAACGCTTCAGAAACTGGGTCTGTTAACAACTAGAGGTGAGATTCCAGCCCTTCCAGGCCCTGGTGGGAGTCGGGAGCTGCCTGTCGCTTTTGGGGGGGCGGGGGGGAGGGGGGCTGCATTCCTGGAAGACGGAAGCAGCTGGAGGAAGTGAGTCACTTCTTGACTGTCTAATCAGGGCTACAGTTAGGAGTGAGGTGGGTTTTATTTTCATTTCTCTTTTTAACAAGTTCCCACCCTACCCTAATTCTCAAAAAAGCTCTGGCCTAAGCTATAAAATAGGCTGACTTTTAGAATCATTGAAACTTGGAGATTTCCATGTGTTCAAGTCAGGAACACATCTAAAGACTAAAAAAATAAAATAGGGAAGGGGGAAGGCTGCTCCCTGCTGCCATTTCCACAAAGTATTAGGAAGCAGGTCTGGGAAGAATGCTGTGATGCCCACAACCTCGAGATAATCAGGTCAAGGACCCTCAGACAGGGCGGCTGTCAGACAGCTTTCTTTCCTGATCGTGAAGCAGAGTTTCCTTACTTCATAGTAGCTTGTTGCGTGGTGTGTTCGGGCAGGGTCCAGCCCAGATCTGCAGTTTGGAAGGAAGCAGGCGGGCCAGCCGTGTGGAGCACAGGCTCTGGACTCCCAGGGATTTGTTGCTTGTCTCTCATTTCATTTTAAAACAGAAAGCTCTTCTTTAGCATTCACCTTAAAGTTAAGATGCTCCCGCACACCATGTCCCATTAGGATGAGAAAATTTGTCTCCATGGCGTGCTGACAGCTTGGGAAGCGCACACCAGTTGTTCTTCTGCAGAAGGGACAGCATGAAGGGACCGGGGAAGTTGCTCAATTGACGAGCAGTGCAAATTAGACTTGAATTACTTCTTAAAAAGCTGGTGTGTCTAGATCCCTCGGGTCGGAGCTACAGCTGCAGCTGCAGTGATCACATGAAGTGATCACTCAGAACAACTTCCTTTGGCCTCAGGCCACCTAGACTTGGGCTTCCCTGATAGCTCAGCTGGTGAAGAATCCACCTCCAGTGTAGGAGACCCTGGTCTGATTCCTGGGTTGGGAAGATCCCCTGGAGAAGGGATAGGCTACCTACTCCAGTATTCTTGGGCTTCCCTGGTGGCTTAGCTGGTAAAGAATCCGCCTGCAATGGGGGAGACCTGGGTTTGATCCTTGGGTTGGAAAGATCCCCTGGAGAAGGGAAAGGCTACCCACTCCAGTATTCTGGCCTAGAGAATTCCGTGGACTGTATAGTCCATGGGGTCACAAAGAGTTGGACACAACTGAGCGACTTTCGCCTTCTTTCTTTCACCTAGACTTGGTCTCTGGTTATTTGTAAACAAAGAGAGTGGAACTCACTTCCATTTCCAGATAGGCTCGGGAATAGATTTAATTAGATAGCTTTGCCATGTACTGACATACACGAAAGAGTTGGAAATTTGTATATACTGAAATCTACCAATGTTTATCTGGGGTGGGCTACTGGGAGAAACGGGGTTACAGTGGGGTGAGGGAGGGGAATTATAATGTTTACCACAGGTACGAAGTAGTCACTTTAACATTGAGACCTCTGCCTCATTGAATTCAGGTTTTTTAAGTACTTGAAACTCCTCAGATTCTCCTTGTTTTACAGTTATTTTTAAATTTATGAAATAGAAGGCATTGTTTTGTACACTGTTTTGTCTCTTACCCTCTTGAACTTGAGTTAGAGGTGAAGTTCTGCACACGGGAGCGTCCACAGTCGGTCTCAGATTCAGTGCGTGTAGTCAGGGAAGAGACTCCTGCATGAAATAGCAGCAGCATTTTCATGAGTATTTCCTATGTATGTCCTTTACTTTGTTATTTTGTCAGCCCTATCCCCACGCACCTCTTCTTTCCTTTTAATAGATGCCTGTGTAGGGGGGAAAAAAAATTTTGCACTTACGTTACACTCCTGAAATGCCGGGTGTGACCTGTGTGTTTCAAACCCATTTCCGTTCTTTCTGCAGTCAGTCCATGGCTTAAGTGACAAGTTCAGGTGCATGTGGCACGTTTGTATGAAGGAAGAGGAGGTAGAGAAATACCTGTCCTTCAGGAGCATCTCAAAGTCATTAGCATGTAAGAGAAAGGGAGAAGAGGAATAGTTGCCAAAGTCCTTTATTCCAGTCCTTTGTCTTCTTGCATGACATCACTGCATCTGCTAATTGGCAAGAAAGCACCCTCGGGTTCCCTTTCCCCAGCCACCAGACTTCTGATGTGTGCACACCGCTGTCAGTATCCATCAGATGACCTAGATGAGGGGTGTATATGGTGTAACTCTTGTCAGTTTAGAAGCAGACTGGATAAAATGTCCTTTTTCTTCATTGTCACTAACACTGCTCATTATCTCATTCGTGCTGTCACATGCCCTCCATGTTAAACAAGAAAATCATATCGCCACTGATAACTAAGATGCTAAATGATGATTGCAACTGGCTAATAATAAGGTTCTTTTTATATATAAGGGTGTGTGCATAATTGGAATTGACATGAGAAATCCATTTGTATCCACTTGTGATATTGCACAACAACCACAGATACCTACAGATTCTGTTTTCATTTCCTCGTGATCTTTATCTATGATAATGACCTTTGTAGATTGGTTATTTCTGTACTTTGTTTATCTGTAATAAACTTTGTAGATCCTGTGAAATGTTATTTTGCCTAAATCACTTGAGACTTGAGTCTTTAACAACAAAGCATCAATATTCACTAAAAGTCAATCTCTTTTATTAGAGTTTCTGTGACTTGGCTAGAAGCTCCTGATACTAAGGATTAGTGTTCATTTTCCCTGGGGGGTGTTCCACTAGGGCATTACTGAATAATGACTTGATGTTGCCACATAGACTTCAAGATACATGATATTTTGGGGATTTTGTTGATTGGCCCATGTTTTATTGCATAGTGTGAAACGTTTAAAGCTTGGTTAACCTGTATATAGATAGGTTATTGTTGACTAGTTACAGTGTATTAGGATTGCCTGTAATATTTAAGCTTCTTACTACTGTGTGTGCTGGTAGGAACATATAATTTTTGTACATTCTATTTACTGAGATGTTCCCTAACCTTTTTTATTTTACAAATACTTTGGGATTCAAATTTTTTTTTTTTTTTTGCTTCCGTGAGGATTAATTTGGAAAGATTTTTAATGACATTCCACTGATTTCAGATTTTGCTTGAGATTGACTTCAATAAATTGTCCTGTATGTTCCAAAATTAAATGTATGGACTTGTTCATTGCCACAACTTCTTGCTACAACTCAGTGACCAACAGGCCAACCTGGGCGGGAGGGGACAAGTGCAGGGTTGGCCGGTGGGCCCTGCAGCCCAGGTCTAGCGGAGCAAGGAACCTGGCAACGCAGCAAAGGAAACGCGCACTTTGCGCGCTTCCCGGGAGCAAAGGCCGAGTAAGTACGAAGCGTCGGGGCGGCGTGGGAGGGCGGGTGGAGAGACAAGCGGGGGAACGACTCCTCCCTCCGCCCCGCCCATCTCCCGCGCGGCGCCCCGCCCCCGAGGCGATGCCCCGCCCATCTCCCGCGCGGCGCCCCGCCCCCGGCGCCGCCACGTCAGCCTTGAGCGCGCACCGGGCGATGGGCAAGGGGAAGGTGGCCGTCGCAGCCCTCGCGGCCGAGGTGGGCGTGCGGCTCGCGCTGTTCGCGGCCTTCCTGTAAGGACTTGAGCTGTGCCCCCTTCCCCGCCCCCGGGCCTGGGCCCTCAGCCCCCACCCTCCTTTCCGAGACCCGGCCGGGTTCCGCGCGATCTCGCCAGAAGCCGCCGACGCTCCGCTCCTTTGTGTCTCCTTCAGAGTGACGGAGCTGCTGCCGCCCTTCCAAAGGCTCATCCAGCCCGAGGAGATGTGGCTTTACCGGAATCCGTACGTGGAGGCAGAGTATCTCCCCACCAAGCCGATGTTTGTGCGTGGAGGACCAGCCTGCCTTCTGACCGCGCTTTCAGGGCGTGGGCGGTCATCCCGGCTCCGCGGCGACGGTTATGGGAAGTTCCGTGCTAGACGGGGCTTCGCGTCGCCGTGCTTCTCGGCGGGGTTGAGAGCGGATGTCCCTCCGCTTTGGCTCGGGAGACACGTGCCGGGTGCAGTGCGCAGGGCGGCCGGGGGAGCTCGGGGCCCAGGGGGCCGCAGGCGGACAGGGGAGCAGTTCAGGTCTGCTGTGTGACTTCTGCTGTCACTCCGCCCTCTTGCTGTCGGAGGTCTTGTTTTCAAGCTGATTCTGTTCTCTCGTGTGCTCAGCTCCGCTGTGTCCCGTGCAGGTCATCGCCGTCCTCGCCCCGCTGGCTCCCGTCCTCTTGGCCAGGTGTCTCAAGAAGGCGGATGCAGCCGACAGCCGGCAGGCCTGCCTGGGTAAGAGTGCCCCCCGCCCTTTGCCGTCGGGCTCCCCCCCATGGAGCTGGTGGCCTCAGTGTGTGGCGGCCACGTGCTGCGAGCCCCTAAGGTGACTCCGTCTCCCCTCTACCCCGCTTTTTACCTGTGAGCTGTGGGTTACCTCCCGGGTACACCTGTAGGCACAGGACTGTGTGCCTGCGGCGCGTCCTCAGGCTAGGCTAGGCCAGACGTCCTCCCTGTGGCACCGCAGTGGCCACCAAGGCCCGCGTTCCTTTTATGCTCCAGTCTGGCTGGAGGCTGACCACTCTGCTGTCCCACGAGACAGTGTCCCCTGTGGCTGTGCTGAACGAGGCAGGGACCTCAGCAGACCCGCCGACAGTGAGTTTCTTTGCTTTGCAGCGGCCAGCCTGGCCCTGGCCCTGAATGGCGTCTTCACCAACACGATCAAACTGATAGTGGGGAGGTGAGTGCCCGAGCTGCCGTCAGCCCTCCCCCTTCAGGAGAGGGGGGTCACGCAGCCCCCGCCGCACCTTCCCGAGCCTCCTCTCTTAACGCGTCCTCCCTTCCCTCTGCCTCGGTCCCCCTCTGACTCTCGGGCTCTTTTCTGCTCAGAACAGCACATTTCCCAGTGCCACAGTGTGTCCTCCAGAGCACCCTGAGGAAGCTGCAGCATGATTGACTCTTTCCCCTAACAAGTAATTATGTGCTGCAGCAGCCTTTTTTTCTTTTTCTGATTTAAATACTAACCTTGGAAAAATAAGGCTTTTCTCTTAGTGGTGACTATCCAGTCCAGTTTCACTGTTTTGCCTGGGATGCTATTTGATTGACAGTTAACAGGTTAATCGACGTCTAACACAACGGAAGAACAATTTCTGGAGCTGTGAATGATCCACGTTCAGACCTGGCGTGTTTCTTCCAGGCCACGCCCAGACTTCTTCTACCGCTGCTTCCCGGATGGGCAAGCCCGTGGAGACTTGGTGTGCACGGGAGACAAGGCCGTGGTGAACGAGGGCCGTAAGAGCTTCCCCAGTGGCCACTCTTCCTGTATGAATACCATGTGAACTCTACATCTGTGTTTTTTTTAATCATTGAATTTAACCCAAGGGAACTTATGAGGATGGGAACATCTCACACACTCATTCTTGTATCTAGAAATCAGAGGACCCCCCCCCTTCTTTAATAACAAGCTTGAACCTCAAGTATTAAACATTTAAGGACAGAGGAAGTAGTTTCCCTTCATGAAATTTGAACATTATTACTGTATTATCTGTGTAAATCCTACAGTCTTGTGCTAGTCATAAAAATATTAACCAACCTTTATGGAAGAGTTACTATAGTCAGGTACTTCCAAAAGCATTTTAGATTCGTGTCTCATTTGACAGCATATTAGCCCAATGAGATGGGTCCTTTTTATGATTCCCATTTATATAGGAGGAAACAAGAGGCTATGGGAAGTGAAGTCCCATCGCTAGGATTCCAAAAACTTTTCCGGGTAAATGTCACTCACTTTGGGACAAAATCCT
Organism: Muntiacus reevesi; assembly: GCF_963930625.1. Lineage (NCBI taxonomy): Eukaryota > Metazoa > Chordata > Mammalia > Artiodactyla > Cervidae > Muntiacus > Muntiacus reevesi. Next base: position 74,137,535 of record NC_089258.1, on the reverse strand, counting down.
TCATTTTCCCTTGTTTTCTCCTCCCTCATAACTGACAGTCACCATCAGTGATCTACACCAGAAGCTACAAAAAGGGCTAAGAACATGTTCATAACCCTGTCTTCTTTTCCTTTAAAAGACATAGAGGTTTTCCCTCTTCTAGTTGCATTTGCCGGCCTGGCCTTCGCATCCTTCTATCTGGCAGGGAAGTTACACTGCTTCACACCACGAGGCCGAGGGAAATCGTGGAGATTCTGTTCGTTTCTGTCACCCCTCCTCTTTGCAGCTGTGATTGCACTGTCCCGCACCTGTGACTACAAGCATCACTGGCAGGGTAAGTGAGGAGTCCAGGCCGTGGGCTGGCCATGGGTCTCCTGTCATTTGTCCCCCACACGTGGCCTGGGACACACCCCCAGTGAGTGAACAGACAAGTGCGTAGAGGATGGTCTGGATCTGAACTGAGAGCGTGGCTTATTGCTGCATGGAAAATGGGAAAGCACAGTTATCTTTTTTTTTTTTTCACTGTTATCTTTTAAACAGATTACCAAAGAGGGACATCCTAATTTTCCCATTACTTTGAAGCATCATAAGTTCAGAAAAAACTCTTTTAAGAAATTTTTTACAACCAACCTCAAAGTTCAGTTTACTATCTTAAAAATCAACTTCACTGTCAAGGTTTTTGTTCAGTAATGGAAGTAAAATTTAAAAAACATAAAATTGTAATTAAACCAAAGAAATTTAAGTTGAATGATATAGTAAAACATCCAAATTACAGAGTATCTGCAGAGAAAGCCCAAAATTTAAAAAAAAAAAACAAAAAAGCTGACAGTATTAGCTAGAGGCCCTTAGAGCTGTTCTGAAGGATAAACTAAATTTTTGCAAAGAGAGGCAACTCCTAGAGAATTTATTCCTTCCTCTAGAACCCTTTGAATGGTGATGAGGGGTTTTTCATAGTATTCAATGAACCTGTTATTCTTCCAAACTAAAGTAACTCAATGTAGTGAACTCAGAAAATGTGTTATATTTACCTAACTAAAGATGTGTTTTGATTTGGCGTTTAAGGGAACAGCTTGATCATGACAATAGTGCAGCTATATGATAAAAGTAAGAAAACCCCCCAAAACCATAACCCTGGAATGTAGGGGTCTTGCAGGCTAAACGAGTAGCCTTGGAGGGTCAAGCTTCCTCCACCAGCAAGCATGACTTGTGAGTGAGGGAAGACCGTCTCCTCTGTCTTCATTCAGACGTCCTGGCTGGATCGGCCATCGGCCTGACTTTCGCGTACAGCTGCTACAGGCAGTACTACCCTCCGCTGACGGACGCCGAGTGCCACAGGCCGCTGCCCCTCAGCCCTGCTCTTCCCGCCGCGCAGAAGCAGCCCCACGCCCCGCAGCCTTTCTGTGTCTAGCTAGACACTGGAGCCGCCTCCCTGGAGAACAGGCCCACCGGCCCTCCTCTCTCCCCACACCCAGGACAAGAATGTCTGACCTTTTCCTCCTGAGACACAGGCGAGGATAGAAGCCCGCAGGCTGGTGCAGTTTTGCCCCGGTGCGCAGGGATTTATCGAGGGGGGTTGAAGTCCTTCTGCACTACTGTTCACCACGCAGTCCCCCAGCAGCGTACGAGTCTGGTCCACCGGACTGGTATCCCAAGATCCAGTGTTTTCACATGTAACTTCAGTACGGTTCTTAGAAGGATTTTGTCACAAAGAACCCTTTACATTAGCCTCACTTTATCCTAGACACTAGCATTGATTACCAGAACTTAATTTCCACTTTCCATAGCTCAGAATCTTAAAATCCAGGGCATGAGCAATTAAATTTTACTTCGGTTTACTTTCTCTGGTGGGACAATTCCACGCCTGAAATAGAAAATGTCCAATTCTGACTAATTTACCACTGTTATGCTTATCCAAGTCCAGTTAAATAGTGCTGTCCCTCCTGAATTCTGTGAATATAAGTGATTTGATAATTTGTTGAATTACTGAGTAAACACAGTAAACAAGAAAACGGTCAGGAGCGTCAATTCAGTACCGACAGCGGATGCCGGCTCCAGCCTCACCTGTGCTGAACCGAGCTCACGAGCCGCCCTGCCTGCAGTCACGGCTGCAGACCTGTGCGAACGCGCCCACCCTGCCACGTGGCTGAGGCAGGAGAGGGTGCTCAGACTTACCTGGAGGACAGACCAGCGTGTCCTGCCCCGCCCCCAGCGGGCCGTGAGCAACAGCTACGGGACGTGGTCGGAACTGACGCACGGGACCTGAAACTACCCTTCTCTTTATGCTGATCATACTTTAATACGACCTTGTTTTTTATTTCTTTCTATAACATTTTCAGTGCACCTGTTTCCTTATGTAAATGCAATATGCAAATAAAATGGTGAATGTGGGCTTTGCACTTAAAGTTCCATTTGAGAACTGAAACATTTCAAGTTAAACACTGGATTCCCCATCTGACATAAGTGACTCAACTGTCTCCAGTAGTGGCTGATGATAATAATACCAAAGAGCTCTCAATATTTACCTTATAATCACCGTAGTTTAACAGTCAAGGGGAAAAGAACCCGAATGTCAGTTCTTTGCCCAGTACTTTTTTAAAATTTGTTTTAGTAACACAGAGGGGAGGAGAAAATGGTTATTGTACTGATTCTCTTTGGTCTTCGATGGATGAGCCAGGTAGAAGTAGGCAACTGGTCAAATTGGTTTTATTTCAGTATTTACTAAAGTTTTAAATATAATCACATAAAAAACAAACATTTCAAAAAGTGCAAAATATTAGAAAGCTAATCAGTGCTATTAATCTTTCCATGCAAACAATCTCTCTTGCTGAGATAAGCAATACCAATTCTGCAGCTGGAAATATGTATAAAATGATACTCTACCAGAGTTTAAAAATAGGCTTGGTCAAGAGATTGCACATGATACAACTGAAGTAGTGCAAATAATATACAACTGAATAAGGAATTTAAGTCAAGCTTAGTACCCTGTGTAAGATGGATCCATGATATCAACACAGGGGGATACACAGGATATAAAGCTCTTCTCCAGTCACCTGCCCTTCACCACCAGGAAGGAAACACCTCTTAGTACAAACGGGGGTTTATCTAACAATCCGGGGTGATGCGGTTCCTCTTTGGTTACAAGGACTCACTCTTGCTTGTCCTTTGGCTTACTCTTACAATTTACTTACTCTGTTAATAGGAAGAGTAAATTTAAATTTGAGGACAACTTGATGAAAGCTTCCCCTTTACATTGAATGCTACTTTATTCTCAGTAACCCTTATTTTGGTCTCGGAGTTTATGTAGTAAATAAAGCATTTCATAGACCTGAAACGTCTTAGTGGCTTGGTCAGCATTAGTCTGTAAGCAGATGGACACGGAGAGGCCAGGCTCTCAGCAGTACCCCAGCCTCATCTCTAGCGTGATGTTAGTAACATTCCCTCTGCTGTCACAGAGATGGCCTATGTGAATGTTAAATGCCGGGGGTCTACGTTCACCCACCTCACCTGCACACTCTGACACTGCCTCTGCAGTAGCTGTTCCTAGCCCCACAGAGCCAGGATCCCCCGGGCGGACCCACCCCTCCCCGGCACTGCCTGTGCCGAGGCCTGTCCATTTGCTCCCTGCTCTGCGGGGACTCAGAGCGACAGCGTCTGTTTGAAGAGAACAGTCTTCAACACTCCCTTCACACAAGTGGATGTGGCAGATGGCTTTCACAAGTTGTTCCACCATGAACACACCACTGGAAGTTTTTATTCATCACTTCATAAGCAGGCAAAGGTGTGTAACTGCAGGTTTTTCAGCGTTTATAACTTTAAACTTAAGAACTAACAAATAACTAGGTTGGACTTCATCTAGAGTCTTCCAGTTTGAAGTATGATACGATATAAAAGGGCAGGTCTAGGATATATAATATCTTTATAAAAATGTACCTAATGGAAACGAAACTGTCCACTTTAGACTCAGAGCAGCTCAAATAGCTGTAAAAACAATGAACAGCCTCTGTGAGTCCTAGCAATAAATCTTGTCAGTCACCTATAGAAAGTAAACAGTATTTATAATTTTAGTCTTTCTTCATACAGTACATGTGGAAAACAGAAGTTGGCTGGAAAGAATCTGACTGTCCATCAGTCTCCCTCCTCCACTTAGATTTGGCCTTCACATGCAGAGAACACCATGACTATAAGCAGACCCAGAATGGCTTCTGAGTCTCAGGAACCCACTACCAGATTAGAATATTCTCTAAAGATAAACAATAACCTCCTAGAAAAACTTACACCCAACCCAAAACAAACTCAAGACAAGCTTTATACCATCTCAAGTAATAAGCAATAGAGTGTGGTATGTAAATAACATCAGAGAATTAAAGACCCAGACTACCCGTAGCCATCAAGAAAGAATGGCGAATGTTTCTGTGAAGCCAGTGGTAAAAAGTGACAGGGTCTTCCCTTTGCTTTTCCACTTGCTTCCAGAGAGGAAGATTATCTTCCAGAGACCCTAGTGGTGAGTAAGTAGCAGGCAACATGCAGGGAATGACACAGCTGAGAGGAAAACGCAGGAACAGAGAGGCGGGTTTTCTGGGGAAGGATCCCTCTGTCCATCTAGGGGAGAAAGTGGAAGAGAGGTCATCACACTGAAGGCAACCAGAGAGAATGCCAGAGTCTGACACACAAGCTTTCTGACTATTAACACATATATACAGGGTTGAGTAATGTAAACCCTAGGCTGGGCTGTCTATGCTGAAAGCTGAAACTGTTGTAACTGCAAGGAGCTCAAACCAGTCCATCCTAAAGAACATCAACCCTGAATATTCACTGGAAAGGCTGATGCTGAAGCTCCAATACTTCGATGCTGGGAAAGATTGAAATCAAAAGAAGGAGGCGGCAGAGGATGAGTTGGTTAGATGGCATCACTGACTCAATGGACATGAATCTGAGCAAACTCCAGGAGAGAGCAGAGGACAGAGGAGGCTGGTGTGCTGCAGAACATGGAGTCACAAAGAGCTGGACACAACTTAGTGACTGATCAACAACAGCAATGTAAATCCCAGAATGGACTGTATGTACTTAAAGCTGTAAATGTTGTCATGGTAACTCTTAGATGGTCAGAACCATGAAGATTCTGAGTTTAGATCCCAAAAATGACAAGTGTTTTTGGACCAAGTTGCTAGCAAAACACATGCTAACCTTTCTCTAAATGGCCTCCAGTGCTTTTTCCCATGAATTTTAACGAGAGTTCCTCTAAAAATGAGTAATAACCTAGATCTTGGTGACAAGCAACCAAAAGTACATTTCCAAGCAGCTTTTGAGGCTCCACATGTTAATATGTAGGAACAATGCTACATACATGACATTTAAAAACTTACATTAAGCAGCCTTAGGTGGTTCATTTTTACTATAAAGGCTGATCAAGGAAGATACCCTGGGTTTGGTAGATTTCTTTGAGAACCAGCAATACTGTATCTTCAGACTCCCTGGAAAGAGAAAAGATTATGTTGTAAAAAGAAACTAACATTTATACTAGGTGTTTTACATATACTATCTAACAATCTACACAACCACCTTACAAGTTCTTTTTTTTACTGTTTAAAAAAAATCTGGCTTAGAAGTTATATATATATAACAGTGGCTTGGAAGGTAACCTAGCAAAGAAGCTGTTTGCTGGGTTACCTTCTAACAAAGAAGTCTAGCCTTGTGTTCTGTAATATAAAAAAGCCAGTAGTAAATTACCAAGCCCTCCCTCCACAGAACTCATTCTTGGGACAATATGGAAGAGTCGTCCAATTCATCACCTTAATTTTTTAAATGTTGAGTCACCTTTTTAAAAGAAAAGCCAATACAATCATGTGGATAAAGATCAAAGATACAAAAGGATATAATAATGAAGTCTCCTTCCCACTGTTTCTAAACCACTAGTTCCCAACTTCTGACAACTGGTGTTATCAATTTCTTATGTATCTTCCCGATATTATTCAGTGTGTGTACAAGCAATTACTTATATCTCATTCATAAAGAAACATGACTATAAAAATAACATTCATGGACTGCCTTACAGGTGTATGGCTCAAACACTTTTTTAGATCTGGGGTTTGACATTTTTTGAGTCATAGACCTATTTGAGAATCTAATGAAACCTATGGATTTCTCCCTGAAAAAACATCATACACATATACTGTATACCCAAAATTGTAAGTAGAATTTCACTAGACTCATGAACTTTTTCTGTCCCCTACAAGCTCTGCACATGGACTGCAGGTTAAGAAATTCCTCCTATCCCAATGAGAGGAGATTAGCTAAACCAGATATTAAAATGGTGTGATCCTGGTGCATAAATAAATGAGTCAATAGAAAAGAACAGAAAGTTCAAAAGTAAGACTTAAAAACCCACAGAAATTTAATACAATGAAGTTAGAATCTCAAATCTATTAACAGTGTTTTCCAGATGGAGAGCCATCTGGAAAATGATTTGAATCAATTCACATCTTCTTACAAGGATAAATTTGAAGAGAATCAAAGATTTACATGTAAAAGTGAAACCCTAAAATATCAGAATAAACTGTGGTAAGGAATTCTCTGGAAAACAAGGAAAATCTAAGCATGACACAAATTCCAGAAGCCAAAAAAGAAAAAATAAATTAGACTACATAAAAATCAAAGTTTATACTTAGCAAAAAACCAATGTACACAATGTTAAACTGGGAAAAGGTATTTACAACTCATATCACAGATTTTATCAATTAAAAAAAAAATTCAATATGAAACAGAATAAAGAGTATAGATAATTCCCCAAAAAGAAAATTAAAATGGTCCTCGAGTATATTATGTCAAGATGATCAACCTTGTAACGGAGAGGGCAATAATTACAGCGTGCATGATACGTACACTAAAAGCCACAAAACATTTCTGAGAGAAACTAAAGACGACAATACACTGAGAGATACCACGTTTGTGGGTCAGAAGACTCAGCATTATTAAGGTATCAGTTCTCCCCCAGGCCCAAATTGATCCAAAGATAAAATGCAATCACAATCACAATGCCTAAAAAGCTTTTTGGTTGAAATTAACAAGTTCATTCTAAACTACATATGGAAATGCAAAGGACCTACAATACCTCAAATAACTACTAATAGGCACAACAAAGATGAAGGGCTTATAATACCTAATTTCAAGCCTTACTATAAAACTACAGTAATCAGGACAGGGTTTTATTGATGTAAAGACTGACAAACAGATCAACAGAACAAAACAGGGCCAAGGCAATTCAACAGTTTCTCCATCTGAATAAACTTTTCAACAAATGTTGCTAGAATAAAAGCCACAGGCAAAACAATGAACCTCAATCCTTTCCTCACACCATATTTAAAAATTAACAACAACAACAAAAAAATTAACCAAAGTGGAACACAGACCTAAATGTAAAAGCTAAAATGACACAACTTCTAAAACTAAAGAGAAATAACATTTGATGTTGGATTTGGGCTTCCCTGGTGGCTCAGATGGTAAAGAATCCACCTGTAATGGGGGAGACCTGGTTTTGATCCCTGGGTTGGGAAGATCCCCTGGAGAAGGGAAAGGCTACCCACTCCAGTATTCTGGCCTGGAGAATTCCATGGACTGTATAGTCCATGGGGTTGCAAAGAGTCGGACACGACTGAGTGACTTTCACTTGGCAAAGATTTCTTATCTGTGTCACAAAAGCACCAACATCAATAAATTGGACTTCATCAAAATACATTTTTGCTTTTCAAAACATACTTGTTGGACAAATGAAAAATCACATCCTGAGAGAGAAAAAGTATCTGAAAAGGACTTGTAAATGTAGGAAAATCTTGAAACTTAATAATGAAATAATCCAATTTTTTAAAAGAGGCAAAAGATTTTAACAATTCACCAAAGATGATGCATGGATGGCAAGGTGGATCAATCAAGGTGGCAGAGTAAGAAGACGTGGAACTCACTCCTTGCCAACAAACAGATCAAAATTACATCTATATATGGAAGAATTCTCATTGGAAACTGGCAGAAAAACTTCTGTACAACCAAGGCTGTGAGAGGGACCCATATGTAATTGGGTAGGACAGGAAGAAAAGCGGTCAGATCAGCACCTGTGCCCCTGAGAGGGGACTCGAGGAAGAGGGAGAACACTGGGGCAGAGACCCACCCCTCAGGGGATGCTGCAGGCCTGGACCTCAGAGGATGCTGCAGGCCTGGGCCTCAGGGGATGCTGCAGGCCTGGGCCTCAGGGGATGCTGCAGGCCTGGACCTCAGGGGATGCTGCAGGCCTGGGCCTCAGGGGATGCTGCAGGCCTGGGCCTCAGGGGATGCTGCAGGCCTGGGCCTCAGGGGATGCTGCAGGCCTGGGCCTCAGGGGATGCTGCAGGCCTGGGCCTCAGGGGATGCTGCAGGCCTGGGCCTCAGGGGATGCTGCAGGCCTGGGCCTCAGGGGATGCTGCAGGCTGGGGTCGTAACCTTAACGGGGGAGATGAACCGCCCCTGGCTGACGGGAGGGCAGGTGGAACTAGCAGGAGGGCTATGGGAAGGAGGGAGGGAGGGAGTGTGTGTGTGTGTGCTGGCTTGTGTACCCCCGCAAGGAGAGCAGGGCAGAGGGGGCGGTTGGACAAGTGCTCTAGTGGCTGCCAGGTTCCCTGCCTGGGCGCGCACCTCCCTCCGCTCCACGTCCTCCAGCAGGACGACGCGGCACTGCACAGTGTCCAGGGGCAACCCGGGCCTGGGGCGGAGCATGGGTGTTGGCAGCAGTCATGGTTGGCACTTACTCAAGTGGCGTGTCAGAAGGAGCCTAGAGCTCTGACGGCAGCCTCTACCCCACAGCTCCCGCAGGATATACACGGAGACTCCACACAGGCCCCAGGGACCCTGCAGGGCGGCCCCATGACAAGACAGCTGGTGGAGGCTGGGCACGGTGATGGGCTGTGAGGGGCAAGGGGGACATGTGCGTGAGACTGCGTGTGAGCAGAGAAAGGGAACAAGTGCAGCTCCGGTGGGCAGACAGCTCAGACCTCTGCCTGCAGAGGGTCCACATGGGCGCCACTGTGGTCAGTACTTCCCGGCTCTGGGGCAAGGCTTCCAAGGCAGGGAGAGGGGAGAACACACACCCACAGGGAACAGAGCCAGCCCCGCCGGACCCTTGCCTCCAGCAACTTGGATCAGCTCCTGTCCCAGCAGGGTGCGGGCCACTGGGCAGGGGCGAGGTCTGCCTCACATCCAGCTCCAGCCCCACCCCCTGCTGGAGTGGAGACACGGCACATGCAGTCTGCATAAGGATGCTCCCACACCAGAACACCCCTTTAGACCACAAGAGGTAAATGCTTCACCTAAATTCACAGTGACAGAAAAAGTTAAGCAAAATAAAAACGCAGAGGAACTGCTCTCAATTGGAACAAGAGAAAAAAACCCTGAAGAAACAAATAATGAAACAGAAATGAACAATTTACCAGGTAAAGAATTCAGAACATTGTTAATAAAAATGTTAATTGAATTTAGGGAAAAGAATAGTTGAACATAGTGAGAATTTTAAAAAGGAACTAGAAAATATTTAAAAAGACCCAATCTGAAGAGAATTCAACAGCTGCCAAAAAAAAAGAAACACACTAAAAGGAATGAATAGCAGACTAAGTGATACAAAAGAACACATATATGATCTGAAAGACAGAAAATGTAAATCATCCAATCAGAACAGAAAAAAGAAAAACAGATTTTTAAAAATGAAATCAGTATAAGAAATATCTTAAATAACATTAAATAACTAACATTCACATTATAGGAGAAGACAGAAGATAGGAGGGCATCAAAAATGCAGCTGAGGTAATTACAGCTGAAAACTCTCCAAACCTGAAGGAAATAAGATATCCAGGAACAGGAAGCACAGTTCAAACAAGTTGAACTAAAGGAAACCTACACCAAGAAATAACATAATTAAAATGGCAAAAGGTAGAGTGAGGCTTCTAAAAGCAGCAAGGAAAAAAGAAAACAGAATCCCCACCCATGAGACTATCAGCTGATTTCTCTGCAGAAACCATGCAGACCAGAAGGGAGTGGCATGATCTGCAACCTAGAGTACTCTGCCCAGCAAGATTACCATTTAAAACTGAAAGAGAGACAAAGAACTTCTCAGACAAGCAAAACCTGAAACATTTCATCAATACTAAACCTACTCTAAAAGAAATGTTAATGGGTTTTCTCTAAGTGGAAAGAACCTACAGAGAAGAAATACAGAGTAAGGACTGAGGACCAACCACTTAACTGAGCAGTATGGAAAAACATAAGAGGATACTATCAATGGTCATATTCCAACAAATTGGACAACCTGGAAGAAACGGACAAATTTCTAAAAAAACATAAAAACTGGCAAGACTGAAATCAATAAAAAGCAGACCATCTGAATAAACCAAACACTAGTAGTGAAATTGTATTTCTAATTTAAAAAACTCGCAGGAGGCTTCCCTAGTGGCTCAGTGGCGAAGAATCTGCCTGCCAATGCAGGAGACACAGGTTCGATCCCTGGTCGGAGCGGATCCCACATGCCTCGGAGCAACTGCACCCATGCACCACTGAGCCCATGCTCTAGAGCCCAGGAGCCGCGACTGCTGAAGCCTCGTGGCCTAGAGCCCATGCTTCGCAACAAGAGAAGCCACCGCAATGAGGAGCCCCCACGTTCTGCAACTAGAGAAAAGCCTGCGCAGCAACAGAGACCCAGCACAGCCAAGAGTAATAAGTACAAATTATAAAAAAAACTCCCAGGAAACAAAAGTCCAGGACCAGCTTCCCAGGGGGATTCTAGCAAATTACAAAGATTTAACACTCATCCTTTTTAAACTATTCCAAAAAATTGAAGAGGAAGAAACTCTCCCAAATGCATTCTGTGAGGCCATCATATCCTGATACCCAAATCAGACCAATACACTACAAAAAAGGAAAACTACTTATCAATGTCTTTGATGACTACAGATGCAAAACTCAATAAAATATTGTAACAAACAACTCAAAAAAATAAATAAAAGATCATACACAATGATCAAGTGGGATTTATCCCAAGGACACAAAGATGCTTCAATATTCACAATTCAATCAGTGTGACATACCACATCAACAAAAAGAAGGACAAAAATGACATGATCATCTTAATAGATACAGAAATAGCATTTAATGAAATTAAATATACATTGACAAAAATTCTCCAAGCTGGTATAAAGAGAACATAACTTAACATAATAAAGATTGCCTATGACAAACCCACAGCTATCATCATACACAACAATGAAAAGCTGAAAGCCTTTCCTCCAAATTCGGGAACAAGACAAAGATGCCCACTCTTGCTTCTTCAATGTAACATAAACAGTACTGGAAGTCCAAGCCACAACAATCAGAGGAAGGGAAGGGAAGAAGGAAGAAAAAGCACCCATGTTGGAAGGGAGGAAGTAAAACTGTCACTATTTACAGACGATGTGATACTTTACATAGAAAACCCTAAAGCCTCCACCAAAAAGCTATTAGAACAAATGAATTCAGTAAACTTGCAGGATACAAGATTAATATACAGAAATCTAATGCTTTTCTCTATGATATTAATGAACTATCAAAAAGTAAAAAAAAAAAATCCCATTTAAAATTACATCAAAAAGAATAAAATGCCCTAGGAATAAACTTAACCAAGGAAATGAAAGCCTATACTCCGAGAATTATAAAACGCTGAGGAAGGAAACTAAAGATGATATAAAGAAGTGAAAAGATATTTTGTGCTCTTGGATCAGAAAAATTAATATTATTAAAATGACCACACTACCCAAAGCAATCTACAGACTTAATGTAATCCCTAGTGAAATACCCATGACATTTTGCATAGAACTAGCACAAATGAATCTAAAGTTTATACAGAATCACAAAAGGCCCGATATGGTCAAAGTTATCCTCCCAGACTTCGGACTATACTACAAAGCTACAGTTGTCGAAATATATTAGTACTGGCACAAAAACAGACACACAGAACAATGGACCAGAATATGGAGCCCAGAAATAAACCCACACACCCAGAGTCAACTAATCCACAGCAAAGGAGGCAAGAATATACAATGAAGAGAAGACAATTTCTTCGATAAGTGGTGCTGGGAAAACTGGACAGCAACATGTAAAAGAATGACATAAAATCTCTGCACACCATATACAAAAATAACTCATAACAGATTAAACATCTAAATACAAGAGTGGAAACCACAAACCTCCTAGAAGAGAACACGGACAGAACACTCTTTGATATAAATCATAGCAAAATATTTTGGGTTTGTCTTTCAAAGCAAAAATAAGCAAATGGAACCTAATTAATCCATAAAAGCTTTTTGCCAGAAAAGGAAACCATAGACAAGATGAAACCAAAAGCTACTGAATGGGAGAAAATATCTGCAAATGATATGAGCAATAACAGGTTAATATTCAAAACATATAAACAGCTCATAAAGCTCAATATAAAAAAAGTCCCCAAATAACCCAATCAAAAAACAGGCAGAAGACTGAAGAGACATTTTTCCAAGGGAGACATACAAATGGATAACAGGCACATGAAAAGGTGGTCAATATCACTATTCCCCAGGGAAATTCAATTCAAAACCAAAATGAAACATTACCTCGCACCTGTCAGAATGGCTGTCATCAAAAAGAACACAAATAATAAATGTTGGCAAGGATGTGGAAAAAAGGGAACTCTTATCTACTCTGGTGGGAATGTAAACTGGTGCAGCCACTGTGGAACACAGTATAGAGGCTCCTCAAAAAAATAAAAATACAACTATCATATGATCCGGCAACTCCACTCCTTGGCACACACCCAGGAAAAACAAAAACACCAACTTGAAAAGATACATGCACCCCAGTGTTCACAGCCACACTATTCACAATAACTAAGATATGGAAGCAACCTAAGCATCCATCAACAGACAAATAAATAAAGATGTGGTACATATTTACAATGGAATAATACACAGCCATTAAAAAAGAAAAGAATTCTGCCATTTGCAGCAACATGGATGGACCTAAAAAATATTATGCTTAGTGAAATAAGTCTTCATTATATCACAGGTATTTGACAGATGTAGAAAAAGCAGCATAGGCCGGTGTTCATTTGGAATTAGAATGATTGCCTGTTCAGGTAATTATTAATACAAAATAGCACAATCGTGTCATTTGAAGTTCCAACCAAGGAAGACAAATGGATAATGGGCACATGAAAAGTGCTCAACATCGCTAATCCTCACAGAAATTCAATTCAAAACTACAATGAAATATCACCTCACACCTGTGACCTCACACCAGGCTGTCATTAAAAAAGTTATAATAATAAATGTTGTTAAAAATAAACACAAATAATAAATATTTGGTCTTAATAAACAAAGAAGGCTGAGTGCCGAAGAATTGATGCTTTTGAACTGTGCTATTGGAAAAGACTCTTGAGAGTCCCTTGGACTGCAACTGAGATCAAACCAATCAATCCTAAAGGAAATCAGTCCTGAATATTTTCTGGCAGGACTGATGCTGAAGCTGAAGCTCCAATACTTTGGCTACCTGATGCGAAGAACTGACTCATTGGAAAAGACCCTGATGCTGGGAAAGACTGAAGTAGGAAGAGAAGGGGACAACAGAGGATGAGATGGTTGGATGACATCACCGATGTGATGAACTTGAGTTTGAGCAAGCTCCAGGAGTTGATGATGGACAGGGAGGCCTGGCGTGCTGCAGTCCACGGGGTCGCAAAGAGTCGGACATCACTGAGCAACTGAGCTGAAGACCAAGAAAACCCCCAAAACAAAAAGGAACACTTACCAGTAGCACAAATGGCTTTGTAAAGCAAATAAATATTCATTAAAACTTTCAATGGGCTTCTCCTGAAGCACATAGTCAATGCGCTGGCCTCCATTCAGCATTCCCACATGGATTGGGGGGGCTTCCTCTTTCACTGGCACAGGGTTCTCTTCTGTGTTAACATCTGGATATGAAGGAACCATGGTCAGAACATAGAAGCTTCCAGCCCTCCAAGGCTGTCCTTACCTCCCCTCACACTCCAGCCTCAGCAGAGGACGAGCTACTCTGCTCTGAAAGCTCTCTCTCATCTCCTCTCCAAGCCCTTAAAGCTTGTTCTCAAGCGACACTGATTTTATCCAATCCCCTTTCTTTCCTATACCTTTGACAGCTAATTCCATTTACCTTTTGTTTACAAAATAAATGCAAGCAGGGTTAGATCTCCTTGGGCAATTGACAATTAAAGCAAAAGAATGCAGTATTAACTGTGAAATCAAGAGAAGTGTCCTAGCTAGCGCCCAGCCAGGAAAACGAAACTGACCCATGAATACATAGACAGTCCCCGGTAAGGCAAGGCTCTTCACAGTGTGGGCTCTTAGCGTCGCTGCCACACTGCCCGAGCGGGGAGTGCTTTAAAGCCTAGCTACTAGATGCTCAGCTTCTCTTAACATTTTCCCTCACAGATAATGTGTTTCCACAATTTGTGGCTATTTGATGACAGAAAGAAACCAGCAGAGCTGAAGGCCCAGTAGGACTCATAGTATAGTGTTGGCTCTAAACAATAACAAGGGGAAAGTTAAGAAGACCCAGGGAGAATAAGAACCAGACACCAGGGAGTCCCTCTTATCTGGCCTGGTGCAGGAAACCACTGTGTACAGTGTCACTGACCACTAGGCTTCTCTGAATTTGACTCAGGTTCTGCTTCTGTTTCTTCTGCAGTTTCTGAAGCTTGTAAGGCGGGGTATGGAGCTCTGGTGAAAGACTTCCAGGCCATCCGCAGCGAACCTAGCAAGTTATTCTTAAGGTCCATGCTCATCCTGGTCAAGCCCTCTCTCAGTTCTGAAACACACGTGAAAAGGAGCACTACATGGTTTACAGAGGTAAAAGGGCTCAACACAGCCAAGCAAAGTGAATGAGGTCCAGTCAGCCTGCACTCATCACAAGGTCTAGAATTATCAGGTTCTGGACTCAAGACATACCTAAGTGCATCCGCTTCCTGCCTTTATGATGTGGGATCAGCATTGGCTCAAATTCCATTCCCGGGACCACCATTGGTTCAATCCTATAGGCCACAGGATCAAACTACATGTAAAAAACAATAGTTACATATACCTCTGCTGATCATAATGATGGTCTCAGGAATATGAAACATTATAAGTTCATTTATTTTTAAATATAGTAGTTCTGCCCTCTTCAATTCCCCATTCATACTATCATATTATAAATTTTCTCATTACTACAAAATAGAAAAAGTAAATCAACACAATAGAATATCATATGCCCTTTACCAATAAGCCCTAAGATTCAAGTGAAATCAGAAGAGCTATCCCATGCTTACAGGGTGATAAATATTGAAGAAACCTTTGCATGTTGGAAATCTGTAGTTGGGGTCAATTCTTTTTAGTCCCCGGACAGTAAGGAACATTCCAATGGGAGATCCAAAGGCAAAGAATATTTCTGGTTTATAGATGAGCCGGGGGTATTTTACAGGCACCTGGATGAAGGAAATGAAAGCATCTCTTATTGATAATAAAAGTTACATCTGTTCCTACAATACCAATAGCAAACAATAAAATGACCAAAGAGAATCAGTACTGTTTACCTGCCCAATGCCGACGTCCAGACCATTAGTACTACTGTAGAACTCTGACTCTTTGGGGATATTAGACATATTTGCCCCTGCAGGTGATTGCGGGGTTGGTCTATTAACACCCTAAAGAATAAAAAATAGTTCTGTGGAGCTGCTAAGCAGTAAAAATATCCAAAGGATTATACAGTTTTCTACTGGTTTACAAGGAGGCTTGGGAAAGTTTTGAAACAACAGTCAACAATTTTCAGAAGAATCTCTCAGAAAACAAAGCTAAAGAAAACCAAGCTGCCTTAAATTATGAATTGATATCCCTACATGCTCTGAAATGATGAAAGCTGTACAAAGCCTTCTGGGTAATAACTGCAACTTTGGGCAACCATCATGAGAGCAAATGAAAGCAGAGCACTGTGGGATATTGGGGGCTACTGAAGAGTTCAATGAAGTGCTATGCCTTTCTAATCAAAGCAAACAGTATGTCTCTATCAGCCTCAAATCAGAACCAAGCAACCTGCTAAATGGTTGAAAGATAATCAACTAGGCTATGGAAAGGAATTCAGTGGCCAAAAACACTCGGTGCACACGTACTGTTACAACATGGTTATACCTTGAATACATTATGCTAAGTGAAAGAAGCCAGTCACAAAAGGCCACATATCGTATAACTCCATTTATATGAAATATCCAGAATAAGAAAATACACAGAGACAGAAAGCAGATCAGTGGTTCACAGGAGGGAGGAATGGGGAGTGACTGCTACTGAATATGATGTTTCTTTCTATCGTGATGGAATGTTCTGGAATTCGATAGTGGTAATGGTTATTCAACTCTGAATATACCAAGACCCACTGAATTGTATATTTTAAAAGGGTGAATTTTATGGTATGTGATATGCAATATATTTCAATAAACTAGTTATAATGCAAATCAAAAAAGGAAAAAATGGTGGAAGTCCAGGGGAGATAAGACTTCTAACACTGATAATATTTTTAAAGATATTAATA
Source organism: Muntiacus reevesi (assembly GCF_963930625.1). Taxonomy (NCBI): domain Eukaryota; kingdom Metazoa; phylum Chordata; class Mammalia; order Artiodactyla; family Cervidae; genus Muntiacus; species Muntiacus reevesi. The sequence goes on along the minus strand of NC_089258.1, from coordinate 74,120,945 downwards.
AAAAGAAACTGTATTTAATTTATAAAAAAGAGAGCCAAAGGTAAATTTTAAAACTGCTTAGCTCCCTATACACCTCACAAAGCACAAGGGTACAAGGAAGTCAACACACTGTTTAATCCCATAAGCTATATTAAGCACATACCATCGAATTTTTTCTGGTCCTAAAGTAGTTTAGTATCTTCTTTCTTGGTCCTAAGGGAATTCCCATTTCCTGAAGGTCTTTGTCTGTACATAAAGTCTAAGTATAAAAAATCAAACACTGTTTTTATTTCTAGGCAAAATAAAAGCAATTAAATGTCCTGTTCTCTGACAGGAATAGGCCTAAGCACTCTGCTGTTCTTGGCTTTTCATGACTAGGAGTCCCCAGTGGTAAAGCATCATTAATAACTTTATCTTCTTAATAAAGAGCTTAAAAAAGGAATATAAAATACCAATACTGGAGTTATCAATGCTGTAGTAATACAGATACTATTGCAAAAAAAAAAAAAACAACAAACCTACAGAGGTGAGTATCTAACTTCATGAAAGAAAAACCCTCCACGGTTTCATGCTCCTCAGATGTTCCATTCCTGAGAAAGGTTATATTCCTGCTTGCGCACATGAGCAGTGAGAACATAAAGTAAACACGGAGCACAAAACAGACCAACAATCCAGGGGTCAGCCAAAGGGCTGCTCCTGACAAGGGAAGTCTTCCTTCGCCTCCCAGATTAGATCAGCTCATCCCACTGTACACTCCTAAACTGTGCACTTCCCCTACTTACAACTGAGCACAGTTGTAATTAATTATGTGTTTGGCTATCTGTGTCTTTTCCACTAAGCTATAAGCACCATGAGGCTTGAACTGTATCTGCCTTATCAGCACTCTACCTCATACTTGGTACAGCTGCCTGATCATAGTAGGTATTTACTAAATACCTGTTAAATGAACAAATGTGTCACAAACCTAAAAAAAAAAAAAAGGCACAACCGAAGTGGCAAAAAAATAAGCAAATACCCACAAGTAGAGCTCTGGAAAGTGTAACAGAAAATAAGAGCTGGAAAAGTCAGTGGCCTTTACACCTGCTCTCATGTTTTCAGAGCTGTGCTGGGTTTTAGTCTTTGCTCTATTCCTATTATCAACGTGGCTCCTCTGAACTTTGAACTCCCACAAAGAAAAGATCACTTTATATGATGGAAAAAAAAAATAATGCTAAAGAGCATTACTAATGATAAAGTATGTATGACTAAAATGCTTCTAAAGGGCAGGCTCTTAGCCAGCAGTATGATGAAAATAAGCAATAAAAATACTGAAAATGGAACAGAGTACAGTTTTAAAAGATTATTTTTACCAGAGCTTCCTTATCTATTTTCTCCTTCTCAAAGATACTAAAGAACTCAGACAGTTGAAGTTTCTTCAAATCTTCCTCCAGTGTTGGTGTATCTCCTTGATCCATGAAAATACTTGGCAAATCCTAAAAATTAAATTGTAAAACTTATATTGTCTAAATTCATTTAGATTTTTTTATTAATATTACTTTGCAATAAAGAAAAGCACTATGTAAGATAGCCACATAGTATCTTAACTTTGACTAAATCGAAATGTATATGAAATATAAACTAAAATGTGATTGATCTTTTAAGTTTTTGCAGTCAATTGAAACTTTGTATGTTTTTAAATAAATGAATCTGTGACTGAATGACTACTAATGTATTCTTCATCATCATTAACAAAACTTTCCCTGAGCTCTTAGTAGTGTTTAAGGACAGCTTTCAAGCAGAATTTCTATAAACTATATCAATTTACATTCAATTCATTCTTCATTTCCTCATATGCAAATTCCATTTCAACTCAATGATTCTATAACTCTAATAACAGATCAGTAGTACATATTTATAATGAAAATAAGATAACCATTAATTATCTTAGAATGTGGCACATGTTTATAGAAGCATATTACTATCTTGCTTCTATCATCCAAGAATAACAGAGATAATTACAAATCTGTTAAAATTAAAATAAATGTAAATTTAATATTATGATATGAGACTAAGGGGGGAAAAAAGTCTAAAATCTAAAAATCCCTACTAAAAAATAGTACAAGAAAAACTATCTGAACATCTAAAATTACCTTTTCACTGTCAGTATCTCCCAAAGAATCTTTTTGATTTGTTAGGATATCAAACAATATAAGCGAACCTGTAAGTAAAACAGAAGAGGGGACAATTTTGAAGCATTAGCACTGAACAACTGTCTTTTACACAAAAAAGGAACTACCCATGTAGCAAAATCTACTAAGCAGGGAGTCTTTCTTTCCAATCCACCATCACCCTTCCAACCCCTTCCATATTTCATCACAGACCAGTTCTAGACCTCTGAATCTGACACTGATAAGACATTGTACTTCAAAAAATACATAAAAGGTATCCATAAAATGTGATAGTCCTCTCCAGTCATAGAGAATTCATCACCTAAACTATGACCAGCAATGGATACACTCCCTTTGAAATTAGGGTTCCTCTGCAGAAAAAGTATATAAATTCGGTTCATTTCAGAAGCGACTGTGTCCACAATAGTCTGACAGTAGGTGGGGCTGTTGTAGAAGAAGACATCCAGAATCGTGTCGTTGGTAAAGTGTCTGAGGCGGTTAATGCTAGGCAGGGTTATTCGCTGAAGATCTCTGAAAAAAGGAAAGATGCTTTAAGCAGAAAACTTAAATACATTCCATAACCTCCTTTATGCTAAAAAAATAGTAAAGCTGCAATAGTAAACACTAATGAGCCACTAAAACACATTGGAAAAAGATACACACCATTCCCTACTCCTGACCCAAGCTGGTTAAACAAAGGGATTGTTCAGCACTTAATAATATAACTCTAAGAAAACGACACAAGTACAAAAAGTATTTTGTTGAACAGAATTTTATATACACTCTCAGCTAACAGCAGAGATGTTCCTAAGCATATTAATGATCAGAAAACATTACAATCACAGGTAACAACTCAAAGGTGTAAAGTACTACTCACACATCTACACCAGTGGAATGCAAGGGACTATGCCAGTTGACTGGGAGAAATTCTACCCTCCCAATCTGCTGATTTTCTTGGGCTTTCTTAAAATGCGTCTGTAGCAGGTTCAAAGAAACACTGCGAAAATCATTAACTAGAAAAGAAAATTAACTAATGCATTAACAGTGAAGCAATCAAGTCACAGAATTAGGATGTAACAGATCATACGATTATACCACACTCATCTACATTTGCTTAGAGCACATACTGACTAGAGTCAAAATTAGAGTTATATTTAAGAAAAATTAATAGTGCATATAGGAAAAGACATTCCTTTCATATAGAACTGCTTTTACTATACAAAACATTTTCATTAAAAACACACACACACCTTAACTTCAAAACTTCTGTCAGATGAACTGTTTCAATTTTTTAAAAGAATCACCTGACTATGTCAGTTGGCCTTGCACTCAAACAATCATTCATTATTCAATATTTTAGAAAAACCACTGATGTTCAGAATTCATATTACATTGATCTTAACCATCTAGAAAGTTTATGCTTAGAAGCATTAGTATTAGGATAAGACTCCCAAATTGGGACAATTAGACTATGAATACTACTTTTCAAAATCAAGTTAATGACTTAAATGTTCCAATTAGAGTATCATGAGGTTTATCAACATTTTAAGTTTAAAAAATATAAGTTTCAGTTATTCATTTAAACCAGATTAACTTTATGGTCACATATTTATGGTTTCCTTTAAATTTGGAATAGTTACAAACAGGACAGTCACATCATAAAACAATTTTATCAGACTTCAAGGCTTATTCACTCAAGAACTATTAGTTAAGAGTATAAACCTATTAGCCTAAGGAAGTTACTAGCACTTTAGGTCTAAGCTGGGAGGCTTTACTATCTTGCCACCTGTCTTCAGCTCTCCAAATCTTATTATGCAGCTAAGAGGACAGCCTAAGACAGCTCTATCTCGGCTCAGAGGAGCAATAACAGTCCCTTTACGTGATCTAACCTGACACGCTTTGCAAACCTACCACACTGTACAATGCTTCGAAAGCGGAGATCACAAGCAGGTCCGATCCCATGCACTACAAAAACCAAGTGATCGATTTGTAAAGGTTCCCCTACAAGTGAAATTATAAAGAAAAGTTATTCAGTATAACTAGTCATGTATTCTAAAATCAAACATTCACAATAAGTAGGTAATAGAAATGGGTAAGTTAAAATATGAGCAGATTTTTTTTTAAAGACACAAATTTTCCTATATTTCACTACTTAGTAAAAATATTGTGATTTTACTTTGTTTCTAACTTATCTCAAAAGTGTTTTTAATTTATCTTAAAATATTTGGTTGGTGCAAAAGTAATTGTGGTTTTTGCACTGTTGAACTTTTTGCCCTTTGATATTGGAAAACATTTTTAATAAATGTGATTATATTATAGATCTAACATCTAAATGTGTTTTAATACACATTCCTCACCTTGTTTCTTTGCTAAGTATTATTACTTGCTGTTTATTTTATATTTATTTTAGACTGTGAAAATGATGTTAGACAAAAAGCAAATTCGAGTGATTTTCTTAAATAAGGTCAAAATGGGTTGTAAAGCAGCGGAGATAACTTGCAACATCAACAATACATTTGGCCTAGGAACTGCTAACGAACGTACAGTGCAGCAGTGGTTGAAGAAGTTTTGTAAAGGAGATGAGAGCCTTGAAGATGAGAAGCATACTGGCCAGCCACTGGAAGTTGATAATGACCAACTGAGAGCCATCATCAAAGCTGATCCTCTTACAACTAACAAGAAGTTGCTGAAGAACTCAACATCAACCTTCTATAGTTGTTCAGCATTTGAAGCAAATTAAAAAGGTGAAAAAGCTCGCTTAGTTGGGTACCTTATGAGCTGACCAAAAATTTTAAAAATTGTCGTTTTGAAGAGTCATCTTCTCTTATTCTGTGCAACAACAATGAATCATTTCTGGATCAGATTGTGATGTGGGACAAAAAGTAGATTTTATACAACAACCAGGGACAGCCAGCTCAGTGGCTGAACCAAGAAGCTCCAAAGCATTTCCCAAAGCTAAATGTGCACCCAAAAAAAGTCATGGTCACTGGTGGTTTGCTGGCAGTCTGATCCACTACAGCTTTCTGAATCCCAGCGAAACCATTACATCTAAGATTTGCTCAGCAAATCAATGAGATGCACTGAGACCTGCAATGCCTGAAGCTGGCACAGGTCAACAGAAAGGGCCCAATTCTTCTGCACGACAACACCCAACCCCACGTTGCACAAACAACACTTCAAAACTAATTGGGTTACACAGTTTTGCTTCATCTGCCATATTCACCCAACCTCTTGCCAACTGACTACTACTTCTTCAAGCATCTTGACAACTTTTTGCAGGGAAAACACTTTCACAATCAGCACGAGGCAGAAAATGCTTTCCAAGAGTTTGTAGAATCTAGAAGCATGAATTTTTATGCTACAGGAATAAAACTTATTTCTTGTTGGCAAAAATGTGTTGATTGTAATGGTTCCTATTTTGATTAATAAAAATACGTTTGAGCCTAGCTATAATGTTTAAATTCATGGTCCAAAACTACAATTAGGTTTGCACTAACCCAGTAAGTCGGTGAAAAAATTTTTCAGGATTTTTAAACTTTTTACTTTGAAATAACTGCAATCTTACAGAAAACTTGAAAGAATAGTTCAGAAAATCTCTTCTTCACAGATTCCATACTTTTAACATTACGTGTGTGTGTGTTCACACACATTTATTTTTAGAACCATTTGGGAGTAGGATGCATACATCATCAGACTACACACATCACATCTCTTTAAACCTTTAATATTTTGTGTATTTCCTGAGAATACTCTCTTGTATAGCCACAGGGCAGTTACCAAATTCAAACAATCTGACGACAGAATACTTAAAAGGAATTTTATAATCCAGTTAAATATATTACAAAACCAACCATAAACGCCCCTAGCTAGAGACCAATGGATAACCACCAGGGTCCTACTGAAAAATAGTTTTCCCTGGTTGAAAAACTTCAAGGACAGAGTTGCTGCTGCTAAGTCACGTCAGTCGTGTCCGACTCTTTGCGACCCCATGACGGCAGCCCATCAGGCTCCCCCATCCCTGGGATTCTCCAGGCAAGAACACTGGAGTGGGTTGCCATTTCCTTCTCCAATGCGTGAAAGTTAAAAGTGAAAGTAAAGTTGCTCAGTCGTCCGACTCTTAGCGACCCCATGGACCGCAGCCTACCAGGCTCCTCGGTCCATGGTATTCTCCAGGCAAGAGTACTGGAGTGGGGTGCTATTGCCTTCTCCCAAGGACAGAGTTACCAGGAATAAATAAGCAAGCAGGAAGAATCACATTTCTTAGAATTAGGACTAAGTTCATTTGTACTTAGTGACTTCCTGATCAGTACTGCCCAAATTTTATCCATCCCACCATATATACTTAGCAACTTGAAAAGAGATTTTTATACCTATTAAGATTCTCACTAGATGAAGTAATGCTAATCTTAACTTAGAATAAGGCCATTTGATTAAAGACCATTTTTAAGCCTCAAGGTAATAAAAGTCATAGAAAAAGCCCACAGTTTAAGTCATAAACAAGTAATCAGAAGATAAGAAAAAAATGAATGATTAACATTACCACAGTGAATGTCAACAGAGATGTTCTCAACCCCCCTCTTCACTGTTCGAGGTCGACCTTGCTCGGCGGGTGCTGAACCCCATTCATCGGACCCTGCAACTGGCTGGTAATGCACCATAAGCTTAAACAAAAAAGATCAGAGCAATAAAGATATTTATTCCACATTAAATACATCTTAATACATAATGAGGGGTGGGATCAAGTCTTCCAAAACATAAAGTGTGAAAGAGAAAGTCACTTAGTTGTGTCCTACTCTGCCATCCCATGGGCTGTAGCCTGCCAGGCTCCCCTGTCCATAGAATACATCAGGCAAGAATAATGGAATGCATTGCCATTTCCTTCTCCAGGGGAATCTTCCCACCGCAAGGATCTAACCTGGGTCTCCTGTATTGCAGGCAGATTCTTCACTGTCTGAGCCACAAACACTGTCAAATCTCAACTGGAGTTTTGCTATGTAACTCCTACAGCTTAAAATGAAAATCCTAAAAATACATTAGGCTAATGTTGTACACTTTAAATATCTCACTATTTTGTCAACTATACCTCAATAAAGCTAAAAAACAAAAGGAAAAAGAAAATGTATCAGGTTAACATACCTTTCCACAACATCCTACACGTGAAAGATATGCCCACCTAATATGTCAGTAATCTTCTTAATCTACAGTAACATAATTTTCCCTAAGGAAATTCTCCTTGTAAGAGTTGAATGATGGAGAAGGAAATGGCAAGCCACTCCAGTATTCTTGCCTGGAAAAGTCCATGGACAGAGGAGCCTGACAGGCTGCAATCCATGGGATTACATGACTGAGCATGTGTGCACGAGGGTGGAGGGAGATGGGTTTGTAGCAATAAAGTGGTAGAACTAAAAAGAAAAAAAGAAAAAAAAAAAGAGTTGAATGAGCAAATAATGGTAGAGGCTACAGTTTTAAGTTTCATAATTGTGAATGCAATATAAAAACTTCCAAAGGTTATCCTATGTAGAATCGCTAGAAAAGGAAACAACTAAGAATTAATTGCATTCTCTTTAGTAACTCAATTAATCTTAATCCTAACATTAAAGAAGGGCCTTAATTTGCTTTACCTTTGGATTGTGTAATATAATAATTTCTCTGTTGGGAGACTCCAATTTCTTTTTCCATTCATCCAGAGTTACAGCAAGCATGTAAGTTTCCTTAAAACAAAACACATTTCATTAGATTTCTCTAATGGTTTTTCTATTAAAACTGAACCTCTCTATAAGAATACTGCTAGATAAACAATTACAGTAAGAATATCTTACTCCAATTTATCAAATTTATTTTAACTCTCTTTAAATGACAACAGATACTAGTATAGAATAAAACAAAAAACAATCAACAAAAAATAATCATTCTGCTTCTAGCATCTAGACTGGAAAAAACGGCTATACACATTTTGATATATTTCTTTCAATGATATTAATGTATTTATATTATCCATAAAATTAGGATATTACATATAAAGTTCCTTTTCTTGATTTATCAAATTTATTTTAAAATTATTTTAAAATTACAATAGGTAACAGTATAGAACAAAGAAAAAAATCAGTTCTAATCCCATCACCTAGTCTAGAAATAATCATTGTTCACATTTTGATATATTTCTTTCAACAATATTAATGTCCTACTCCGATTTAGAGCAAATTTCAGAATAGTTTCAGAGCAAGAAAAATAAAAAGCAAAAATGAACAACTCTGTGGTCATAGTTTAAATACTAACAATGATCACCATTAGAGAAAAAAAATTTTAAAGACATAACAGTTTCTGTAGTATTTTAAAATCTGAAAACTTCTTTATCCTGAAATTGACTTGCAAAAAGAAACGCCATAAACTGTGCTGCAGATAGAACCAAGCTCTCTCTATAAATTCACAAAATAAGTCACAAAGAGGAAGAAAAGACTTAAATAAGAGAAGAAAAAAATGAAGAAAATGAGTTAAAAAAAGAGGTCAAAGGAATACCTCTAGAACTTGGCTGAAGCTCTCCGAGTATGGAATATACTTATTATCTTTGTCTCCCTTGTAAAACCAGGTACATCGTCTCACTTCTGAAGCCAGTTCATCCCAGTAAACAGCATACCGCATTCTCTCCCCCAAATGAACATCATATCTACCCCCATCAGTGGGAACAATTCTATTATAATCTTTTCCTATTGAGGATTGGAAAGGGGAAAATAAGCATATAGTATAGCAAAATAAAATACAACTGCCACTCCCCCAAAAAAACTGAGTTATACTCTAAGTAATGTTATATAACGTATGAATGATCCCTTTCTTCTTGTCTAAACCATCAAATCATTCTTGGCTTTAATGAAACATGAAAAAAATAATACCCAAATACTATTTTGCTCTTTTTCTGAGAAGAGATTATAGTATCCCTTTAAAGAACAAAAAACTGTAAACAAGAAAGCTTTTCTGAATTTTTTGCTTAAGGGGTCAAAAGGTAAATTAATGACCTCATGATGACAAAATACTAACCAGCATCATTCTTATTTCGTGAAGTAAGAAAAACAAGTGAAAAATTAAAGGATTCATTCTTTTGCAATGTGACTCTACCACCTATCACTCTTTTTAAACAAAAACTGAAACATAAGAAACATTATTGGATAACTATGCAGAAATTAACAATAGGCACTGTTTTCAAAATACAGACCAAATTCTTGAATATTATAAACTCACTGGACAGTAATGCAGAACTTCGATATGAAAATGCTATAGGAGATAACTAGAAACAGCACTCACTATAATGACTATCATATTACAGTTTTAGAGGAATGACAGTAAGTCCTCGCCTGTTACAAGTCATTACTTTCACCCTACCAGAGCTATATGCCTCCTCCAGCTGCTGCGAATCCTGAGAGTTGAAAGGAATCCATGTCTCCTTAGAATCTATTATCTTACAATAAAACCAATGAGGAGAAACTGGTTCATACAAACTGCCAGCATCCATATCTACGAGCTCAAAGGAACTACATGAATTTGGTGATGGAGATGGGTCTGACTGGGACGACTGTTCCTGCTGTGACTCCACTGACGACATTTCGTTCTCTAAAAGACAAAAGAAAACTCTCAAGAGAAAAAAATTTCCTTCTATTAACAGTATAACTGTTCATACACACACACACAAACGGGGTTATTTTTAGAAGGAATTTCTGGGGGAAAAAAGAAAAACTAAGGCGGCCACACAATTTAAAATAGAAATAACATAAATTAACAGCTTTTTGTTTGGTTGGTTTTTGGTTTTTTTAGGGGAGGGAAGGAGGCTTTAAACAAAATGCTTCTTATAGTTAGACCAACGGGCTTTGCACTGATCTCCCAATCCTCTCAGAAAACTATGGTTTTAATTAAAGAAAACTGGAATCATGAGAAACACATGGTCAAAATCTTGACTGCAAAAAAAGAAAACATCACTTTACGCCAATTTCCAATTTAAATCTAGTGCCAAAGCCAAAACCATTTACCCCAACTGTTTTTAATAACACCTGCTTTTAGACTCCAGGCTACGGCAATTACAACATTGAAAATAAAACTATTCACTTAAGATAACAGTCACTTCTTATCAATCCTTGCAGGGTGCTGAAGCACGCACGATGGTACAAATTTCTGAAAACGCGAACCCTCGCTTGGGGCCACTGTGCGCACGCGCGCGCGCCCACTCGTACGGTCCAGGTCTCAAGAGGAGAAAAGTAGCAAGTGACCTCAAAAGCCTCCTTCCCCCAAGACTGACTGACCTGTGTGTTTCCCCTTCACCGCCCGGCAGAGACCAACCAACGTTGCAGACAGACCACAAAAGGAAAACCCAGGCTCCTGCGAGGGGAGCGGGCGAGACCATCTCGGTACTCAGTGCAGCTGGACCGCGAACACCCGGCCTCCCTCCGAGCCGCCGCTCCCCGGCTTCCGCCACTTTTAATATTTTTCCCCCCCAGCACGAATTTACCTCCACCACCTCGCGTGTCCCTTTCTCCCCAGGACGCCGGGCCTCCTGCAACCCAGGTTTGAAACCTCAGGGCTCGCGGACGCCTCTCCCCGTCCCGCCTCCGGCCCCGCAGTGAGCACCGGGACGCGGGTGGAAACCCGGTGACTTTCCGGCGCCGTCGATACCAAGCGGGCCCAGGCCGCGTCCCTGGGACCGAGGCCACCCCCCGCCCCGCCGGGTCTGGTCCTCCCGGGCCCTCCCTTCCCTGCCTCCGGGCATCGCGCCCTCCTCCGTCCCTGGCATCTCCATCCCGCAGCGCCTCCCAACCGCCCCTCGGGTCGGGGGCCAGGGGCCCGGCCACCACCCCCGGCGCGCCGCCACAGACTCACCTGGCTGCCTCACAGCCTCTCGCGCTCTGATGCCCTCGCTCAGGGGGACACGACATGTCCCCACGGAAGCCTGCCCCGCCAGCCGGGGCGGGGCGGAACTTGCGGGCCCGCGGGGTTGGCGCCAACACCGTTCTCCACCGCACTCCCAGCGGGCGAGCGGCCAGCTGGCCGGGTCGCCGAAAGCAGAGCGCTGAGGTGACGCGAAGCTCGCCGCAGAGCGACGGCCGGGGCTTGGAGACCCGCAGGAGCGCTGGCGGGAAGTGTCGCGAGAGGTGGAGGGAATCGCGCGAGATGTTATCCTCGGAACCGGCTGGAAGTCGGAGCGCGGGACCAGGGGTTGTTGCGTGCGGCGTGCCCTCTGTTCCGAAGCCACCCGCGGGTTCTCGATACGAGGAGCGAGAGGTCATTGGGAGGATGGGACGCGGCCTGAGGCGTTACGAGTGGAGAGCCTGTCAAGTCTCGGTGAAAGCAAAGTTCTTCGAGCAAGGATAAACCAGCCCAGTCTCTTCACTTCATAGAGAGGAAGACCGACGTCCTGGCCCCCGTGGTACACTGGCTGACCTGCTAATGGCCAGGATGGGGCGAGGACGCTGGCATGCCACCATCTGCTGAAAAGTAGGGCAGGGAGCTGGCAGCAGCTGCGGCTACCCAGACCTTCGCTTCTGGGTGCTGAGAACACGTACCATTGGCATTTGCAAGGGGAAAAAGGTCTCTGGGGCTTTGCCCTTCTCCCTGGCGTTTATTAGGATTTCGAGGTTGCCGAAAAGATATATTTAAAAGATGTCGAGGTGAGCTTGGCAGGATTCAGAAGCCGCAAGGGAGGTTGGAGGTGATATTTCTGTCCAAAAAAAGATGACATAACTGAGGTCAAGAGTTTAAATGAATTTCCTAAGTAGTAGAGCTGCCCAGATCTCCTGAGTATTTAGTTTTCTGCCAGACCTCAATTCCTTTAGGCGTACAATACTTTACTGTTTCCTAACTAAATTATAGGGTAAGGGTTCTGGGGATGTTTGTCAGTTTTATTTCTTCAGAAGCTGAGAAAAGGGAAACTAAAACAATTTTTGTAACATTAATTCTCTTATGGTTTAAGCCACACACAATTATCCACAAGTTTACTTATACCTTCTCCTCAAATTTCTAACACCTGAATAGCTTCAGTTCTCTCTGCAGAGGATGAAGAAAGCCAGTTACTAATATGCTGTTAGATGACTAATGTAAGTAATGACAGTAGCTAGCTTTTACTGAGCTCTTACCATGTTCTAGGTACAGTTGTAAGCATTTTACAAGTATAATCCCATTTAATTCTCACAGCAACAGGGTGTTGTAGTTTATCCCTATTTGCAGAGGTAGTAACATGCTACCAGCAAGTGATGGAGCCAGTACTAAAAACACACGCTCTGTCTTCTGAGCCTGCACCTAAGTAACTTAACCTAATATCACAGTTAAAGTGATGATCTTGGAATTCAAGTTCCAATTCTCTCTTTCTCCAAATCCCTGATGCAGCCTTCATACCAGGTGTTCTGTTTTAGGGAGAGGCTCTCAGTACCGTTTATACTGTAACTATTGAGGACCCTGTAGACAGGGTCTATCATGATTTAGTGTACTACCTGTTACGACTGAGAAATTTAAACAATTTATTTGAAAATAAGAATCCATTTCATGTATTTTTGTGGGAAAATATTTTCCAGGTTTTTTTTAATCAGAGAAAAGACTTTAATGTCTGGCTTAATAGAAAGCCATTGGATTCTTGTATTTGCCTCTATAGTCCATGGAATTCTCCAGGCCAGAATACTGGAATGGGCAGCCTTTCCCTTCTCCAGGGGATCTCCCCAACCCAGGTATCGAACCCAGGTCTCCTGTTGCGGGTGGATTCTTTACCAGCTGAGCCACAAGGGAAGCCCAATACTGGAGTGGGTAGCCTATCCCTTCTCCAGGGGATCTTCCCGGCCCAGGAATCAAACCAGGGTCTCCTGCATTGCAGGTGGATTCTTTACCAACTGACCTATCAGGGAAGCCCCATTCAGATGAATATGTATATTCAATTCACAATTCCTAGCTCACAGCTCTCCAAACCCTTGGACTTTCCTGAGCTATAAAAGCAGTGGGATAATATTTGAGCTCTAGTCCTCAGGTCCTAAAAACAGCTCAGGGAAAGTAACTGAGAAAGAAAGTGGGGGAGCTGCTTCTCTGGAGAATCAACCATGTGATTGGAAGGTGGGAACTTTCAGTCCCAACCCCCAGTCTCTGGGGGAGGGCAGAGGGCCTGAAGGTTGAATCAGTGGCCAATGGCCAATGACTTAGTCATGCCTTTGCAATGAAGCCTCACTAAAAATCCAGAGGTCAGGGTTCAAAGAGCTTCCAGGTTGGAGAACACCTGTGAAGATTAAGGGAGAGCCATGCACCTGGAGATGGCATGGAAGCCCCACCCCCTTCCACCAGGCCATGCCCTATATGTCATACCCTATATATAAACTGGAAATCTGGTAAATAAATGGGTTTTCCTGGGATTTGTGAGCCGTCCTGGCAAGTTAATTGAAGCTGAGGAGCAAGTCATGGGAACCTCTGATTTACAGCCAGTCCGTCAGAAGCACAGGTAACGACCTGGGTGTGTGACTGGCACCTGGAGGGGAGGATGGTCCTGTGGGGCTGAACCCTTTACCTGTGGAATGGGATTCTGTACCCGGTAGACAGTGTCAGAAGTGACTTGAATTCTTAGACACCCTGCTGGGGTTCAAGAATTGCTTGTTGGTGTGGGGAGGCCTCCACACACACAGTGAAATTGGGTCTGGAAACCCTTTTTCACCAGCGTACTTCAGCCCGCAGAACTGTTTCATGCATCCTAACCATTTTGTCACATAGAATGTCAAAAAGGTGTGAACTCAAGGGTTAGAGTTAATAAAATTAGTAACTTACTCTTCATGAAGCACATTTTTAAGCGAAACTGGCTTTTTTTTTTAGCAAATGCATGACAGTAGACAATACAATGACCGATAGCACAATTTGTTTCCACTGCCTTAATTCCTGGTAAGGCACCAGCAATTTTACCCACCACTGATTTTCCATCAAGAGTGCAAATGGAAGCAACACAGCAAAAAAAAAAAAAAAAAAAAGCAAATCATATCCTGGTATTATTAGGAAAAGTTTTCATCCTGTGACCCTTAAAGGGATCTCTAAGACTCCCAGCCATCTCGGACCACCCTTTGAGAACTATACAACAATTAAATGTGCCTAATCTGGAGCTTGGAATAACAATACCTACCCTGAAGGAGTTCACAGTCTCAACAGGAGAGACAAGCAGGTAAACAAATACATCTTATCCAGTGCTGTTAACAAGAGACCAGATACACCAGTAGTTACAAAAGAGGGAGTTATCAAATGTCCAGGCATACCTCCAAAAGTTCTCATTCAGTAGGTCTTCAGTGGGATTCAGGAATCTGCATTTTAAACAAGCCCTCTAGGTGATTTGGAAGCAGATACCATGAGAGCCACACTTTTGAGAAACACTGCTTTAAGAAGTATAAATTGTAAGTTTCCCACTTCTTTCCAGAATAAGTCATATTTCAATATTAAAAAGGTATTGTGTGGAGTGCCTATCAAGGCACTAAGTGCTCTGAGGACAGGCTGTGTCTGGAGAGGTTCTCAATCCCTGGTGGACACCTAGGCATCAGAAGTTGAGACAACTCCACAGATGTGTCTGATCCACTGACTCTAAGATAACAAGGCCGGGGCCTTGGGCTGAGACAGTGATTCTCAAACTGATGATCAGAAAGTGAAAGTGAAGTTGCTCAGTCGTGTCCGACTCTTTGCGACCCCATGGACAGTAGCCTGCACCAAGCTCCAACGTCCATGGGATTTTCTGGTAAAAATACTGGAGTGGGTTGCCATTTCCTTCTCCAGGAAATCTTCCCAAACCAGGGGGCAAACCCAGGTCTCCCGCATTGTAGACAAGACGCTTTACCGTCTGAGCCATCAGAAGAGTGTGCTAAATAGATTCTTTACATTTCAGATCCATACCCTAGATAATCAGAGGGGTCATGACTCTACATTTTAATTAAGAACATACAGGCTGCTGCTGTGAGGCAAGTACCATGTACTGACTTTGTTTATAAAAGAAGGTTAGAACAAAAGGAACCACAAGGACATCAGTGATGTTCTTTTCCAGCCCAAAATTGGCGATTTTTATAAGTTCATAAACCATTCCTAAGAATGCATTTTATTACTTTATACCCAAAAACGGAATACTTTTGCCCCCAACTTAAGTCATCTTAGCTTTTAGTTTTTTCACTTTGAGGAAAGTGACTTGTACTTTTCCTTGTGTTGGCTCTTATTTCAGTGAAGACTGTTTTGAGCTGATAACCTCAATTGAAACTGTGCAACAAGGCGTCTCTCCTCGGGCCCCCGGAGGTTTCCATCAGACCAAGGTCTCCTCTTGGCTAGGGTTGTCAGAGAGAGCATGTGCAAATGTACCAAGTGCAAAAGTAAAACAAAACACTTCCAGGAAACAATCACAGAAATCTTCTGGAAGAATAACGAGTTCTCAGAGACTTGATACCAAAAGTCCTTAAAAGGAAAAATTGATAAATAGGATTGCATCAAAATCAAAAACTTTTGCTCTGTGAAAAACTGTTAGCGGGATGAAAGGACAAGCCACAGATTGAGATAAAATATTGCAAACCACCAATCCGACAGAAAACCAGTATCTGGAAAACACAAAACTCAACAGTGAAAAGATAATCAATGGAACCCAAATTTGGTTTCAATGCCATTCTTCAGGAACACGGAGGAGGAATAATTGCTTCTAGGACTAAACAGGAATATACAAGATGAGCCTGGAGAACCATGTAGTGCCAGAAAGGAGGGCTCAAAAAAAAAAAAAAAAGCCCCACACAATGATGGGGGTATGTATGTATGTCAAAAAGACAACTGAGAGAGCTTCCAATGGCCAAAAGTAAATAAGGTAGCACTAGATCATAACACAAAGTATAAAATAAATAAATATGGGTCCATTCAGATATAAAGAAATACATAAATGGGAGAGAATGAACAAATATACCTTGCAGGGAGATTCTAAGAATTAACCAATAAATACTCTGAATGAGTTGGAGGATAACTCCCCTCCCCCACATGTAGAACTGCATGCAGGGACTATATTGCGAAGAATACAGTTTGGAGGGGCGGGGAGTGGGGCAGAAAGACTGTAGTGGAGAAACCTGAGAAGCTCTACCTGAGCCAGGGAATGACAGCTAACAGCAGCAGGATAGGCTCCGTTGACAATATAGCCCTTTGATGTCTGATGAGAAAGGGCACTTACTCTGTGGTCTTCCTCCCCAAAACACAAGCCCCAGTGTGATCAGGAGAAAAACATCAGACAAAACAAATCCCAGTTGAAGGGCATTCTATGAAACATCAGACCTGCACTCCCCAAGATTACAGAGGTCATCAAAACCAAGGAAAGTCACAGGAGTTCCCTGGTGGGCTGGTGGTCAGGACTCTATGCTATCCACCCAAACCCGGATTCAATCCCTGGTCAAAGAACAGAGATTTCACAAGCCTCACAGTGAGGCCAAAACAAAACAAGGAAATTCTGAGAAACTGTCATGGCCAAGAGGCTCCTAAGGAAATATGATGACTCAATGTAATACGGTATCCTCGGTGGGATCCTGGAAGAGAACAGTGTTAGGTAAAAACAAAGAAAATCTGGATAAAGTATAGACTTTAGTCAATAAGAATGTATCAGTACTGATCCGTTAGTTGTAACAAATATGCAACACTAATTTAACATCTTAATAATGGGTGTAGTGTATGTGGGATCTCTATCATAATTCCTCTTTAAATCTATTCTAAAATAAATTTATTAAAATAAATAGTTAGAAAATGGGCAAAAGACACACAGGGACATTTTTACAGAAGAGGATATACAACTGGCAGATAAGCATAAGAAGAGGTTGAACATCATTAAGGAAATGCAAGTTAAAGCACAGTGAGATTATCACTGCACACTGATCAGAACGGTCAAAATAAAAAAGTGACACCACCAAATGCTGGCAAGGATACAGAGAAACTCCCACACTGCTGGTGGGAATGCAAACAGTACAACTTCACTTTTAGGAAAGTCTAGTAGTCTCCTAAAAAATTAAACATGCACATATCGTATGACCCAGAACTGCACTCTTGGGCATTTATCCCAAAGAAATGAAAACCATGTCCACACAAAAACCTGTGCATGAATGTACATAGCAGCTTTATTCATAACAGCCCCAAACTGAAACCACCCAGATGTCCTTCCACAGGTGAATGGTTGAACAAAGGTACATCCATATCACAGACTACTAATCAGCAATAAAAAAGAACTACAGATACACGAAACAACTTAGATGAATGTCAAGAGAATTCTTCTGACTGGGCAAAAAAACCAATCTCTAATGATCACATATGATGCAATTCTATTTCTATAACATTCTCAAAATGACAAAATTCAGAAATGGAGAACAAGTTTGTGATTGCCACGGATATAGTGTGGAGGGAAAGGAGAAGCAGGTGTGGTAAGGTCAACAGGAGGAACGGCGGTGGCGACGGGACTGTTCTGCATCTTGTTCCGTATCAATGTCCACATCCTGGCGGTGACGTGGCAGTGAAGTTTTGTGAGATGTTACCACTGGAAGAAACTGGGTAAGGGGCACAGGAAAGCTCTGCATTATTTCAGAAAACCGTCTGTGACTTAACAAATTATCTCAAAATAAAAACTTTAATTAAAAAGATACAATACAGGGCCATCCCCTGGAAGTCCAGTGGTTAGGACTCCACACTTGCATTGCTGAGGGCTGAGCTTCAATCCCTGGGTGGGGACTAAGATTCCCACAAGCTGCTCAGCATGGCCAAAAAATAAAGAAAGAAAGAATACAATACAGTTGGCACTCCTATCCATGGGTTCCACATTCACAGATTCAGCCAACCATGAGTAGACAATATTTGGAAAGAAAGAAAAAAAATTCAGTCAAGTTCCAAAAAGCAAACACTTGAACTTGCCACACATCCAGCAACTATTTACACAGCATTTACATTGTATTTACAGCTATTTACATAGCATTTACATTGTACTAAGTATTATAACTAATCTAAAGGTGATTTGAAGTATATGGGAGGATAAACCTAGGTTTTATGCAAATACTACACCATTTTTATATAAGAGACTTGAGAATCCATGGTTTTTGTACTGAAACCAATCCCCCACCCATACTGAGGGATGAGACTGTATCCCTAGTTATTTTGGATTTCAGGAAAAAAATTACTTTTAGTATCGTTATGTCCCATGCAATATGTGGAACACACTGATACTAAAAGATGAGCTGTTGTTTATCTGAAATTCAAATGTAGCTGAGAGTCCTATATTTCATCTGGCAACACTACCCTTGGCATTCTACCAGGATAAGGTGTATATTGCAAAATAAAAGAACACTTAAAAGTTGCCTAGAGCAAATGTGCTCTGATCTCAGAAACCCCTAAATCCTCCCTTCTCAGTAGCTGGCGTCTCACATTTTGTACTGTAAGCTAACTGCCCTCCACTCTTGATGAGAAGAGCCACATAGAGTGTAAAACCCTTCTCTCTTCACAGAGGAGTAAAAATTATCCAAACAGTCCTCCCTTCTCAATTTCCATTTAAAACAGATATTCTTTCCAAGAAAGAGTATGAAAAAATAATTAAACAGAATAGTCACGAAGCGTTTTCTAAAAGCATTTTTGAGTCTCCAGTAGAACAACAATGGTCTCCAGTATAAAAATACAACCAAGAACTAAAAGACATCTGAAAAAAAACTCTAACATGAAAAAGATGGCAATCTAAGTAGAAAGGGAAAAGCAATTTGTAGGTAATTCATTATTCAAGATGAAACAAATATCAAGAAATTATCATTAATGTTCTCAGAGATACAAGATGCTACACCCACAAACAAGAGCAGAATCACATAGAGAACAAAAAATTCCTAGAAACTAAAAATATGGTAGATGGAAATGTAAAATTCAGTGGTGAGTTGGAAGATAAAAGTGAGTAAATCTCCCACAAAAACAGCAAAAAGGCAGAAAATTAAAGTGAAAAGACAAGTCAATCAAAGAATCAGGCTAAGAGATTCATAACAGAAACAGCAAGAATTTTAAAAAGAGGTAATAGAAATGAGGGTAGCGGACGGGTAAGAGAAACAAAAAACCCGAGAAAATGTTATAGGACTTAAGGGCAGGTGTCTCCAGAATGAAATATGCCCAGGAAAATGGACAAAAACAGACCCACACCAATGTTATACTGTTAGGAAATTTCAAAACAGAGGGGACAAAAATAGCCTACAAGCTTCCAAAACGAAAAACCAAGTTTTAAACAAAGGATCATGAAAACACATTTTCAAACATGCAAGATATTAAAAAAAATTATTTCCTATGCACCTTTTCCAGAAAGCTACTGGAGAACAGACTCGACCAAAATGAGGGAACAAATTAAGAAAGAGAAACACACAGATTGTAGGGAAAAAAGAATCCAACAGAAAAGGTGGCGAGAATCCCCAGGATGAACAGAAGACACCAGAATATAAGTATGCACCAGGAGCATAACCGTTCTCCCATCAGAGGGCACCCCAGCACAGCTTCTTCAGGAGCCTGAAACTGACCAAATATGTCTGAGCATCTTAAGAGAAGATTTAGACAAGTGATGGAGAGTTTGAGGTCAAATTAGTCATAAGGACATCAGCAAACCAAGTAAGGCAAAGGATTCATTCCAGGGAAATTCATTCATTTGCAATTCCAGGAGTTGTTCAGGAAAAGTAACCAGTTTACTACATGAATAAGCTCTGGTCAGCATTACATAGTATAATAATGAACCACAGAACTACCATTTAAGTGGATGGAGAAACTGGTGGGAGGAGGGCTGCGATTGTGTATGTGATGGAGGCAGAGAGACCTGACCATCATCTTCTACAATAGAAAATAAGTAGAAACAGCCTAAAATTGACAAATCACGAGGGAGAAATACAACTGTGTTTTTAAAAAACTGGGACTTCCCAGGTGGTCCAGTGGTTAGGACCACGCTTTCCACTGCTGGAGGCCACAGAGTCATCGTTCCCTGGTCGGGGAACTAACATCCCACAAGCTACACAGTGCAGCCAAATTTTTTTTTTTTTTTTAATTTACTTTCAAATTTTTTTAAAAAGTTAAAAAAACATGGAGAGAATTTTTTTTAAAAACTCAATTTAAAGTGGTTACTTTTGTAGAAGGAAAAATAAAGAGTGTGACAGAAGAGAGCTCCTTTTCATAAACTTCAAATTGCTAGCTTCTACAGAATTATTTGAGTCTTTAAACGCATAACTTTTTTAAAAAGAAAAAAAGATGAAAAGCTCCAGTCATCAAATATCCGTCCCCCAAAAAACTTTAATGCCAATTTAATCTATATTCTTCAACTTAAAAATCTTCCTACCTCTAATGGTATTACATTAACCAGCTAAAAATCAGCTTTAAAAGCCCTATTTTTCAAAGTATTTGGAAGAATTCCCCACCAAGAATGCAGAGACTAGCCCATGCCACTGATACTTCATCAGGACTTACTTGTGTAAATGTTTATACTGGTGTTTGTATTTGGAACAATAGTGGTTATTATAAAAAAGAGATAGTTGTATTTAATATGCCAGATCTGGGTAAATTCAAGATTTTCACAAAAATTATCCCCAAAGTAATATTAAACTTAGACACCTTTTTAAAAAGTCCAGATTTGAAATATCAAAAACATTTTTAATTCAATCTGGAGTGAATACTAAGTCAAGAACTGAATCAAATCCACACACACAAAAAAATGAACACTAATTTTCCTTAAGTTCACTGTATTTTCTGGAAGAGGTTGCTAATTTAGTTTTCCTTTCCTTGACACTGGCATTTAGAATCATTTTTAAATGGTTTACATCTTTTAAGTTCTAAGTCTGTACTTATCCTGAATATCTTATTATAATTAAAACTATAAATCCAGAAGCAATAGCCCTCCCTTAAGAAGGAATCCAATTAATAAATGTAGAAGGACTTCAAGAAACAAAGTCACACTGGAACCCCACAGTAGTAATCGACACAAGCAAGATCTGCCAATGGATTAAAAAATGAGTGGGCTGAAGTTTAAGCAGAAATGGGACATTTGCATAGCTCACATTATCTCCAGCAAACATTCAGACACTACAAAGAAAAACACAGTACATTTACAGTAGCGAATCCTAGACACCACCTTAGGTAGTGGCTAAGGTTAATAACACCAGAAATACATTACCGCATCAGGGGTCAAGGATAGAGTCACAGATCAGAGGACACTATGATGACATGACAACTAAATTCGAGGCAGGATCCTGGATTGGATCCTGAAACAGAGAAAGGGCATTAGTGAAAAGACTAAGAAAATCTACTTTCCAAAACTCTCTACTTTAGTTAATAGTATTGTATCACGGCTAATTTCTTAACTTGACCAATGTTTTATAGTTATGTAAGATGTTAATATAAAGGGATCATTAGTGAAGAGTATACTGTTGAAAAACATATACACATATGTATGTGTATATAAATAAATCAAGACTTTAGGGAAACTGGTATTGTGGGCACTCAGTTAAAAAATAGTGTTCTTGCCTGTATCAGTCATTGTCTCACTGGTTTATGAGCTTTAAGGTTCTCCCCTTTCTAATATTTGTTTCAATTTTTAAATTTTCATAAAAAAGCCTTTAACATTCCTATATTAGGCCAAAAATAAAAATCCTTGAATAAAATTCGCACCATATTATCTCATAAAATCACTCATACCAACCTAAGACCCAGTCACTATTTTTACTCTAATTCTTCTCATCATATGTTTGTATTGGTTTTTGTTTTTTTTAAATAAGGAGAGAAAATGGCTGAAAGATTTGTTTTCTTATTAATAGGCCTGGCAGTCAAAAGGGGAAAAAAAACACATTATCACTTGGATATCTTATTAAGAAACAGCAGTTTTTCCAATAACACACTATATAGTGGAACTCTCTTCACATGTAAAAAGTAAATACCTAAGTCTCTTCTACATGACAGCTTAGAGCTACCCAAGCAAAGGGCATTCCTGGTGGCTGAGGAGTCAAGAATCCTCCTGCCAATGCAGGAGACATGGATTTGATCCCAGGGACGAGAAGATCCCCCGGAGAAGGAAACGGCAACCCACTCCAGTATTCTTGCCTGGAGAATCCCATGGACAGAGGAGCCTGGCAGGCTACAGTGCATGGATTTGCAAAGGAGTCGGACACGACTGAAGTGACTAAACAACCACCACCCAAGCAAATCCAGCTAAGACCCTTTCAGTATCCCTTCCTTAACTCTGGCTCTGAAGTGACTGTTACTAGTGGTGGTAAACTTCTTTTTTATAAAACAGGCAATACTGTCTACACAATTTATTCTGGGGAAACAAAGCTAACCATCACATCTGCCTTTAAAAGAACATAATTTCCCACTCTGGCTGTGGCTGATTCAGCCCCAGAGCATGAATCCCCTTTTACCCTCTGCATATCTTACTGTACACTGAGCAGATAAGCTGAGCTGAAGTCTGTTCATAGGGACCCTGATGGAGAAGCTGCAGATAAGCTGAGCTGAAGTCTGCTCATAGGGACCCTGACGGTGAAGCTACTATTTTAGATGGAGAATAGCATTCCCAAATGGTTGTGCTTATTACTTTTGCAGTGACTATTCCTACTCGCCATGGCGTTTTTCATTTGAGTTCCATCACATTGTTCCCTATGGAAGCGGCTATAGTAAAAAGACAATGAAGTGGGGGCGGGGGGGAGGAAATTTTAAAGTGAAGCTTCATCCAAATACAATGAAGAAAGCAAAAAAGAATATGCCTACATTTTCATTCTTATAGGCATGCCATTTCCAAATTAACCTTCTGATAGTAACAAGAAAAATAGAAGTGGTAAAACTCTAACCTGATAATCTATACAAAAAAAGGAGACAGTCTACCTCAGAAACTCACTACACAGTGCAATATATTCAAGTGGTAAAAGGGTACAAATTTATCCAGAACTGCCATACTATCTGGCTGTCAGTACAGTCTCTTGAGTAATTATATTAAACATATTACTACAAAATATACCAAGAAATAGAGAATCATACTATATTTGTGAACTGCAAATAACAAAACAAAACAGAGGTCCAAGGAGGCTAAAGTCCAAGCTGTAATTTACACACAGAGTGTATGGTGAAAGCAGTTACAATGTACAAAAATGTGACAAGTAATCCAGATGTTTAAAAAAACAGAGCCTGTCCAAAGAACACCCAGTCTTATCCTGTAGGTTTCTGAGGAGCCTGTTACATAAGGTGAATTTCCCTCCTGCTGATAAGAAGCGGCTTGCCCACAACACCCATATATTTCTTACCGGGCGAGTCTACTTGGCAATGCCGATAACCCGAGAGCTCCCTATTACATTCACTGGTCTGAAAACAACTCATAACCCAACTGTTCTTCCAAATCCTTTACCAGTTTTTCAAGTTTTCTATTAAAGGAAAGTTGGAATGTATTGCTTCTTATAGTCAACAGGCATTTCAAAAAGAAGGTAATTAACCAAAATCAAGAGTTCTTTGGTCGAGTTAGTAACAGGCTCCCCTTTTGTTCTAGATCCGTTCATAATCCCTTTTTTTCCAATTTTTCCAGTATGGCCTGGATTTTACAAACCGCCTCTTTCCTGGCCTGCCGGACGGAGTCCTGGCCCCCAGTTTCAACTGAATCCAGTTCCAGAAGTTCCTTGGTTAGCATCTCTTCCAGAAGCCAGTAGGCTTTGTCTGTCTTTTTTCCTACGAACTCTTCTACTTCTTGCTCAAGATACTGGACCTTCTCCAGCACATGTATGATTTTTTTAATGCTTGGGGGAGTCCCTTCATCTGAAGATAAACACTCTTCAGCAAGATGATTACCCTGGTCTTGAGTGCTGGGATGTTCGTGGGTGGCATTACCATACAGATGAGGCTCAGCACTATACTGGACCTGGGAATCCAAAAGCTCTGAACTGTCATCGTTCACTGATCCCGAGGACTCGTACTGATGGACACTGCAAGGGAAGTTGTGCTGGCTCATGCCTTGATCTGGTTGGCTGTAGGTGTAGGAGGAGTCCTTGGAGTGGGAGAGCAGAGAGGGGAGAAAAGCGTTAATGGGAATCCATCAGCATCAGATTTGTCAGCCCCCATCTTCCACCTGACCAGGAAGGTACGTGAAAAGATCCCCCACCAATAAAACTGGACAGCCCTCTTTAATCATTTGAGGAAAATACAGCTCTGAAAAGATAAAGGCAGAGAATTCCTAAGTATACAGGCTGGAATCTACCCTGAGGTAGGTCATCATCATGAACACCTCATAATCTATCTTTATCACCTCACAATCTGATCAGTGACTTAATAAATGGGAATTAGATAGTCCGTTCCCCTTGAGAGAGAAAATCTGAAGACAAATCTTAAAAGGAACCTGGCCACAAGCAAATGATGTTTAAGTATACAGTTTAATAAAACCATGCTATTTCACATTGGTTTTGTCTTCTGTCTGGAGATAGAGGTAACAAATCTAATCTTTGATTTTAACATTCAGATAGTATTACAACTAATAAGAAAATGAGCACTTTACGGTCTTTTAAAAAAAAAGGAAATGAACCTAAAACTGCTCTAAAACATAAAGTCTATTTTAAAAAAGGTGGGGGGGAACTGGGCTACATAAAGCTGTAGGTGGTGGCCACCAGGTTTTTGAAACTAGCCCCCCTACTTAACACAGGCCGATGCAGAGAAATCCCATATTTTGCTCTCGATTACCCCAACATTAAAAGAACAAGGCTTGGCAGGCCTCCTACCTTAGGCTGCGGGGGTGGCGGTGAAGCAGGTGGCTGAGGAGAGCCACTGCTAGGCCATGAGGAAGTGCCCTCGTTCAGGTAGAGGCCCCCCGGCGGTCCTGAGGGCGCAGCTGGAGGCCAGGGGTACCGGGTTCCCACTCCATAAGCACCTGGGGGCGCCCATGAGTCCTCCTGGGGTCGAACAGTTGGTCCTGGTTGTGGAACGCTACGATTACCATCCCCATAAGGGTAATGGGGTACGCTCATTCCAGGGTTCTGGGTTGAGAGGAAGGAAATACGCTGGTCATTGCTAAAAAAACACTTAAAGAAGTAATGAAAATATTCTAGTGTAAACAGATCCTGAGCTGCCTCCTCTCTGCTTAACAGAGTATACTTCAGCTGCTACAGGGTTAAACTGGAGTATTTCTTAACAGTTGCAATAACTTCTCCAAGCCTACAAAAGCTTGGTTCCAAAGATACCAGGGGCAGGTTTGGTGACCGTCAAGTTCAGAAAGAATAGGGCCTAAACTTTAACAGCTGAAGCACAGCGTAAGTCTGTCCCTCAGATACCAGAAATAAATGCTATCAGGAAACACAAATGAAGACATCCTAGAACTCCCCGGGAAGTGAACAGAGATTCCTAAAATATTTAAAAATATAAACCTAACCTATTGAAGTGAACAGAGAAATAAACTTGGTACCATTCATTAATAGTTAAAAACTAAAAAGACGACAGCAGAGTGCTCACCTGTGAAGCAGGGTATCCTGGAACCGGCCCCCTAAGAGGGGGGGCTTCAGTCTGGCAGTCCTGCTGGGGGTACACCCAACGGGAGACTGGGGCTGGGCTGTTGCCCGGTGAACGGTAAGCGCTTGGAACCTCTGCGGAGTAACTGGTCTGAGCATACCCAGGTGTGTAATAGGCCCCAGGGTATGAGGCAGTATTTGTCCCCGGGCCAGTGGGGTATGGTGGGCCGTATCCCCCATTTGTGTAAGAATTCAAACTCTGGAAAAAGCAAAGTTGGGAGAAAAAAGATGAATGAGTACAAGAGCCGAAATGCCCTCACTTTGAGAACTTTGGGAAGAAAGGAGATGAGTAATGAAAATATCAACTACCTAAGCAACCCTTGAGAGGTGTTCTTATATTATAATCGTATACATATATTACACTCAGATTATCACTTTAGAGCCCGTGTCCTAACAATGGGAAGGTATATTGTGATGAAAGATGAAGTAATGGCCGTAGGGCCGTGCTATTAACTATTTTCATAAGGACACCTGGCAGCCACACCTAACAGGAGGCAGGCTGTTCTGGGAAACCTGGCAGAATGACTAAAGAAAGAAGAAAAGGACCCTGATACAACAGAAAGAAAAGAAGACCACAGAGACAGACTGAGCCCTGCCACAGGCTTTGTGTTTATTCTACTTTTTCAAGCAGGAGAATGGAAATCATGAACTTATTCTGCAGGGTTATTGTAAAAATTAAATGAGATGGCATATATAAAATGCTCAGTACAGTGTCTGGCACATAGTATGCTCAATAACTGATAATTTTTGTAACACCATTGTTGTCAGTATAATTGTGGCAAGGCCAGGAGATGAACCCAATCTGACTCCAAGTCTGTGTTTTTTGTACTGTCTCACTCTGCTTCCCAAATTACAGTGGACAAATTCCTCATATACCGCTTCCTAAAGTTTTACATCACCTATCCAGACTACTATTGATACCTAAAACCCTCAGTTTAGTAATCCAAATGAGACTAAAGCTAAACTTTAAATGATTACCTTCAGATTTTCCATTAATTTCTACTCTACCTTGTTAAGATGGTAAAAATGAAATCAACTTTTCCTGGACTCATCCTTCTAAAACTAGACAGTCTTTCCCATTTTAGGTAGGAGAATAAGAAAAGAATCTTGTGATAATAAAACAGACTTATTTTGGTGATCATTTGATAATGTATACAAATATCGAATCATTATGTTATACATCTGAAATGAATGCTAAATGTCAATTATACCTGAATTAAAAGTGTAGAAACCGGATACCTTCTATAGTTGTTAATAACTGAAGAAAATGAAATTTAAATCTGATTCCAAATCTACCACATCAAAAAGAGGGACAGGGACTTCCCGGGTGGTCCCGTGGTTAAGCCTTGCATTTCCAACTCAGGGGGCATGGATTCGATCCTTGGTGGAGGAACTAAGGCCCCCCCATGCTGCAGGGCAGGCACCCCCCCCCAAAAAAAATAAAGTCCCTTATACAACATACGCAGCTGAAGGTGATTAAAAAAAATGTGACTTTCTGTACTGTTTTTCAACTTCTAGAAATCCTTCCTAAGGAAATGATTCAACCAGAGAAAAAGTTATAAGCATGGATTTGTTCATCAGAGCATGAGTCACCATCACGCAGTATCAAAAACAACCTAAACGTCCTGTATTGATGGAATGATTAAGTCAATTATAGGCTATTCATTGAAGGAATTTTATTCTGTCTTAAAATTCACTGTAGAATTGACCAGACATCTATTGACATTAAAGAATTATTTTTAGTGTTTTTTAAGTTTTAATAAAGGCATTGTGGTAATGTTTTAAAAATGTTCCTGTATATTAAAGATACATACTTAAGTATTTACAAGAGAAATAATGTGATATCTATAATTTTCTTCAAAGCACATTAAGAACATGGATGAAACATGAGGGCCATGTATTAATGATACTTTCTGAAGCTGAGTAAGGGGTCTAGGGAGATCACTGTGCTATCCCATTACTTTGGATTATGTTTGAAAATTTCCTTACTATTAAAAAGTAAAAAAAAGAATTCCTGTCATTTCACCCTGTAACAAGTACATATGATAACCAAAAAGTAATGTTAAAAAGTATATGTAAAATAAGTTTAAAACTGGGTAAATACAATAGGGAGAAGACTGAAAACAAATTTACCAAAATATGGACATACTATGATGACAGTTAGTGACTTTTCTCTCTTTTATCTCCCAAGTATTTAGTAATAAAGTTGCATTATTTTTATAGAAAAAAAATTATCCTATTAAAAATGTCACATCCAAAAAAAAAAAAAGGTCACAAAATCCCAAGTATGTCTAGTGGGCTGCACAGAACATAGCTACTTCCATCTAGTCCAATTTTTTCATAAAGGGAAACTTGTATCTAAAGACAGCAAGCTGGGATTTGAAACCTGTCAGCTGATATGGCAACAGATAAAATCTGAAACTGATCCACTATAAGGAGAAGTAAGCAAAATCTTTGACAGTCATTGAATTTCTGTAGAAGTCTCATTCTGGATTCCAGAAGAAATCAAGAGACTGGAGCTTTTAAAACTCAAAACATATTCCAAGTGCTGCTTTTGTTCTAGAGGTAAATGTAAATATGACTCAGCATTTGAAAGTCAAAACACTGTCACACCATATGGTGTCTCACTGCAAGCTGAAGATTATCCAGGAGAAAATACTTCTTCCAAAAGTTGATTTTACAATTGATGGACTGCTTATAGATGTAGAATCCAAAGGGGAGAAAAGTGGCCAGGTCTCTTACCCAGAAAGTGATACACTGTTAATGGATTCCCTTCCCATTTGGTGTATATGACTATCAAACAGCAAACAGACCCAATCCAAGTGGGAAAAGTTACTTTTCCATTAGCGACACCACGATTCCTCCTGTAGTGCTTATCTTGAAAAACATGGAAAGCTTCACCACAAAAGGACTCCGAGCCTCCACAATTATCAGCAGTCAACACCAACTTGAGTTTCTGCTGACACTCGCTTTTGGAATTGCCCAGTCCATCATCCTCCACTGGTCATTTCCTCAAGCAGCATCTCTACTTACAGAACTGGTACAATTTTTGTCTCACAGGAGCTCCAAACCATGATACTTAATAAGTTGTATTTGACAACCCAGTTCTCCTTTAAATTAAATGAAAAGGTATTACAGGTTCTGACCAAAGTCCTTTTGTATCCTGATTTCTCAATTTAGAACATTATAAGAGGACTTCAGTTGTCTTTCTTTGAGCATTTCTGTTCCCAGGCACTCGGTGTTCTGTGGTGAAATCTTCCAGAAGTCAGGAGAATTATCTTCATCATTAGAAAATCAATGTGAAAACATCCCTCTTTCATCCTTTAGATATGTGGGAAAGCAGCTTTAGAAAAACAAGTCGCATTTGTGACCAATGAGAGGACTTTAAACAAACAACAGAAAGAAAACCACCACAGGGACTTCCTTGCTGGCCCAGTGGTTAAGACTCTGCTTTGGCACAGAGTTTGATCCCCAGTCAGGCAAGCAAACCAAAGACCCCCACCACAATCATTACTAGAAAACCTGTGAGTTTATCATACTTTTCCCAAGTACCCTCTGGGTCAATAGATCAGAGCTACAACATGCATGATTACAACAACCAGAGTCAGAAGAACATGTATTAGCCTTGCAATTGTTACAGACCATGACTAAGCATGAGCTAATGATCACAGTTCAGAGATGTTTCAGCGTTTTTAAATCTTCTGAAGAGTAGGTTGGCAGCAAAGAAAATAAAGGAGTTCTCGGCTCTCTAATCACTGTTGAAAAGTAATTTGGCTATATTAAATAAAGATGTACACACCCAAACCCACCAATTCCACACACTAGGGAAATGCTTGTCTTGTATGTTGTACAATAGAAAAGGGAGAAACAATGTTGAGTTAAAAAAAGCAAGGTGCAAGGGAATGCTAGGATGAAACCACTTACATCAAGTTTAAAAACTTGATATGTTTTTAAAATGTTATAAAAATGCACATACAAATAGTAAAAGCATAAAAACACATATGAGATATAAATATAACTTCAGCTTCAACCCCTGATTGGGGAACCAAGATCCTGCACGCCATGTGCCATCATGCACAAAAATTTTTTTTAAATGGGCAGAGGATCTGAATAGACATTTTCCCAAAGAAGACATACAAGATGGCCAGCAGGTACATGAAAAGGTGCTCAACATCCCTCATCATCGGGAAAATGCAAATCAAAATCACAGTGACACACCACCTCACACCTATTAGAATGGCTATTCTCAAAAAGACAAGAAGTACTGGATGAGAATGCTGAGAAAAGGAAACCCTTGTGTACTGTTGACGGGAAGCTAAACTGGTACAGTCACTATGGAAAACAGTATGGAGGTACCTCAGAAAACTAAAAGCAGAACTACCGTATGATCCAATAATTCCATTTCTGGGAATATGTTCAAAGGGAACAAAAACACCAACTTAAAAAGTACCCCATGTTCACTGCAGCATTATTTAAATAGCCAAGACACAGAAACACCCTAAATGTCCAGCAGTGGAAGAATGAATGAAGAAAAAGTGAGACAGATACACCCACACACAATGGAGTATTATTCAAGCAAAAAACCAAGGAACTCTTGCCATTGGACAGCATGGATGGGCCTTGAAGGCGTCAAGTTAAATGTGATGCACAAATACTGCATGATCTCATTTATATGTAAAACCTAACAAACAAACAAACAAGGCCAACTCATAGACACAGACAACAGACTGGTGTTTCCAGAGGTGGAGCAGCGGGTTGCTGGTCAAAAGGTACAAACTTAGTTATAAAGTAAATAAACCACAGAACACAACGTGTACTCTAGTAACGATAGTTAGATAATGAGTTGTACATTTAAAAACTGACTGAGAGAGTTTATCTCAAAAGTTTTCATCACAGAGGCTTTCCTGGTGGCTCAGTGGTAAAGAATCTGCCTGCCCTGCAGGGGACATGGTTTGATCCCTGATCCGGGAAGATCCCACCTGCCACAGAGCAACTAAGCCGGTGCTTAGTTCACCACAACTACAGAGCCGGTGCTCTAGAGCCCAGAAACTGCAACTACTGAAGCCCTGGCACCCTAGAGCTTGTACATTGCAACAGACACCACTGCAATGAGAAGCCCACGTGCCACACCCAACTAGAGACCAGCCCCCGCCCTCGCAATTAGAGAAAGCCCGCATGGCAAGGAAGACCCAAGGAAGACCCGCTGCAGCCAAAAACAATACATTAAAAACTTTTTTCATCACAAGAAAACAAAAATTTGTAACTATGTATGGTGACAGATGTTAACTAGACTTATGTGGTGATCATTTTGGAAAGCATATAAATACTGAATCTTTACATTATATACCTGAAACTAATATAACGTTATATGTCAATCATAGCTCCATAAAATAACACATTTTTAGAAATAAGTACATTTTGCGTTTGTTGTTTCCAGATCCTGAGAAATAATCTATCATATGTCAAGCCACCTCTGCCTTATGTAGCATCTGCCTAGATATCTCCCTATCTCTGAGTTAAAAAACGTTAAAATGATTAAGATAGACTCCATTACATAACAAAACCCCACATATATTTACTATAAAATTTCCACAGGTTCTGAAAATAAATCAGATCATTAAGAGAAAATTCAGAAAGTCTATCAATTTCAGATCATACCTGGCTTTGCATTTCCGGTCTTACAGGGTATGTACTTGGGTAAGGAGCCCGAGGTCGGGCAGTAGAATTCCAATAGCTAGTATTGTAACTAGGATATGGTGGCTGCTCCTAAGGGAAAAAAGGAAAGTAAATTCACTTTTACTTACTTTTCCTTACATCATTCTGAAAAGCTGATATAGAGGCAGTTGTAAGCATGGAAAAAGTCAAGAGACAAAAAGCAATGGGACCCCATTCTAAAATCACTCGTCATTAAAACTGATGCAGATACATGGTGAACTGTGTGCCTGAGAACAAAGCAGTTATTAACTATTCTTGTTATTATGCCACTTACATACAATAACAAATGATATACCTACTATGTCCAGACAATTACCAAAACCAGAGACATTCAATTCCTTTATCCCTCTCCAATCCCTAACCCATCACTACTAATTTAATGAGTGCAGCCCAATTACAGTTGTTTGCCATTGTTAAGAGTAGCATTTACTTATTTCAATAGCTTTGCAACTTGAAGTTAACATTTTACTATTAAGTGAAAAGTGAAGTCGCTCAGTCGTGTCCGACTCTGAGATCCCATTGACCAGGCTCCGCCGTCCATGGGATTCTCCAGACAAGAGTACTGGAGTGGGTTGTCATTTCCTTCTCCAGGGGATGTTTCCAACCCAGGGATTGAACCCAGGTCTCCTGCATCGTAGGCAGACACTTTTACAGTCTGAGACACCTGGGAAGTCTTTTACTATTAAACTTTACTTCAAATGCAAATGTCTTCAATACTCGACTTCTTTGCCTGCCACACCCCTAGCTTTTTACATTCTTCCACTTTCTGCTAGGCTAAGCTTTCTTCTGGTGAAAGTGAAAGAAAGTAAGTGAAGTCGCTCAGTCGTGTCTGACTCTTTGCGACCCCATGGACTGTAGGCTGCCAGGCTCCTCTGTTCATGGGATTCTCCAGGCAACAGTACTGGAGTGGGTTGCCATTTCCTTCTCCAGGGGATCTTCCCAACCCAGGGATCAAACCCGGGTCTCCCGCATTGTAGTATCAGGAAATTAGGTAGAATAATTACCACTCCAAGGAGAAAATCTAGCTATGACATTAATTTCTACAGCTTTCACTCCAATCATTTGCAATAAGTCAAAATACTCTGATAAGAAACAAGTTCAACTCAAAACTTCTCAGGCTATTTTAATATATGCACTTTTTATCCCATAAATTGAGCTATTTTGCTTTGAGCTTTATAGTTTAATTTTAAGCTTAAATAGGATCTTCAAATCTTCAAATATGGTTTCACAAAGAAATTCACTGGCAGTTGTAGTCACTGAGAATTTAATTATCACCATCTGAGCTTAACTGCACTACTTACCAGTTTCATAACACTTTGTTTTCAAAGCATGCAGTTATTCCACATGACATTATACAAGCTAGGCAAGTAGCATCTCCTTTACATAATATAGCAACTAGAGCAATATAGAAACAAGCAAACTTCACATTCTAACCACCAGATTTCTCAATCAGGCAAATTCCCCTGATTAATGACTCCTCTTCCTTCCCCCCAGTTAAGTGGCATTTGACTAATTAACTGTTTCTCTCTACCAAGAATTTGAATCTTAATTAAAAAGAGGTGAAAACACAAGAGTTGAAGCTGACTCACCCCAGCAATGGTGAACCAACACCTAAATCCCCAGAACTTCCTTGGTTTCTGTCCCTTCCTACTGATTCTCCAAAGCCCCCACACATTTTTACTGCCTCTCCACCTTCCCTCTCCTCACTCCTTCCTTACTCAGCTTTCCAACACCTTCATCCCTTACCACTCTCCCTCAGAGGTACTCACCCTGCAAAAACCAATTACCCACTGACTTCCCATTTGTACCTCACCAAAATATTAGTGGAGAGAAACACAAGCTCTCTGGATTCACACAAGCAGACCCTCAGCATGGCCTAACAACCACACCACCCTTCCTAGGGATGTTCATCCCACTCTGCACAACAGCTAATATTTCACCTTCTTGTCCTCTTAGATCTCCAGTATCCTCTTACGATGACACCCCTCACTCATCAACTGGTAACTTTATCTCATCTTTCACAAAAAAAAAAAGCAGCAATCACACAGAAACTGTCTTCCTACTTTCTAAAGTTACCAATCTGTCCCTGGCTTCTCAGAACGTGTGCATGAACTGTCTTTGGCCCTATTAAAAGGCCAAATCCTTCCTCATAGCTCTGGACCACATAACTTCTTACCATCTACATGGTAAGAACTTTCACGAATCATCTATTTCTCCTAGTAGGGCGGATTGCCTCTCTTAAAATACCAACTTGCCCTTAAGACTACCCTAAACAAATATTAAAACCTATTTTTAAACTACTATAAATAACAGTGTGACAAGTGATTGGGTGTCTAATGAGCAATAACTTGATTAACTATAACCTGATAGTTGCTGAAGATGAGTGATGGATATCTGAGAATTTTACTACACTAGTTTCTCTACTTTTACACAATGAATGTGTCACAAGTTTCCATAACAAAAAGTTAAAAAACAAAGCTATGGGGCAGAAGGTAGACTTCCCTTAAATACATCTTGTTTTGTACATTTGACTTCAGAATAATTATGAACATTTTACATAATTATGAAAGATAATGAAGTATTTTTAAATCCCTGAAAGGAAGCAAAATAAAATAAACACTAAATATTGAATTGATAAGATACTTCACAGAAGGAAATTCTTTCAAGTGAGTATATAAAGCACAGTAATCTGACCAACATTACAACTCAGGTAAATAGTCTGTAGACTCCCCCAAATGAATTTTTCAGTAAGCATATTAATAATTACCAACATTGTTGGTACTGCTAATGAATGATTACACTGGTGTGATTGGAAATCAGTATTTTCATAATGGGAGATGAGGTATACAAGAATAATGGAATCAAGAGGTTTCCCAGGCGGCTCCGTGGTAAAACATCCACTTGCAGTGCAAGAGACGCAGGAGACGCGGGTTCAATCCCTGGGTTTGGAAAGATCTCCTGGAGGAGGAAATGGCATCCCACTCCCGTATTCTTTTCTGAAAAATCCCATGGACAGAGAAGTCTGGCAGGCTATAGGCCATGGGGTCACAAACAATCAGACACGACTGAGTGACAGCGCACACACACGTTTCATTCATTTATTTCAACAAATGTGTCTAAGGACTCATGGTTAACCAAGCACTGCACTGTGTGGAGGAACATGGAGGCCCCCCCAGATTTTACATTCCACAGAGGAGGGAGATAAACCATAACCAAATAATCAACAACAAAAAGAATAATGAATTAAAAACCCCATAGTCCTGGAATTCCCTGGCAGCCCTCACTTCCACTGCAGGGTGCACAGGTTCCATCCCTGGCTGGGGAACAAAGATCCTGCAAGCCACCCAGCAGGACTAAACAAAAAAAGTACAGTTCTTAAATTTATGTGAAAATTTAAAATTCAAACTGTATTTTATCTGAAAAAAAAAACCCTAACAAATTGATAACCACACATATACAAAAAAATTAATTCAAGTAACTCTTGAACAATCTTCTGAAGGATATCCTTAATGGTATACCTTCTAAAGGTAAAAGAAATGCAAAGAAATGCTGTCATTTGAACCCAGCCTGGGATCTGAAGATGAGCCCCTGCAGCAACCTCACAGAATGTGAGCAGGAAATAGTCACTGCTGTAAGCTACAACTCGGAGTTGTTTTTTACTACAGGAAAAATCAACTGATAACTAAACATCAAGTTGGTAACATAACCATACAGAATAAAGAATTATTTCTAATGGCTTTTAAATCATATTACTTTGACTGTACATTCTCAGTGGAATATATTCCAAGGACCAGATGAACTGTAAAGAAACCTAAACTGCATCCATTAGTTATCTCTTAGTCAAAATACTGGTATTACTACTTGCGTTAACAGGTTCATTGAGACATAATTTCCCACCATACAATCTACTCATTTAAACTGTGCAAGTCAATGGTTTTTCATATATCCAGATATACGAAAGCAATATATGTGATCATCACCACAATCAATTGCAGAACATTTCAAACCTCAAAAGAAACTGTTTCCATCAGCTACACCCTCCTATCTGCCATTCTATAGCCCTGCACCACCACTAATCTATCTCTATAGATATGCCTACCCTGGACACTTCATATAAATGGTAGCATGTATCATATAATATGTGATTTGTGGTATAAATTGTGACTGGCTTCTTCCACTTATGACTTAGGAAATTACAAGGGTTTCCAAGAGACCTATACCAAAAACCTGGGGTAGAGATCAATATATATATATTTTTTTTTCTATTATCTCACACAGTGTAGAGTTGAACCTTTTTTTTTAGTCCAGTCCGACAATCCCTGTCTTCGATTGGATGGTTTAATCTATTCACAGTTGATGCTATTATGGATGTAGTTGGATTTACATCTGCCATTTTACTTTCTGTTTTCTATATCTCATATTTGGTTTTGTTCCTCTGTTCTTCCTTTACTGCTTTTGCATCAAGTATTTTCTAATGCAGCTTTTTAATTTCTTTACTGAATATATATAAATATTTGTGGAGCTGTTAAACTCCACAAATTTCCAGCTAATTTCTCTACTATTTCAACAAGACCCTGGGATGTGAATTGTTCCACAAACCGATCCAATCACAGTTGGGTTCCTTGGAAGGGACACCTCCCAAAGTCAGTGTCTGGGATGTGTTCTGACCCCAGAGGGCTCCTCCCAGCTATCTCCTTCCCCAGCTCTCTCCAGCTAACTAGCTGGCCTACCATTTAGTCTTTATCTGCAATGAATCTACCGATCTCCTCCCAACTGCCTTCCACAGCAACCTCTAAGTTTCTGAGAACATCCTCAGGCTCCAGCTTAGCCATATTCTGATGCAAATAAAGTCAGTTCCTTTGGGAAAACGTTAGGAACTACTGGTTTTACAGCTTCCGCCTCCAGAGAAAAATGTCTGAGCCACATTCTGCAGTTGGGCTGGGGACAAGGGTGTGCTTCTGTGAGACACCCCTGCAGTAAGAGCTGAGCACCTGGAAGGGGGAAGACAGGAGCCTCAGGCCTTCCCAGCGTGCCTCCAGACCAGGGACAGGGCGATCAGAGCCCCGCTGCCCTTCAAGGTAAAGCCCCCATTCCACAGGGCGGGTCAGGGTGGGGGTAGAAACACCACTACTGACCGCACTTGCCCGGAATGTGGCCTCTGCAACAGTAGCTGGGGGCGAGATGAGCAATGCTGACGTGCTGTTCTCCCAGGATGGCTGGGACCTGGGGAGCCAGCAGCTTTGTTTTATTTGCCCTCCCGTCTGGAATGGAGTTTCTGTATCACTGAGCTGGGGTGGAAGAGGTGGAGGATCCCACAGAATCTCATTACTCTTACTGAGTTTGAGTACATTTTCTATCATAAATGTTTCTTCATTTGCTAAATTCCCTGAAACGATTTCCAGAGACTTTAATATGGTTGTTTTTTAAAAATATTTTTCACCAGTTTCACGGAGGACTGGGCCCACAAGAGCTCCTCACGCTGTCATGCCCGAGCTGGAACCTGGCATTATTTTAAAGTTATTTTATATGTTATTGCACGATTGAATTAATACAAGTATTTGTAATTACCTTAATATTGTTAGAAACCAAGATTTCCATATAAAAGTAATAAATACAGTGCTCACTTCAGCAGCACATATACAAAAATTAGAACGATAACAGAGATTTAGTATGGCCCCTGCACAGGGATGACACGCAAATTCGTGAAGCATTCCGTATTTTTTGATAACACTGTATTGTAAATGATTGAAACTAGCTAACTAGCTAAGAGAATAGAACTTAAGTATTCTCATAAAAAAAAAAGATAAATATGTGAGGTGCGATGGATGCGTTAATTCTTGATAGTGAGAATCCTTTCCCAACATATACATATAGCAAATTATCATATTGTATGCTTTGAATATATTACAATTTCATGTGTTAGTTGTACCTCAATAAAGCTGAAAGTTTTTTTAAAGTAATAAATACAATCTAAGAAGAAAAATAATCTGACATTAAATTTAAATTAACACAAATATGAACTCATTTATTTCTGTTTTAAAATACTTAGTCACAACATTGAAAATCAACTGTACATCAATAAAAAAATCTTCCTAAATGCTCATTCTGTATAACTCTGTTCATTTAAAAGGTCTAGAAGCAATGACAACACAATAGCAATCAGTACACCTCACACCAAATGTAACTTCTGTACCAGTGATCTTAAAAACTACTGGCCCTCAGTAAGGAGATCAAACCAGTCAATCTTAAAGAAAATCAACCCTGAATTTTCACTGGCATTTTCATTGGATACTGAAGCTGAAGCTCCAATCCTTTGGCCACCTGACACAAGGAGCCGACTCACTGGAAAAGACCCTGACGCTGGGAAATACTGAAACAAAAGGAGAAGGGGGCGGCAGAGGACGAGATGGGTGGATGGCACCACCGACACAATGAACATTAATTTGAGCAAACTCCGGGAGATGGTGCAGGACAGGGAAGCCTGGCGAGCAACAGTCAACGGGGTCACAATGAGTCAGATACGACTGAGTGAACGACAACTGGCCCTCAGTTCCAAACCCAGCATTCTGTAGCTGGCTCTGAGGTGCAGGATCGGGAGTCTGCAAACACTTCTCTTCATCACTTGTTTACTATGTGATTCTGCCAATAGGGGGCACCAGGTTAGAGGAGGGAGGATGGGCTTGATCCTCCCTGTTTGCTTGCTTGCCTCCTGTTTCTGCCAGTGCCAGGCCAGCAAAGCCCGTCAACCTGCAGCCATCTCCAGGCTCCTCTGGTTTCCTGAGAACTCCCTCGGAAGTACCAATACCAGTGCCTCCTTGGATTCAGTGACAAAGGTCATTCTTCCAAGTTTCCAGGTTCTATTAATTCCACAATCTCTCCCTCTTTATTCCCCAGCCCCAAGAACTGAGGTTGTTCCCTGCCATAACTATCTTCTGAGTTACTTCCATATTCTCTTTTTACCTTTTCAGATCTTTAACACCCATTTAACTAATTTCCTAAATCAAATTCTCTTATAAAGGAACTAGTGTAGGTTCTATTTTCCTATCCGGATCTTGACACACATAGCTTCTAAATAAAATTCTCTAATTAAAACAAAACAAAAATCAAGGTTTCTTAATGGAATGGCTGAGTATGACATCTGGGACAGGCTATATAATAACCCTAGCATATCTTGTACCAGAAATCAAAGAAGCTGTCAAAAAATCAGTGGGTCATGTCAAAAGAACTTTGAAGCCAAGAAGAGGGGAGGGGACTCCCATTGCCTTAATATAAGATCATTTAAGCAATAAAAAGAATGACTGCAACTGACTGAAACACATTTGAAACATTGAATATATATGTGTAGACATACCTACATGTTATGAGCTCATAAAAATATTTTTAAAAATAAGAACATAGTTCTTTTTCTGTAATTTTAATGGGGTTTAGAGATGAATAAACAGTTAATCTTTCATTTTATCCTCAGAGTCCTTTTTTTTTAACAGGTGGATAAATATTTATACCTTGATTGTGATAGTGGTTACATAATCATATGCATTTGTCAAAATTCACAGAACTATACCTTAAAAATGGTAACATTTATAATATGTAAATACATCACAATTTTTATATGAAAAAAGAATGTCAATGAAGCAGTAAAAATTATTTGTAATAAGTCTTAATTAAGAAGATTGCCTTTGCTTTTTTTCCCCCTTTTGGACAAAATGGAACAAATCTAAAAATATTTCCAATAACAAAGAAAGTCTGCAGCTCAACACCTTCCTGCTGCTGCTGCTAAGTCACTTCAGTCATATCCGACTCTTCGCGAACCCGTGGACTGCAGCCTACCAGGCTCCTCCGTCCATGGGATTTTTCAGGCAAGAGTACTGGAGTGGGATGCCATTGCCTTCTCTGCAACACCTTCTTAACATGACACTAATTCTATGAAATAGCATTTGGTTTCACAGGAAGCTGGCTGAAGCTGTTCTATAAATCAAGTTGCCAATTTTATCATGTGCCCAAGTCTTTCCAAACTTTTTATGTGCTGTCTGAAACTAGCCAAGGTAATGCTAAAAGATGATATAAACTAAACAAATATGATAAAAGGTTTTTTCAAGTGAGAATATTATGAATTAAAGTTCTTGTGATGAAGGATATTTTATTAAAATTATGCAAGAATATAATGCAAGTTTACTTTCTTCTCTTTTGAAAAGAAATACCTAAATCTCAGGTGAAGGCTGAAGTCAACTCCTTTCATATTTATCTAGAAATATGTAGAACTATTTAATAGAACTATCTAGTCCCATACGAAGATAACTATTTCTTATGATATACGGTTAACTTTACAAAATGACTTGCCACCATGACTCCAAAAAACATCCCCAGCCCAGACAAACCAAACAGCAGAGGGATCTGCGTAGTGCTGCTTCTACCTACGATCCATTTACAAATTTGTTATATTTTTTCACAAGAATTAGACAAAAATTATTAGAAAATTCCCAGGTGGCCTCCCAGGTGTCTGGGTGGTCAAGAATCCTCCTGCCAATACAGGAGCTGCAGAAGCCATGGGTTCGATCCTTGGGTCAGGAAGATCCCCTGGAAGAGGAAAGGGCAACTCACTCGGGTATTCCTGCTGGGATAATCCCATGGACAGAGGAGCCTGATGGGCTGCATGCAGTCCATAGAGTTGCAATGTGTTAGACATGACTGAGCACACACACACACATTAGAAAAATACATTATAAATTATTTTCCAAAAATCACTAAAAAGCACTTTCTGCTCCTGTATTGGCCCGTCATCACAATCTCAGCTTTACTGTCACGTGGGTCTCTGCCGTGCTTCCCTACACAGCCTTCCTTTTCCCTAGCACCTGCTTCAAATATTCACCATATCAAGTTCTCAGCTATCCCATCCCACTTCCTTGACCCTCAGATAACCTCCTGCTTCATCAACCATGAGCTGAAACTCCTGCAATGCCCTCCCCTCCCAACAGCTTCATTTCCCCTTCTCTAGCTCTGAGGAGGTTTCTCGGGTCTTCCTCACTTCCTACTCCACCTCTCCCCAAGACACATTCCACCCTTCTGTTAGTATCCTTTTTCACAATCTACTAGCTTTCTCTCTCCTCTGCTGACAAACATTCTCAAGCCACTCAATCCTAAAAATGCTTCCCTCAACCCTGGTTCCCAGTCAAGTGACCATTTTCTCATTTACCAACAGTTTATACTAGTTGTCTTCCCAAATCCCCCAATCATTACTTTAATACTATTTTAAAGTCCCACCACTAAAATCAACACCACTTTAACTGCCAATCCAAATGCTTCTCTTCAGTTCTCATATCACTAACCTGCAAAGTATCGGTCGTCTATATTACATGACATCCTGCTTTTCCTCCTATCCAAGTATTCTCACTCATTGTCTTCTGGGTTTTCTCTCTCTTGTCACCCTACTAGATCTCAAAGCTCTCCCCTGGCAGCATAACCCAATCAGGTAAGTCACCCATGCTTCCATGTAGTGACTCTCCAATCACTGTCTCCATCCCCTGACTCCCTGCTGAGTCCCACACCTATTGCTTTGTTCCCACAGACAACTCCTCAATGCCACAGACTGTAAAACTGGGCATCGGAAAACAATAACAAAATCTCAGGCATCTCATTCATCAGTCTCATACACTGCATCCAGAGCTTGGTAACCACCATCACAAACTGGCTTCCAGCAGAAATGAAATAAAGGTGAGACTTCCCTGGCTGTCCAGTGGTTAAGAATCCACCTTGTAATGCAGGCGAAGGGGGTTCCATCCCTGGCTGTGGAATAAAGATCTCACATCCACACCACAACAAACAATCCCACACGATGCAACAAAGATCCCACATGCCCCAACTAAGACCTGATGCAGCCAAACAAATCAATATCGTTTTTTGAAAAGAAATGATCCCTAGTTCTTTGGTACAAAACTAAACCACATCTTCCCATAAAAATCTGTTCTTCCTTGTTAATCCTAGGAAATACTAAAAATTCAGAATCCTTCTGTTTCTCCTGCAATCCTCACTTCCAGTTGATACACACCTTTGAAAATGTCTTTTCAATCTATGTAACTCATTATAAAACACAACCAAAAAATTAGATAGATACACGTGATAAATGTAATAAATGCTACTAAAATCTAGACAGTGGGTATGTGTGTCTTCACGTACAATTACAACTTTTCTATGTTTGAAAATATTTATAATAAAATGTTGAGGAAAAAACCTATCTACATTCAGACATTGTTCAAACACATGCCGTTTTCTTTTCTGACCTAATTTGGGAGCCTAACCTGAGCTGTCTCCCCAAACCCTCCCATTGTAACCATCCTGCAAGATGACTCCCAATGACCCCTGCCTTCTGTATGCACATCTGAGTGAAGATGCCTCCCACACTGTCCCGGGGTCAGTCTCCATGACTAGTAATGTACGGCATAAGTGAAGGTGTATCACTACCAAGATGAGGTTATAAGAGGCTGCGGCTTCCAGCTTCCGTCCATCTCGGCACTCTCTCAGATGACTTGTTCTTGGGGAACATGGGAATCACCCAGTTGTTGTTCAGTCACTCAGCCATGTCCAACTCTTCGCAACCCCATGACTGCAGCACATCTGGCTTCTCTGTCCTTCACTATCTCCCGGAGCTTGCTCTAACTCATGTCCATTGATGATACCATCCAACCATCTCATCCTCTGTCACCCCCTTCTCTCTTGCCCTTAAATTCCCCCAGCATCCTGGTCTTTTCCAATGAGCTGGCTCTTCGCATCAGGTGGCCAAAGCATTGGAGTGTCAGCTTCAGCATCAGTCCTTCCAGTGAATATTCAGGGTTGATTTCCTTTAGGATTGACTAGTTTGATCTCCTTGCTGTCCAAGCGACTCTCAACAGTCTTTTCCAGCACTTCAGTTCGAAAGCATCAATTCTTCGGTGCTCAGCCTTCTTTCTGGTTCAGCTCTCACTTCTGTACATGACTACTTGAAAAACCACAGCTTTGACTAGACAAACCTCTGTCGGCAAAGTGATGTCTTGTTAAAAGCTTTGGGCAGGGCCTGAGATACAGCATTTCCAACAAGCTCCTAGGTGATGTATGTGCTGCAAGCTTAGGAATCAAACTACAGCGCTGCAAGTCTAGCTAACAAAGTAAAAAAAGAAAAGAAAACAGCAAGAGGTTCTCCATTTTTCTCCTGCCATATTTAAATACATTAATATAGAGTCAAGCCTTTTTAATAGTTCAGAGCAGCCTCATCTCAACACGTTCAATTCCGTTGTGCAACACTTCTCAAACATGATACGCATATGCTTCACCTGAGGATCTTATTAATCTGTAGCAGCAGTAAGTATGGAGGAGGAAAGAGTCTGCACTTCTAACAGCCCCCTAGTGAAGTTGAAGCTTCCGGTCCATGGCCCACAGTTTTAGAGTACGGCTGTAAAGGGTTCCTATACCTTTTTAAAGTCTGACATGTTTGGCTATATAAAAATGCAAAACATATGTCAAAAACCACAAAAAAGTCAAAAGACAAGCCACAAATTTAGAAAAAACATTTGCAGTATGTAGGACATCACGTTTATTTTTTGTATGAGTTTCCTACTGCTACCTAAGAAATTATCATCAGATACTTTTTGAGTTTCAGAAATATCTGCCCGAAAGACTCTTGAAATGATTTACAAATGCCCATCATACATTCCAGCTTTATCCTCCACCCCTCCAGCACCATCACCCACCTGTGTGCACACCTGTTCTCCACCTTAACCTACAACTCCCTACATGACACTGAGATCTTAACTTCTCTAACCTTAAAAAAAAAAAAAAAAAAAAGTCACAAAGTCATGTCCAACCCTTTTGTAACCCCACGGACTGTAGCCCGCTAGGCTCTTCTGTCCATGGGATTTCCCAGGCAAGAACACTGGAGTGGGTTGCCATTTCCTTCTCCAGGGGATTTTCCTGACCCAGGGATCGAATTCTTTACTGCTGAGGCACCTAGGAAGTCCTCTCTAATCCTAACCAAAAACAAAAACAAAACATATTTTTGTTTTGATACCACAGCAAGTCCAGGCAGAGTCTTCAGCTCAGCAGGCCTCCCCTCTATCCCTTCAAGTTAGCCTCGGTCTAGTTTGCCTACTTACAGACCAAGTATTTCATCACGCTACTCCGTCATGGGACCAAAATCCCACAGCTCCTTATTCCAGATTTAGACAGAGAAATTATGGACCGTTCTTAACAATTAACCTCTCACTACATGTTTTTTCTCATACAATTTTTTTAAAGATATACCATAAAACTCACCCTTTTAAAGTGTACAATTCATGGTTTTAATATACTCAGACCTGTGCAGCTATCGTCATTAAATCCAGAATATTTTCATCATCCCCAAAGGAAACTCCATACCCTTTATCTATCTTCCTCAATGTCCCCAGGTCCACAGCCCCTGGAAACAAATTTTTCTACAGATTTCTATATCCTGGATTTTTCCAAAAAATGGATTCATACAATATTTGGTCTCTGCGTCTTCATCCATGTAGCATATGTTCAACGTTCATCCATTTACAGAATGTCTCAGTACTTCATTACTTTCTGTGGCTAAACAATTTCATTGCATAAATACACTGTGCTGTGCTGTGGTTAGTCGTTCGTTCAGTGCCGTCTGACTCTTTGCGATCCTATGGGCTGGAACCCGCCAGGCTCCTCTGTCCATGGGGATTCTCTAAGCAAGAATACTGGAGTGGGTTGCCATTCCCTCCAGGGGTATGAATATACTATTTTTATCATTTCTTCAGTTGATGAGCATTTGGGATATTTCCCTTTTTTGGCTATTATAAATAACGTTGCTATGAACATGTGTGTACAGGTTCTTATGTGGACATGTTTTCAGTTCTCTTGGGTATATATCTAGCAGCAGGCTTGCTAACAGTACACTTAACGTTTTTACGAACTGCCAAACCGTTTTCCAAAACACTGAACCATTTTACATTTCCACCAGCAATGTCTGGGAATTTCATTATTAAATTTCAACCAATGAGAATGTTATAATTCCTGAAGACAAGAACAGGTGTGCCCTCACCATAGAACCGTAATCCTCTACGACGAATATTGCATTAACAAAACAGAAGTATATTTCCGGCACGACGACACAAAATAAAATGTCAGAGGTCTG
This sequence comes from Muntiacus reevesi, assembly GCF_963930625.1. Taxonomy (NCBI): domain Eukaryota; kingdom Metazoa; phylum Chordata; class Mammalia; order Artiodactyla; family Cervidae; genus Muntiacus; species Muntiacus reevesi. The sequence continues at coordinate 74,076,459 of NC_089258.1, read as the reverse complement.
AATATATTGAGCAAGTGAGTTAACCTTTCACGGCCAGTAGTTCTTCCATCGTAAAACAGGAACCCTGTGATGACATCTACGTCGCAGTCACCGTTACGATTATATACAACCCACGGATAGGTGCTTTCCAACAGTAATGATGACCGGTGATTCAATGCCGGGCAATGCTTTAGGGGCAAAGGGCTAAATGCCCAGGTCCCTCCCTTTCCTTCGCGTTCCTTCCCAGCGGGAGGGGGCTGCGGCCACCTCCCTCCTCGGAGAGAGCCGGCCCCCACGAACCACGCAGGATAAATTGTTAGGATTGGAAAAGCAAAGCCAGGTCAGTCCAGCCCAACCTCGTCCCCCAGATGAGAGATTCACAGCCTGCTACTCAGCTTAGCAGGTTCAGCGCAGTTTTTTTTTTCCTGGTAAGAAGACATTTATTACGGCTGAAGCACAGCAGGAGGGGTAGAGAAAACACAAGTATATACCCCCACCCACGATCCTAGTCTCTTGTCTCTCCAAAGCCGTAATAGGAAAACGCACGAAACCCAATTCATTACGAACTCTTGGGAGCTGTATCAATCCCAATGGCCCTCACCCCCAAAGACTCCCCTATCGGACCCCCCCACCCCACCCCGGGGACCGGTGGCGCAAAGCTCACCTGGTGGCCTCCGCCAGCACGACCCGGCTCTGACCAGGCGCCTCCAGACGCGTAGTAGCCATCGCCTCCTCCGCCTTCCCCCGGCCAGGTGGTCTCCGCCGGGCCGCCCCCGCGCCCCCGCCAGGAAATGGGAGGCTGGGGAGGCTCGGGGCGCGGGGGGTAGATGGGCGGAGGCGGGTGCACCGGCACATCTCCACCCCCAGGCCCGTAGTAGCGGCCATAAGACGGGCCGTCACTGGGGCCGTAGCCCGAGCGCCTCAAGGCCGACATGGGCTCTGCCGCCCCCAGGCGCTTCCCGCCCCCCCGCCCCCCACGGCCGGCCCACCGCGCAGGCGCCGGCGGGGGAGCGCGAATGGACCGCAAGGAAAGGGGGTCGGCCTGCAACAGCCAATCCTAGGCCGGATCCCGCCCCCCTCCGCTTCCGCGTCCTGAGAGGCCGAGGGCGGTGTCCGTGACTCTGAGGTCTAGGAAGCAGGAGAACGAGTGTTCCTAAAAGGGAGAACACACCTCCGCACTGTCTGTGCAGTCTAGACTCCTCTTCCCCTTCTCGTCAGGGATATGCAAAAGGTATCCCGGGGCGGGGGTAACCACATGAACGGTCCCACCTCTTCCTGAGGGCGGGCACGTGATGCCGGAAGTGGGTGGGGCGACATGGCGGCGTTTCCTGCAGGCCCCGGCTACTGAAAGCCGGGGCGGCGGCGTTGGTCCGGGTCCGGGTTCCTGTCCCGGTCCCGCAGAGGTGGCGACCGCGGTAAGGAGGAAAGAGGTGTGGGACGCGCTGGCCCACCGCCGCTATACACTGCAGCTCTGTCTCTACTCAAAATGAACTATATGCCCGGCACCGCCAGCCTCATCGAGGACATCGACAGTGAGTAGCTCATCTCCTCAGAGTGAAAGTCTGGGGTGAGACCCTTCCTCCCAGGAGGGTGCCTCTTAAGGAGGAAGCCGATAGAATGAGGCCGGGCCGGGGGCGGTTTGTTTTTAGTGCAGTTCTGGACGTTCGGCGTTGGCATCCTCCGGAGGATGCCTGAGTCACGGGACACACCGTTTGCCACTTTCTCGCCTACTCCCTGTATCCCCTCTCTCGCAGCTTCCACCGGTCCCCCGGGCAAGCTGTAGAATTCATTTCTGCTTTTCAGGGATGCAGCTGCTGAAGCTCACATGTGAAGGTTACCGTTTCCCCGGTCCATTGTCTCTCACCTGTGGTATTTCGAAATATCAGGTGATTACTGGGTGGATGAATGAGAATTCTTAGAGAAAGGATTCTTGCAGAAACGAAAATAGTAATACAACAGCTACTGCTGCTGCTAAGTCGGTTCAGTCGTGGCCGACTCTGTGCGACCCCAAAGACGGCAGCCCACCAGGCTCCCCCGTCCTTGGGATTCTCCAGGCAAGAACACTGGAGTGGGTTGCCGTTTCCTTTTCCAATGCATGAAAGTGAAAACGGAAAGGAAGTCGCTCAGTCGTGTCCGACTCTTAGCGACCCCATGGACCGCAGCCTACCAGGCTCCTCCATCCATGGGATTTTCCAGGCAAGAGTACTGGAGTGGGGTGCCATTGACTTCTCCGAATACAACATCAGTTGGACTTAATTAGCACTAAACGTAAGGTTTATACTGTGTGGCCGTTTGCAGTCTTTTACCGTTTGGGAGTATTTAGCTTTTCAGACTAGGTAGTGACTTTTCCAGAAAGACTGAGTCACTTCAAACTTACTTTTTTTTTTTTTTCCTTTAGTTTTCTTTTGCTGTTAAGGCCTCCCTTATTCCCAGTCACTATCCTGAAGAAGAGCTCGGTTGTATCAGTTGTCTTTCCTTTTTCCAAACTCTCATCTGTGAGTTACACCTAAAACAACATTTTTAAAGTTGTGCCAATTGTGTGATCTGTCTCATTGACTTGTAATTGCTGCGAAACAGTTACACACAGTTCCAAACAAGTTGAGCAATCTGCAGTTACTGTGTATGTAAAGAGTGAATTTGTGATGAAATCCTCTTGCTATCGTCTGAAATCACTTTTTACATCCAAATTAGTGATTTTGCTACTGAAGGGAATGTAGTGTAGCTTGGATCAAATTTCTGTGTGAATAACCACTGTACAGGCCTGTCTGTAACATGTAATGAAATCTTTAATTCTAGTTGTCTGAGGATGGTGCCCTCACCTCTCTTGTTATGTATCTGAGTTATTTGAGATCCCTAGCACATCCTGTCATTCTACTAAAAATATTTGTTTTTCTCAAGTCTCTAACCTCTATTTTGCAGATTCCAAGCCCCTCCTTTACTGAGTGGTTTCAAATCATTTCATATGCAGCCTTCACTGCAACACACACACAGTTGCATTCTCTCTCCTCAGTCTTTCTGTATTTTCACCCATCCTCTCATCTCAGTTCCTCAGTTCCTCCCTTTCAGTCTGTGTGTTATTTCTCTATCCTTCCAGCTGCTTCTGGAATCCATTAATAGCCTTTTTCTCTCATATCTCTTGCTCCCCCTCATGTACTTGTCTGTCATATTTTTTTCAGTTATATTTCACCATCAAATTCCCATTCCTTTTTTCACATCTGTACCCCCAAACCTCTTAAATCATCTCCCATTTTAACTCTATTTCCTGGCTACCTGGAGTAGACCACCTCTATCACCCTACAATCAGATTTTTTTGTCAACACACTACTGAAACATCTGTCTAATGCATTTTTTCCTCTTTTTGGCACACTGATACCATTATCATATGATTGTTTATTTTCTTGATTTCTGCAGCACTGGTACTTGATTTTCTTATCTCTGTAACAGTTATTGTTTCCTAAAATAGATGGACTCCTAGGTTCCATCTTTGGCTGCTGCTTTCTTTAAATCTCTAAAAGAGTTCCTGGACTTTAATAATGATATCACCTCTTTGTGGACATACTGAAAATTGCTCCGTTCCAGACTTCTTTGGCCTTCCAGTCTTACATCTCCAGTTGCAGCTGACATTTCTGCACAGGTGTCTTGATACCACTTGAAAATCATAACAACAAAACACCTTCCACGGGATCTTGCTTCTTTCACTCCTAACTTTTGGTACATGGTCCTCCCTGACAGGATGACTCAAAATTCCTGCACCATCTTTAACCCATCTCTTCAGCTTCCCACGCACTCACAAACATATCCACATATACAAACGCACTTGGTTGACCAATTCCATCCCTTATAACTGCAGTGTCTTGATCCTCTCATCCTTTCCCTTCTCATCTCTGCCCTGGTTCAGGTCTCTTCTTCATGTCTCAGACTCTGGTCATAACCTCAAAACCATTCTCTCTTTTCTGCCAGTTGAATCTTCAGAGTTGTCTTGTTCCCCATGAAGTCACATCCAAACTCAGCCTGCTCCCAGTACTTTTCTGACTTCATCTCCTATTCCCTTCACACCCTCAACTTTTAGCCACACATTTGGACACACAGCTCCCTTTTCTACTGCCTCAATTACAGATTTCCCTCCTCTTCCCAGACCCTGTCACTCTTCCCAGTCCCTGTCACTTTTCCCATGGCCAAAAATTATCTACCTTTTAAGGTCCATTGGAGAAGGCAATGGCAACCCACTCCAGTACTCTTGCCTGGAAAATCCCATGGACAGAGGATCCTGGTAAGCTACAGTCCATGGGGTCACCAAGAGTTGGACACGACTGAGCGACTTCACTTTCACTTTAAGGTCCAACTCAGATACCTCCAGCTAGATAACAGTTTCTGCCACTCTCATGTAATTAAGATTTGCCCTCTTGTGGTACTTAATTATAGCCAAAAAAAAAGCCTGTAAATTCCTTCAGGAAAGACTCACTGTCTTATTGCACTGTTCTGCATCTTGTTGCTCAGTCACTCAGTGCTGACCAGCTCATTACAACCCCATGGACTATAACACGCCAGGCTTCCCTGTCTTTCACTGTCTCCCAGAGTTTGCTCAAACTCATGTCCATTGTGCTGATAATGCCATCCAACCATCTCATCCTCTCTTGCCCCCTTCTCCTCTTGTGCTCTGTCTTTCCCAGCATCAGGGTCTTTTCCATTGAGTCGGCTCTTTGCGTCAGGTGGCCAAAGTATCAGAGCTTCAGCATCAGTCCTTCCAATGAATATTCAGGGTTAATTTCCTTTAGGATTGACTGGTTTGATGTCCTCTTCAGAATCTTGATCAGTTCTTTGGTGCTCAGCGTTCTTTATGGTCCAAGTTCTGCATGTAGAAAGTACTTTATGCATGGCATTAAAGACAAGTGATTTTTTGCTAGCTATTCTAGTGACTGGCTTACTGTCATTCTTCATTGTCGGCTCAGAGTCACCTCTTCAGAAAGGTTTTCCCTAGCCACCTTCTCTTTTTTTTTTTTTTCCCTATGTTTATTTATTCACTTAGCTACACCAGGTCTTAGTTGCAACACATGGTATCTTTAGTCGCAGCATGCACACTCTTAGTTGTAGCATATGAGATCTTGTTCCTGGGCCCCCTACATTGGGAGTGTGGAGTCTTAGCCACTGGACTACCCGGGAAGTCCCCACCACCCTCTCTTCTATAGCTTCTTCCCCTCCCTTTCTCATATTATTCTGCTATCTTGTTTTTATTCTGCTAGACTAATCACCATAGGTCATTTTTAAAAGTGTGTTTGCTTTTCTCCACCAGGCTTATAAGTTCATGAGGTTGGTGACTCTGAGTCTTATTCTGTACTATATGTCTAGGCCCCAGAACAGCACATAGCCCTCAATACATTCTGTTGAATTTTTGCTCTGATTTTATTATCAGCATCCTCATTTCACGTGTCTTTGGTACTGTTTTTATTTAAAACCGTCTCTGATTCCAGAGTGTGAAATAGAGACTCTCTGTCTAAGTTGAGGGGAAAATAATTTTGGAAAATTAAGATCATAAAGACCACCTAGATTAAATGTCCAAATTGGCAGTTATAGAAACTGACGTGATGCTGACAGGGTTTAACTGTCAAGCACCAGCATCTGGAGCCAGTCCGTTGGGCCCCCTGACTGCGTCCCCAGACCTTCCCCGCTCTGCTGCCCCTCTTAGATTCTTTTCACCACCCATCTTCTCATCTAAACTAGTCCCCAGCTCCTGTGGTCATCCCTCTAGTTTCTCAATGAACTCTGCTTTAAGTGCTCTGTAAGAGGAAGTGGTAAAGCTTAATCTGCTATTAACTCTGTTTTTGTTTCCCTATAAACAGGCTGAAGCTAACAGTTCATTTTTTAAAGATCTCTTTTCCTCTCCCCAGAAAAGCACTTGGTCCTGCTTCGAGATGGAAGGACACTTATAGGCTTTTTGAGAAGCATTGATCAATTTGGTATGTATTACTCATGGACTTATCATGAGTCCATGATGATAAGAGCCATGATGGCTTTTTCCATCCCATACTCTGGATGATAAGAGCTGCCCACTGTATTTTTGTGCTGTTTCGTATTGAAGTTTATCTGCAGCTTTTTTCATGTACCTGGCATGATGAATACTGTTTTAAGTCACTACATCATTGTTTTCTAAATTACAATTAGGTGGTTTGAAAGCTTGTGTTTACAAGCTTATGTTTTATTTCTAAAACTGGTTTCACTACTAGAACATGTGATTACAGTGTTTTGGACTATTTTTTATTTTCCCCATTAGAGGGAGCCAGATGATAGAAATACACTCAGTCCACTGAAAAGGCTGCTCATTTGTACATTGGCTTGGGTGCGACTACTCTTCAAAGCAGTTCCTGCCCTGAAGGTAATCCCTCCCTGTCCAATGAGAAGTGGGTCAGAGGCCTTTCCTGAAGCTTTTTAGGGACCCCCAACATTAAGCTCAGGATTTTATACTTTGGGATACATCAGACTCAAGGTCTTAATCTTGATTCTGTCTCTTGTGTTTTCTAAAGAGACCTTATATTTGCTCCTGTCTTGAGGAACTTCCAGTTCATGTCAACATTTGCTGGACATTAGCTAGGTCAGTGGCTTTGGACCTAAGGAAGAACAACATAATTGAAATATTTATAAGAATCACAGATGATAGTACTGTTTCTTCAAAGACGACCACAGTACCAACTGAAAGAAGAAAAGCAATTATTCTGCACAGGTTGTGGTTCTAAACTTTAAGTCAAATTCATCAGACTACATGAGGGGAAAGTAATGAATACTAAGGTTACTCTCAGATTACCAAATTATAGTCATCTGACAAAGGGAAAAAAACAGATTACTGTTGTATCATAATCCATGAATACCTACATTGGATTAAGTGAATCATCCATACCGAAACAAAGTTAAATCTTTGGTAAATCATCACACATACATACCTGCACAAAGTAGAAAAAAAAATTTCCTTCTATAAGAAAAAAAGATTATTTCTGCAGTTCTTTGGACTTGAGAGTTTTCCAAGTGCCCTATCATATTTTCTTATAGTCATGTTGATATCAGCAATTAACTCATAAGGAATTTAATTTTCTTCATTTATTTCCACCATCCTTCTTGTATTAGTGCAACATAATCCCAAGTACTCTATTTGCAGTTGTTTAAAAATCTCTAAGTGGTGTGTCTGAATGAAATAGGACGAGATGGTTTGAAATTTTAGCCTTTTCCAGAATTAGAAAGTTTGAAAATCATGTTCAGCTAGTCGTTTGTACTCAGGGTAACTGACTGAGTTGTGGGCCTTTACCTGTAGAGTAATTTGCACTAAATGTCTTTGTTTCTTCCCGGTACACTTGTAGCTAACTTAGTGCTGCATCAGACTGTGGAGCGCATTCACGTGGGCAAGAAATACGGTGATATTCCTCGAGGGATTTTTGTGGTCAGAGGAGAAAATGTGGTCCTACTAGGAGAAATAGTAAGTGAAAACTGTTAAGCTGCTATGGCTCTTGATAATCATGCCAGTTAGGTTTCTTTTTGTCTTTCAAGAAGGAAAAAATGTTTTCTACCTTGACCCAGCTTCTCACAGGACACCACCAAATTAGCTTAAGAAAGGGATGTTATAAAAGGAGAGCTCCAAAGAAGAGTCAACTTTGTTTCAGTGCCTCCTGGCATATTAAAGATCTTGATCCCATTAACAGTAAAATGTCATTGATTTTTACCTGGTATCATAAAGAATACTGTCCTACATGGGAGTTTCTTGGCAGTCCAATGGTTAGGACTCCATACTCTCACCCGCAGAGGCCAGGGTTCAATCCCTGGTCAGGGAACTAAGATCCCAGGAGCCGAGTGGTGCAGCCATTATATATATAAAACGCTGTCTCACGTAAATGTGTTCATTAGTAGATTATTCTCATATCTTTAATAGCAAAAAATTGAAGCCTGATACCTAGCAAGAGAAGAATAGTCCAATGAAATACGGCTTACTAACACTGGAGTACTTTGTAGTCATTTAAACAGTGGGCTACACATGGTCTTTCATGACGTAAAGGTAACTGGGTTTGGGGGAAAGGCACATGGCGTGTACAGTATGATATCTGTGTTTTTAAAGGGGGCAGGGGGAAAGAGTGACTAGAAGAAGCCTTTCTTAATTTTCTCAGAATGGACTCAACCTCACTTGGCTTCTTAGCTCCCAGGCAGGGAGGAGGTTCCTATTATCTGTCAGGAAAGCCAGCTGGCAAGTGAAAAGTTAAATCCTCTCAAGTGGTGTTTCTATAGGTGTGAGTGTGTGTGTGTGAACCATTAGAAAACTCCTCCAAAATATATATTAGAACTACTCAGACATTTTTAAAGAAGATAAAACTTGATTTCACAGTTTACATGAAACATTTACTTTAAAAGTGCTTTATTTAATATCTTTGACTTGATCCTGGTGCTTCTGATTATTGCGTTTTCCAGGAAAATCAAACCTTGATTTTATCCTTAAAGTTTTCAGTACCATTTCCCAATCCCTAGCCACATGTTAAGTCAGGTTTACAGAAGTCTTTGGAGAGAAGCGCCTTGGTCTGTAGCTGTTTTTTTGTGTGTGTGGTTGATATAAAGCATCATGGTATGTATCCTGGGATGTGGGGGTCAGGATCGTTGTCTGACTGTACATTCAGAGGGACTGGCCAATCTGAATGGTAGGATGATGGGTGATTATTTTTTCTTTGTTTTTTACTTTTCTGAATGTAACTTTTAGAGAGGAAATGTATTACTTTGCTATCAGGGGAAAGATTCAAGTCACAATACCACACAAACACACTGCTTCAATTGTAGAGGAGAAAACAGCACAGATAGGCTTTCTGTGCCAGTTACACTGGCATAGACACAGCCCTCTGTTGATGTATGTGAAGAGAAGAATTTGTGTTTATTCTTGAAGTGTCATTGTTTCCTGGGAGCCCTTTCGTGGAGAAGAGTACTCTCTTTTTTGTATGTTAACGGTTCAGATTCTGCAGAATTATTTATAGTGGTATTACTAAAGAAATATGGTTTGGGACTGTTTCCACAGTTCTATGAATCGATGGTCTGTTTGAAGACGTTGTGTACCAATTCTAGGAAAACTCAAAACTAGAAACCACTTGCATTCTGTAGACGCACTGTTGTTTGTGAAGTCCCTGGCTTCTACCTCAAGGATAATGAGACACACAGCCTTAAGTAATAAGCTGATTGTTGGGTAACAGCATTGTCATAACCACACGAAAGCTCAGCGCATAACACTGGAAAGTCCAGGAGGTAGGACACGGAGCCAAGAACAGTCTTCCCTTCTGCCGCCCATGGGCTGTGAGGGAAGATCACACTTGATAATATATATTTTGCTGGATGCAGCTAAGTTTTGAGGGCAGGGCTCGCTTATGGAATTTATGTGGCTTTCGCTCTAACCTCTCTGGGAGAGTCCTCCATCTGCGGTGTCACCGCTGTGGCTTCTGAGGCCTTGGCCACCTCTGCAGATTAGCATCCAGCGATAGGCTGGAACGCCTGGAGAGGTGGCGTTTGTGTTGTGTTCCCAGATTTTGTAAGTAAAAGTCAGAGGAGGATGAGAAATGTGAGTACCCTGTCCACAGAGGCTTTCCATGTTACCGCAACACCAAGTGATACCTAGATAAACTTCTTAAGAATAAACAGTCGGTAGATAGATAATTTTATAGCAAAATTCTGCATTATCAAGTTGGTTGTCAGATGTTTTAGGTGTTCAAAAATAAATATATTATCATGTTTTACCATATTAAGTGGGAAATGTAGCCGATATTTGGGAAGAATGTTGGGGCCAAAATGATTTACTAACCCAACTGGTTTGCTGAGGTTTTCTCCAGAAGACTAGTTGTCATGGGGGAGAAAGAAGTCCTGTGTTAACAGAGGGCCCATTGATGGCCTTTGGTTGGAGGCTGGGGGTCAGGGGTGCTACTTTGAACCAATGTTTTTTACTTCTTAGCAAAAAAAAGAACAGCCCCAGAAGTTAGGCTAACTTGGGCCATGTGTAAGTACAAAATTTATTCTAAGCTACCTTGACCTCAGCGACTTCTCTCTTGAACTCCCTGGGGTTGGGGAAGTGCTATAAGAAAAGTAGTTCTTAACTCACGTAGGCTTGACTTCGCACAGACTGAAGCCTTGTTACGCATACCGACACTGATTCCTGTAAATCACACCCGTGTGCTCTGTGGGGCGTCGCCAGCCCCTTCTTCGTACAAGGTTACCTGTGCACAGGTGTCTGTGCCCTGGCACAGGCACGGAAGGTAACTCAAGCCTGATACAGGAATCCGTTTGCCTTTAGATCCATGATGTTTTCTCTTCTTGGTCATGAGGTGAAGTTTTCCAAATCCTCTTGTTTTGTAGGACTTAGAAAAGGAGAGTGACACACCTCTCCAGCAAGTGTCTATTGAAGAAATCTTAGAAGAGCAGAGGGCGGAACAGCAGGCCAAGCTGGAAGCGGAGAAGCTGAAAGTGCAGGCCCTGAAGGACCGAGGCCTGTCCATCCCTCGGGCAGATACTCTCGATGAGTATTAAGTCTTCTGCTCAGAGACTGCTGCTCTCGGGGAGCGGGGCTGTCACCTCACACATGTGATGAGAGGCTAGAGCTTCGAAAAGTCATTCTTATTTTGACTTCGTTCACAGATGCAACATGAAGAAATCATGTCTTGTGTTTTGTTTTTTTCGTTTTAATTACAAAATCATCGTTTAAAGAAACAGTGGCATGGACTCCTCTGACTCATCACTGTGGAGCCAGCAGCTGCTACTTTACATTGCTCTTCTCACCCCAAATGAGTGGCTACAGGGGACAGTCTTCATTTACTTGTAAATAAAACTTGAATCTCAAAATTGCAGTGTTATTTCCCAAGTTTGAGTTGCCTTCAGTGACTAGGCATCATTTAACTTCTCTCAGAGGTATAAGCAGTCCACACACACACACATTGAATTTCCCTTCTGTCTCAATTCCAGCTTGCTCTGGTTTTAATTCATTTATTTGGCTCTACCAGGTCTTCGTTGCTGCATGTGGGACCTGTGGCATATGAACTCTTAGTTGTGGCATGCAGGATCTAGTTCCCTGACCAGGGATGGAACTGGGGCCCCTGCATTGTGTGTGGCGTCTCAGCCGCTGGACCACAAGGGAAGTCACTTTTGAAGGAGAATTTTCATACTAAATATCCTGCAGGTCCTCCCTTATCACCTTGTCTTTTTTTTTTTTCCCCCAATAACAAAAAATGTTCAGGCTCCAGGAGGGCTCTTTGAGTGAGGTTTCACAGTTCTTGGTTACAACAGAAGCCGGTGTTTGAGAAGCAGGAGTGGTAGCAGCCGCGTCACCAGCTGTGTTCCCATAAGATCCACGTGACAACTTCTCTAAATGCTGTTACTTTCATGAGGTTTTTCTGGACATTTGGCTTGAGTCTTGAGCGTCTTATGCTATTATCAAAAAGAAGCACAGATAAAACTGTTTCAGTGACTGATAAGATCTAGGTTCTTCTCCACCCACATGTCTTGGCTGCCAACCCCTGGTGATGCCACCTTTCTGGTGTGATGTTGATCTCGTAAGAGGCTGTACTTTCCAGGAGTCAGTGTTGGCTACTGGACAGTGTGAACTTAGAATTGGGAGACAAATGGGTTAAAACCCAGACTCTCTTCTCTCTGGCACTTGGGTTCAAGCAAGTCAGTCTTCCTCCTTGACTCTGTTTTAACTGTAAAATTATTCCAGATATTTATAGTCTGTTGAGCAGAGACATCTTTTGCAGAGAAGATACTTATATCCAATTCCTATCTTTAAGTTACTTTATAGTATTCAATATACTTCACATTTTATGAGCTCAGGGTTTTGCAATGGTTTGAGTTCAGTGGTTTGCAGATAAATCATTTGACCTTAGCTGTTCATCACTGGCTTGGTTCCAGAGGAGGTAATATGAGAAAAGTTGCACTTAATGATTTATTTTGTGTTTCACCTCTAACCTTACCGCTGAATAGCCTTAATTTCTTATTCCCACATGAAGGGGAAAAACCCATCACCAACTGTGGAAGATGTGGTTAACTTTCACTACAAGATTTTGAGAGCAGAATTTGTTGTTTTTGAGCACCAACCTTTCAGAATATCGAACACCTTTAAGAGATTCAAGTTCACTGTAATCAGCTTTTGTCTTTTTTACCTCACTCAGAGAATTCCACATGCAATCATAAGACTTACGATTTATTCTGTTCATGAGAAGACAGTTTCCATAGTAGGTTAGGGATTTTCAAGCCATGGCTGGGTTCCAGTCATCACGTACGATAAGCTACTGCCCTTTAGAGTGTTGTCTCACAGGCTAGAGCTGAAGGATGGAACAAGACAAGGCTCCCTGCTCCCTCCCCTTCATCTCCCTGCCCCTCAGTGCAGGGATCGCCCTCAGCTCTGCCCAGTCCAGGCTTTTTGCAGATACTGAAATTATCTGAAATTATCCATCTTCATTCTGATGTAACAGTGCAGCAGCCTCTCCCTCTCTCCTTTTCCCCCTTCCTTGACTCTTGACCTTTCATTGCATGCTGTCAGCTAAATTTAAACCACAATATCTGTTCTCCTCCCCCACTCAGCTAAAGTCCCAGCAGGCCCTGGGTACTCAGCGGAGCCAGATACCCTCATACCATCCGGCATGAAGGATGCCACGTCAGTGTGAACTGCAGAGGTGCCAGATGTGATGGCTGGACAGTGGCCTCGGTTTTGCTCACAGGAGTACGAGTGACGGGTCAAGCTGAGTGAGAGGCAGTAGGTGGAGCAGGTGGAGCAAGCCCTGGATGGGGCCAGAATTTCCTATTCTCCTGTTTACAACATACTTGCCTCAGACAGCTACAAGAAAATCCTTCCCTGAAGACCCATTTTAAATAGCAACACCATCCCCAACTATATTCTTTGCAGCTTTTGTTTTTCACCAGAGCAATTATTGCAATCCAACATAAATTTCACTCCCCCGACAAGAATGTAAATCCTTAAAGCTGGATTTTTGTCATATTCACTCCTGTGATCGCACACGTAGAATGATGTCAGGCATGTTCACTCCTGTGATCACACATGGAGAATGATGTCAGGCACATATCAAGTCTCAGTACATATCTGTGGAGTTGAAGGAAGGATGGATGGATGGATGGATTGCGGATATGGTGAATTCAGGCTAGTTAGTAAGATACTTCAGAGACCAGTCAGAGACCTCAAAGGGCAAGGACAGCAGGACTCACCCAGCAACCAGGAGTGGATTAATTAGCGGGAATCCTTACACTGAATAAGGAGACTACGGCCCTCCAGGAGTGAAGAGCTGGAAATGGTTGGTGTGAAAATGCCTGGAAGAGCATCCCAGGAAAATGGGGCCGGGGTGGGGGAGGGCTTGTCAGGGTTGCTGGAAGCAACAGGTACTCTTTCTTCTGTCTGCTTCCCTCCTACCTACAGTGCTGCACCCCCACCTCGCATATTACCCCCTGATGAAGCGAAAGTCGCTCAGTCACGTCTGACTCTTTGTGACCCCGTGGACTATACAAGCCGTGGAATTCTTCAGGCGAGAATACTGGAGTGGGTAGCCCTTCCCTTCTCCAGGGGATCTTCCCAACCCAGGGATAGAACCCAGGTCTCCCACATTGGAGGTGGATTCTTAACCAGCTGAGCCACAAGGGAAGCCCATACTACCCTTTTGGGATCCCCCAAATGAGGAAAGCAGGACACAGCTTTAAGTGTGCTTGCTGTTACCAACCAAGCAAGTTTTGTATCTAACTAATATACCCAAGATCTTCTAACCTGAAAGAATTAGGAAACCAACTGTAGAAAGGGGCACATTTCTGTCTGTGCCAAAGGCCTGGATCGGTCCACCCTGCCTAGCACTCTACCTGTTGACTCTGGCTCTGCCAGGCCTATGTGGGAGCAGAGAATAAAATCAAGCCCTTTTCTTCTCACTTCACTGCTTTGCCTCTCTTTTCCCTGCTTCTCAGCTTCCTAGTTTTTATCTATTCTTGTTTTTTTTGTTAAAAAAGGAGTAGTAAAAGATTTCTGTAACTCCACTCTAGCCACTCGGCTAGACCCTGGGCTACAAAAAGCCCTCAAATGCTCCGGAAACACGAGGAATTGAGTGGTGTCAGGGCACCAGCCCACCAGCAGTTAGGACAGCAAGAAGAGAGGGCCCAGTGCTGGCCATATCCCAGGTCAGAAACCCTGACTGTCTGGGAATTCATCTCGAAGACCCAGTTTTACTGACGAATAAGTTTGCATACAGTAACTTCACTCTTTCTAGCAAACAATTCCGTGAGTTTTAACTACTGCATATAGTTAACACAACCATGACCTCTGCCCCTTTGAATGTACCTTTTCCCGGCCTTCCCCAGACCCTGGCAAACCACTGGTTTGTTTTCTGTCCCCCGTAGTTTGTATTGACAACTAATTCAAAATTTTCTAAAATGGTGTGTAGGCCAAATAAAATATCTGGAAGTTTAAACTCAGCCCACCTGCCTTCAGGTGACTCCTGGTTCAGGCTATTGCCAAAGACAGCTTTAACTGCAGGCCCTGCCAAGCGTCCCCGGCTCACCTGCTGGGGACAGGAAGACAAAGACGAGAACCAGTGCAAGGGGATAACCCAGCGCACAGCTCACCACTCTGAGATCTATCAGCTGTAAGCAGCAAATACAGGCCCCGCTTTTCAGAGAGAGATGGATTTGCAAGTTTTGTAAAGAGCACACAGCCATAAGAATTAGTGCCATTCATGACTGCACAGATAGACCCAGCGATTATCAGAGTGATGTGAGTCACAAAGACAAATACCACATGATGTCACTCATTCGTGGAATCTAAAATATGGCACAAATGAACTTATCTACAAAAGAGAAACAGACTCACAGAACAGATCTGCTGTTCCCGAGGGGGTGGGGAGGGGAGGGATGACGGAGATTGACAGACACAGACTATTAGATACAGAATGGATGGACAGCCAGGCCCTGCTGTACAGTCCAGGGAACCGTGTCCACTACCCTGCGATAAGCCATAATGGAAAAGAATGTGGTCGCAAAGACTCGGGCACGACTGGGCAACTGAGCAACAGCAACATGTGTATAATTGATTCACGCTGCTGGACAGCAGAAACCAACATTGTAAATCTTCACTTCTGAGAAAAAGGTGAAGATCAGACTGTGCATCCTGGTTTCTTCACTTCTGAACTCTTGAACTTGATCCAGCGGCACCTCCAGTGTCTCTGTTTCTCGTCTATTAAACAGGGATCCCGGGGGTTCCCTGGTAGTCCAGTGGTGAGAACTCGGCACTTTCACTCCTGTAAGCCATGCACGCACATGGTAAATAAATAAATAAAACAAGTATCCCAACAGTGCCTACTAATTTGGCTGGTTGTTGTAAGGACTGAGTGACTATGTGTGAAGAGCTTAGGACAGAGGTCCTCCACCCTGGGGTCATGGTCAAGTACCCACCCTTGGCCTGTTAGAAACCAGACCACACAGCGGGAGGTGAGTGGTGGCCAAGTCAGCGAAGCTTCATCTGTATTTATGGCCGCTGCTGTTCCCCATCGCTTGCATTAATTACCAGCTGAGCTCAGCCTCCTATCAGATCAGCAGCAGCATGATAAACGTAATATGCTTGAATCAAAAAGGCCTGGTTTGTGGGAAAAACTGTCTTCCATGAAACGGGTCCCTGGTGTCAGAAATGCTGGGGATCCCTGGCTTAGGACAGCCCCTGGCCCAGGACTTCCGCACCAACCATTATCACCTACTGAGTCCCCAGCACTGAGCCAGCTTCGGGCGGGGTGGGGGGCTGGGAAGCGCCACATCCTCGGTGAACTTAGTCCCAGTCTCCTTTATACAAGTAAGAATTACACAATGGCAGGCAACTCAGACTGAGGAAGGAAGTGCTGGACTACATCAAGTGTTCTCTGCAGGAAGATGAGCCAAAATGACCTCAACCCCACGAGCGAAACTTGCCTTAACTTTCTGCTGCCCTTGCACAATGGCCCCATTGGAGGAAAACATGCCCTGTGAATAAGCTTGTCTCCTACAAACAGTATGGAAGAGCTGGAAGGAAATCAGTATTTATTGAGAATCTCCAGAGTGGCAGGCTCCTATCTTTTAATTATCTATCACTTTCCTAGTGGATCAGACAGTAAAGAATCTGTCCGCAATGCAGGAGACCCGGGTTCAATCCCTGGAACAGGAAGATCCCCTGGCGAAGGGAATGGCAACCCACTCTGGCATTCTTGCCTGGAGAATTCCATGGATGGAGAGCCTGACGGGCTACAGTCCATGGGGTTGAAGCCACAACACAATTATCTAGCACTGTGCTAAGTGCTGGGGAGTCCAAAATTTGAAAAGGATCCAAGTCCTTATGAAATTTTCAGGTCCTAATGGAGTTTACAGACATGGACAGAAGGGGGGACCCACAGGTGTGGAGTAGAGGGACGCTGGGAAGTCTCCGTTTCTCCCTCTCAATTTCTCTGGGAACCTAAAACTGCACTTAAGAAAGTCTTTAAAAAACATGGGTGGGGAGAATGGGTAATAGCCTTATTGACACTGTGATAAACGTTTGTCAAGGGGGCCCAAAGGTATTGGATTCTAGTTAAAGAGAAGAGTGAGGGGATGCCCAGTGCTGTGAGCTGGCCCGAACGTGGGGGTACCTCGGGAGGGTGCTGGGCTGGAGGAGAAGTGGGGAGCAGGGGGCGGGGGGTGGGGGTCCAGAGTGCCTAGACACTGACTGAGTTGTATCGTTACCTGATTTAAGCCTCGTAACTGCCACGAGAGGATTACACAAAGAAAAAGAAAATATACCCTCATTTTACAGATAAGGAAATTCAGATTGAAGAAGCAGGGGCTCCCAGGCATAAAGTAAGTGCTGGGAGGGGGTTGGGAAGTCTGTCTGTCCGTCCTGCAGCACATAGCTTTCCCACATACCCAAGGTGATCTCAGTGCTCACCTCCTCGGGGCCAGGCCCAGACAAGCCCAGGGTCCCCCTCTTCCACTCTCGGCCTCTGTCTTCTGGGAACCTGCAGAGGCATTGTCCCAGGCCCACCAGCTGGCTCTGACCTCCACCTGTGTCTCAGTCTGCATTTCCCGCCGCGCTCTACAAACACGGCCCAGCTGAGCACCCTCAGATTTCCTGCCCCCCGCCCCGACCCCAACTCTCTACCTGGAACACCTGCGCCCCCACCCCAGCCCCTCTCACACCTGGCTGACTCCTTCCTGACCTGACTCTCCACACTCAGTTCAAATGTGACTCCCCCCAGGAGCACCCCTCCTCCTCCGCCCTCCCACTCCCCACACGGGGCCACACCGTTCATCTTCCCCTAAAACTGGAGAGCTTCATGGTGGACACTCAGTGAAAGAAAGAAAGTAAGTGACGTCTCTGAGTCGTGTTCGACTCTTTGCGACCCCAAGGACTGTAGCCTACCGGGTGCCTCCATCCATGGGATTTTCCAGGCAAGAGTACTGGCGTGGGCTGCCATTTCCTCCTCCAGGAAATCTTCCCGACCCAGGGGTTGAATGTGGGTCTCCTGCATTGTAGGAGATGCTTTGCCATCTGGGCCACCAGGGAAGTTCACTTGGCACTCAGTGGAGGACTGTTGAGGGGGTGAGTGAGCCCGCAGGGCCCACCCTCCCCGCCAGGGGCCTCCCCATCCAGCCTGGGCCTTATCCCTTCCTTCCTGGCCTGTGGCACCCTCCCCCCACCCCCACCGGTCTCCTCCAGTGGTGGAGTGGGGGGCTCTGCCCTCATCCGCAAGCAAAGCCAGAAATGACTTCCAGAACCACAGAGAATTCCCAGACCTCTCTCCCCACTCTACTGCTCGGAGGGACCGTGAGAGTTAACCAGGCACGTTGCCTGGCAAGGCTGAGGAAGAGAGCCTTGGCCCCGGGGGAGGTCACCAGCACCCCCCCCACACACACCGCACCCCAGAGTCTACGGCAGCCTCTGACATCAGCAGCAGCTGGGCCCCCCACCCTGCAGTCTCCCCCCCCCACCGCCTCCCGTCACAGCGGCCATAACTCTCCCGAGACAGCCACGGGGAGACGTTGGGCATTATCTGCCCGATCTGTCCTGTAATAACCCCTCCCCACCCTCCTCCCAGACGCACATGTGCACGAGGGTGCACGTGGGCGAGGAAGGAGAAGCGGCCTGGGGCGGCTGGCCCGCTCCCTTTCCCCAGGGCCCTCTGACCTCTCTCTGCACCCAGCTCAGGCTGAAGATAAACAAGAGGCTCCCTCAGGTGCCTGTGATTCCATGGGGGCGGGAAACAAGGCCTTCAGGCAGGTTTCCGAAGTCAGGGCAGCCCTGGGGCCTGCAGATGCTCATCTGCAGACAAGGGGACGCAGCCTCAGAGCCGGGAGGGCGGGGGACTAGGCCCACCGAAGAGACAGCAGACACGCACTTGCAGTCACACACGTCAGGACCCACGCGGCCCCTCTAAGTGCGATGGACGGTAGGGAACAAGCCAGCTCCGGGAGGTTGGGTGGTCTCACAGACCGGCTCCGGGGGCCGCTGGAGGATTGTCCAGGGGCTCTGGGCAGCCACTGCTCAGAGCAGAGCCCACAGAAGGGGCTTCTCGGGGATGCTGGCCCCTTCCCACTGCATCAGCAGGATTTGAAGAGGCCGTGTGAGACTCGCCTGCGTTGCATGGGCACCAGGCACCTGGCCTGGCTCTGGGCAGGCCCTGTCGCTCTCATCCTTTCTGGAGTGAGCGGACACACGGGTTGTTAGCAGCATCCCACTGCTCCCGTTTCTCAGGCCTTGCCTCCACCTCCGGGCGGTGGTAACACAGAACCCTCTCACCAAGAGGGCAGGCCCATGTTGTTCAGTCGCTCAGTCCTGTCCGACTCTGCAGCCCCATGGACTGCAGCGCGCCTTGCTCCCCTATCCTCCACTATCTCCCAGAGTTTGCTTAAACTCAAGTCCACTGAGTCAGTGATACCATCCAACCATCTCATCCTCTGTCGTCCCCTTCTCCTCCTGCCTTCAATCTTTTCCAGCACCAGGGTCTTTTCAGATGAGTTAGTTCTTCACATCAGGTGGCCAAAGTACTGGAGTTTCAGCTTCAGCATCAGTCCTTCCAATGAATATTCAGGACTGATTTCCCTTAGGATTGACTAGTTTGATCTCCTTGCAGTCCAAGGGACTCTCAAGAGTCTTCTCCAACACCACAGTTCAAAGGCATCAATTCTTCAGTGCTCGGCCTTTTTTATGGTCCAACTCTCACAACCATACATGACTACTGGAGAAACCATAGCTTTGACTAGATGGATCTTTGTCTGCAAAGTGGTATCTCTGCTTTTTAATAAGCTGTCTAGGTTTCTCATAGATTTCTTTCCAAGGAGTAAGCATCTTTTAATTTCATGGCTGTAGTCATCATCCACAATAATTTTGAAGGCCAGTGCTAATGTGATTCTCTCAACCTCCAACATTCTTGCCAAATGAATTTGGCTGAAAAGCAACCTCAAGGTCAACCTTAAAGGGAAAAGATATCCTGAGAGACCAGCAAGCAGGCTGAGATGAGATCGCCCTCACTGGGCCTGGGTCTTAGGGACTACGGGGAGAGGCTGGCCTGTCTCATGAGTCCCTGGTTCAGAGCTCAGGGCCCCCAGACTGCAAAGACTGGGGCTGAGCACCCCAATACCTTTCACTCTGTCTTTTTAAACTTTCAGCTCATGCCAGGCCCTATGGAAAAGCCTGGTCTGCCTAGGTTATTCAGGAAAGCGTGAGGAAGGCAGGGGGCCCAGCCCAGGCCCCCTCTCTTGGTGTCTCTGGCCGGCTCTCCCCTTTGATCTGTGAGCTTCGGGACTTAGTCCTGCTCCAGAACTAACCCCTGAGAAGGGAACTGACTCTGCACAGGGTTTGGGTAAAGGTTCTCGGTATAAATGGATGAATCAATAATGGAACAGCTGAGGGCTTGCTTCCCTGGTGGTCCAATGGTTAAGAACTGGCCTGCCAATATAAAGGACACAGGTTAGATCCCTGGTCCAGGAAGGTTCCACATGACACGGAGCAACTAAGCCCTTGAGCTCAGCTACTGAAACCCACACGCCTAGAGCCCGTGCTCTGCAACAAGAGAAACCGCCGCAATGAAAAGCCTGCACACGGCAACTAGAGAGTAGCCCCCACTCACGGAAACTAGATCAAGACTGAAGACCCAGAACAGCCAAAAATTAAATAAATTTAAAAAAAATACCCTGGAGAAGGAAATGGCAACCCACTCCAGTATCCTTGCCTAGGAAATCTCATGGACAGAGGAGCCTGGCGGGCGACAGCCCATGAGGTCGAAAAGAGTCAGACACGACTTAGCGACTAAACAACAACTAATGAGAGGTGTAAGAATAGCTTCCCTGGTGGCTCAGATGGTACAGAGTCTGCCTGCAGTGTGGGAGACCCGGGTTCGATTCCTGGGTCGGGAAGATCCCTTGGAGAAGGACATGGCAAACCACTCCAGTAATCTTGCCTGGAAAATCCCATGGACGGAGGAGCCTGGCGGTCTACAACCCATGGGGTCCCAAAGAGTCAGACACGACTGAGCGACTTCACTTTCACTTTCAAGAATGAATGACAGAAATGAACAAAGACCATTAAAATAAAAAACTGAACAGCTGAACACACAGAGTGTCCGAGGGCTGCAGGAGGAGCCCTGTAAAGATGGACTAAACGTCAGCAGGCTACAGTTGTCCCAGACCTGCTGCCAACCAGCTGTGGGACCTTGACTGGGTCATTTCCACTGCCAGCTGGAACACACAACACGAGAGCTGTGACTTTCAGCTTTATTTGGAGATTTACCAGAGCTATATACCAGGAACCTGGCCCTTCCACTCTGAGGAGCTGCTCTGAAGCCTCATGAATGGGTCCGTAGGCGAATGAGGTGAATGGGTACATGCAAGCAACCACACGTCTCGATAGTAGGTTACTGCCGGTCACAAGGAGCTGGTATCTCCTCTAACGATTTTAGTGCTTTCTAAATAAAGAAAGATGCAAGAATCCGGGTTCAAGCTGCCTCACTGTCAACTCTACCCTGGAGCCCTCTTAGGGGTTACTGTAGGACAGTGACTGTAGAAGTTATGACTTCATCCTTGTATCAGTAGAACCGGGAAACCTCAAAGTTGGACAGAGGTCAAAGAATTTCACTTAGAATTTGGTTTGGGGAAGTCCATCAAAAATATCAAAAAAAGGTTTAAAAGCACTTGGTCAAATAGGATCACAGGTCACTGTAAAACTACACTTATTTAACCAAAGTGACAATAAAAAATTTCAAAGGCAAATACAGATAATTACAACAGATTACTTAAAAGGTAAAGAAACATTACAGTCTGTTATGGGAAGCAGATCAATATTCTAAGAAAACTTTGTCCTCTTACAGAGACAGAAAACCAAATTCAAGTTTTACGTCACCTTACCTTTGTTTTTTTTAATTGCATTAATGTTCATTGAGAGCCTACTCTGTGTAGGCTCTCTTCTGGGTCTAGGTAGAGTAGTAAACCAAGTCCCTGCTGCTTGAGCGTCACACGTGCCGGGATGAAACGTGTGTTTGAACCTGCCCAAGTTAAGTATGATCACGTTCACATGGAGAAAACTCAACCTCTTTGAGCCTCAGTCTGCTTTTCTATACAACTGAGTTATCCTGATTCCCTTGTGGTTTGGTTAGGAGTAAGCCACATAATGCAATGGAATCATTTAATGAGCTATAAAATCTAATGCCAATTTTAGTTACTCCTCCAACTAGTAAGTGACAGGATGTATGATTTTTTTAAATCTTTTTTTTGAATCTTGAATTTTTAAATATAAATTATTTCTTTTTAATTGAATACATATATATTTTTCAACTCTGTATATATATTCTTCAGATTCTTTTCCATTATAGGTTATTAAAAGATATTGAGTATAGTTCCCTGTGCTATATAGTAAGTCCTTCTTATTTATCTATTTTATATACAGTAGTGTGCCTCTGGTAATCCCAAACTCCTAATTTATCCCTTCCCCCACCTTACCTTTAATATTAAAATTCACGTATTCATGAATTTATTTTTTAAATTTATTTATTTAATGTATGTATTTATTTAAAATTGTTCTAATCTTAGCCAGTCCTGATCACAAACAAAATTTTTTCTTTTTTTCCCTAGGATTTCTTTCCTACAAACTTTATGTAACTTTCTTTTTCACCTCCAGATTTTTGTCCTATGCTTTTCCCTTTCTCTCTCTTTTCTTTAGGACAAAATTACTCTTTCTTACCTTAACTACATGCATTTTCAGTCCTTAGACTTTTTTTCCCTTGCATACAAAAATGTTTTCCTATTTAACTTCTAGTGGTTTTAATTACATATTTTAATTATCATTTTCAACTCTTAAAAAATCCTTACTTTCTAGTGAAAATAAGAAGTAAGCAATTATAAATTGTCTTTTATATTAGTATTCTGTAGATTGGCCAACTAATATATACTATTTATAATGTCTAAAAACATGTGCTTTCTTATAGAAAATGTCTCAATTGGACACCAAGCATAGTTACTAATAGTCCTAAATATCTTTAGTGTGTCTGTAAAAGGAAGCCTATGTTCAGTAATTAATGTTTTAGTAACTTAAACACAGATCTTCAATAGACCTCCATCATTTAATTTAGCAAAACTGGACAGTTTGTAGTTACCAAATATCTGGGGAAACTATTTTTAAGTGGCCATACTTAAAGTATAATAATTTCTAAAGATTTTACCTAAAAACTCTTATTTACATTTAATTCACTTATAAAAATTTATCATACCCCGTTATTTTTCTTTCTGGTAAATTTTTATAACAGAAATAATAAGATCTTATTTGACTTCTGGTAAACCTAAGTACAATAAAAGCATTGTATTTAATGTTGATGACCCTAAAGACATATCTGTATTCATTAAGCCAACAAACTCAAGCTAACTTTAATAACAAATATTAATTTAATACTGAATAATTCCCAGAATATGTGAACCTGAAATTAATTTGGGTTAGTTTCTAAGAATTTATATAAGCATTAATTTCCTGTGTAAGCCAATTAAATAGAGCTCATTTCCAAATTAATTTCTGTGATACCACCCAAAGGTAGAGACATCATATTTAAAATGATATCTATATATAACAAGTAGAGACATATCTATATCATATCTATAAGGGACAAACATATAGATGGGCACAATCAGATCTCATAGCTTCATTTTATTTATTTATTTTTTCATAGCTTCATTTTAAAATTTAGTCATAAATCAGATTTTACAACATGAGACTCAATAGCTTACAAATAGCAGTTTGAATAAGTTAAGCTTTCTAGCTTGAATTTTTAAAAAAGACTTCTTTTCTGTCTCTTTTTTTTTTCCTCTCAGTCTCAGGAATTAGGTCTGGTAGAATACTTTGTAAATAGTTTGGTAGAATATTTACAGCTCAAAGGCACAAAGAAGGTAAAGCAAATTCTTCCTAGAACTTGTTCCTTTAAGGTCAGAATTCTGAAGATGCTTTGTGAAGCCAACTTTCTCTAAGTGTATACACAAAAGAGCTTTGGAATGTCAAAAAGAGCCCCCATCTTGCTAAAGCAATCCTAAGAATGAAGAATAAAGTTAGAGGGATGGGAGGTGAGTTTGGGGGAGGATGGGTATGTATATATGTAAGGCTGAATTCCTTTGTTGTTCACCTGAAACTATTACAACCTTGTTTATTGGCTATACCCAATACAAAGTAAAAAGTTTAAAAAAAAGCTGGAGGTATGGTCATCCCTGACTCCAAACTGTACTACAAAGCTGCAGTAACCAATACGCCACTGGCACAAAAACAGACACGTAGATCAATGGAACAGACTAGAGAGCCCAGAAATAAACCCACACAGTTATGGTCGATTAATCTACGGCAAAGATTTTTAAGAATATACAGTGGAAAAAATAAAAAGAATTAAAAAAAAAAAGAATGCACAGTGGAGAACAGAGTCTCCTCAATAAGCGGTACTGAGAAAACTGGACAACTACATGGAAAAGAATGAAATTAGAACATTTTCTTACACCAAATACAAAAATAAAACTCAAAATGGATTAAAGACCTAAATGTAAGACTGGAAACAAGAAAACTCATACAAGGAAAGCTAGGTAGAATGCTCTGTGACATAAAATTGAAGCGATATTTATTTTTGGATCTGTCTCCTAAAGCAATGGAAACAAAAGCAAAGATTCATGACATCTACTTAGATTCAAAGGTTTTTGCATATAGGGAGGGGACATATGTATACTTACGGCTGATTCACGTAGATGTTTTGGCAGAAACCGACACAATTCTGTAAAGCAATTATCCTTCAATTAAAAATTAATTAATTAATTTTAAAAGGTTTTACACAACAAAGGAAACCATCGACAAAACTAAAAGACAACTTACTGAATGGGAGAAGATAGATATGATATGACTCATAAAGGGTTAACATCCAATATATAAAAACTCATCTAATATATATGCTCATCCAACTCAGTATCAAAAAAAAAGGACTCAATTTAAAAATGGATAGAAGACCTGAATAAATACTTTTTCAAAGAAGACATACAGATGACCAGCAGACACAGAAACAAATGCTCATTACTAATTTTCAGAGAAAAGCAAGTCAAAACCACATGAACCACCTGACACCTAATCTGGATGGCTATCATCAAAAAACCCATAAATAACAAATACGAGTGAGAATGTGGAGGAAAGGGAACCCTTGTACCCTGACAATGGGAATGTAACTTGGTGCAACTACTGTGAGAAACTGTATGGAATTTCATCAAAAAACTAAAAATAGAACTACTTACCATATGAGCCAGCAATTCCATGGGCTTCCCTGGTGGTTCAAATGGTAAAAAATCTGCCTGTAATGCAGGAGACCAGTGTTCGATCCCTGGGTTGGGAAGATCCCCTGGAGGAGGGAATGGCAACCCACTCCAGTATTCTTGCCTGGAGAATCCCATGGACAGAGGAGCCTGGCGGGCTGCAGTCCATGGGGTCAGATATGACTGAGCGACTAACACATCGCTTCCAGCAATTCCACTCCTGGGTATTTTTCCAGACAAAACAAAAACACTCTTACAGATACCAGAGGGGAAGGGATAGCTGGGAAGTTTGAGATAGACATATACACACTATTTTATTTACAATAGATAATGAGTTTGGTCCCAGCCAGGCCAACAAATTCGTGCCTTTGGCAGCAGCCTTTCTTTAGTGTGTGCAGAGACAGTGAGAGGCAGACCAGGAGGTTGAAGCTTAAAAGTCATGAATGGAGACCTGAAACGAATTAAAAATGTTGTCTGTGGATTCTGAAAGAAGTCACATGAAAGCCATCATCTAAAGATGTTGAGTGGAAGGATCTCTGTGATGAAACGTCCGTACGTGGTGCAGTCTCAGCCTCGGTTTGAGGCTGAAAAGGATGCTCCAGGAGACACTACCTAGCGAGAGTGCCGTCGGCTGCCCTGGACCCAAGGCAAAATTTCTCTCGTGTGCAATTGGAACAGGCTTGGGTGGAATGCTCTCGTTGCTTCCCCTGTCCTCCTCTCTGTTGTGCTAAGTGCTACTTAGCAGCTAAACAACAAGAGCAACAAGTGGCAGGGAAGGGGTTTTCACGGTGGCTCAGTGGTAAAAAACCCGCCTGCAATGCAGGAGGCATGGGTTCGATCCCTGGGTCAGGAAGATCCCCTGGAGAAGAAAATGACAAGCCACTGCAGTATGCTTGCCTGGGAAATCCTATGGACAGAGGAGCCTGGCAGTCTACTGTCTATGGGGTCACAGAAGAGTCGGACATGACCGAGCAACTAAACAACAAGTGACAAGGAGACTTTGAGATAAATCTGTTTTCTTTGCTAGGTGCCTGCAGTGTGTGAAGCAGAACTGAACGGCTTCGCCTGAAGCAAGTGAAACGATTCCTCTCCTAAAATAAACTATTAAATTTGTGATAAATGAATAAAAAGGATAACCAACAAGGACCCACTGTACAGCACAGGGAACTCTGCTCAGTATTACATGGCAGCCTGGAGGGGAAGGGAGTTTGGGGGAGAATGGATACATGTATATGTGTGGCTGAGTCCCTCTGCGGTCCACCTGAAACTATTACAACATTGTTAATTGGCTATACTCCAACATAAAATAAAACATTTAACAAATAAAAAGCAAAAACACTAACTCGAAAAAGAACATGTGTCCCCATGTTCCTAGGCAGCGTTATGTATGACAGCTAAGACATGGAAGCAACCTGAATGTCCATCAACAAATGAATAAAGAAGATGTGGAATACTACTCAACCATAAAAAAGAATAAACTTTCACAACCACATGGATGGACCTGGAAGGTATTAAGCTAAGTGAAATAATTCAGACAGAGAAAGACAAAGGCTTATATGTAGAATCTAAATAATAAAACAAATGAATGAATAATTAAAAAAAAAAGGAAGAGTTCCGTTTTGGCGATTTTCAGGGTGACATTTCCTTCAGATCCCAATTAAATAAGTACTTAAAAAGACTAAGTTCCTTATGTATTTTACATGAATCTGGCTGGGGTGTAAGAGGTTGGCTTTCTGACATTCTTTGTTTAGCCTGAGAAAAGACAGTAGGCCAACCTCACTCACTCTAGACAATTCAGTGTCTTTCACCTAAGCAGATCCCAGCATCTTTCTGGGAGGCAGAACTTGGGGGGCACTCTCCCAGTATCTCTCAACTGGGGACCAGGTACCTATTACACACCACCAGATAAAACTCAGCATTTTCAACCCCAAACAGGAAGGTCTGAGAACCAGGAGAAACTTATCCCAATTTATCTGGACTCGCTGAGAACTAGCATGTACTTTCAAGGCTCCGGACCCTCACCGAGTTCAGGCCAAGGAGAGAAGCCAGCTCTGTCCTCCTCCACGGTCACCAAGGCTGCTGACCGAAAAACGAAACGGCTCAACCAGAGAGCTGTGAGTTTCCACTTTATTTGGGGGCTTCCCGAGGACTTGACCTTGGGAGACGGCCTCCCAGAAATCGCCGAGGGACTGCTCTGAATTCCCTCGCCAAGGGCCTGGGGAGGTCGGTGTATGTGGGATTTAGGTGAGGGGGGCGGGTACCGACACTCGAGCTCATGTTTTGGCAGAAGTTTGCTCCTGGTCACCAGCAATGGGTTTCTCTGTTCATGATTTTAGTATGAGAAGATGTAAGAATCCAAACGCCTAAAAAAATTTATCTTGATAATGTTATAATATTGAGGCTGCCCTGGTGGTCCGGGGGTTAAGACTCTGTGCTCCCAATGAAGGCGGCAAGGGTTTGATCCCTGGATGGGGAACTAAGATTCCACATGACACATGGTGGAGCCAAAAAAAAGTGATAATATTATTAACTCTCTAAGGGCTCATTTTGCCTGTTTTTGCACCGTGCAGCCAAAAAACAAAACACGATGATATTGATAACTATCGAAGGACTACTTTTCCCTGTTTCTCAGAGCACAAATTGCCTCATCCTTATTTTCTTCCTAATTTCTTTGCAGGATTACTATAGGCCAGGGACCACAGGGGCAATGACCTGATTCGTGTAGAACTGGTGTGGGGTGGCCTCTGCCAGCTCCCAGCAGACGCCCTGAGTACTCTCCTAGGTACTCTCCTAGGTACTCTCAAAGTTTAGAGTACAGTTGATAGAATACCTTCATGGCGATCACCTCTGACTTGTTTTTTTTTTTAAATACGGGTTTCACAGCCTCATTTCTGGACCTGTTAAACGTGGAATTTCTGAGCAGGGGACAGCTAGAGTCACGTTCTAAACAGCAGGCTGCTGGCCAATCAATGTCACATGTGCATACTTTTCTTCTAAATTGCCTTGACCTCTGCTTCTCCCTTTTCTCTCCCCTCCATCCATCCCAGCCAGGACCAGCCTCCCTTCCCCTTTCTGCTCCCTCCCTCTCCACCCCAGCTCCCCGCAAATGGCCAAAGTCTCCTGGTGAGGCAATCTCTCTATCCTTGGTTCCTTCCTTTCCACGCTGAGTGATGGCTTTTTTATCTCCCGATGATGAAACACAGCCTTCAGCTGGAGGTATTTAAGGCACAGAAACGCACCGTCTGGCCACAGCTGCAGGGCCCGAGGCCACAACCCTGACGGGCTGAGGAAGGACAGGAGCAGCCATCCTCTGGGATCAGAGGCCACAGCAGGAGCCCTCAGCATCCCCGCCGGACTCCACACCTGCTCCGACTGCCAGGAAAGATGTTCCTCGCGACGTTTAAGCTGTGTGCTGGGAGCTCCTACAGACACGTGCGCAGCATGAAGGGTGAGCTCCCGAGGACCTCATCTGGGTGGCCAGGAGCTCGGCAGGGTCTAATGGGGAAAGGGCACAGCTCAGGGGCAGGCCACTCAGGATCTGGCCCCAGCTGTGCCTCTCATGGAGGCAGCCTGGGCAAGCCTCTCACCTTCTGCACCTCAACACCCCCTCACCCCCTCACTGAAGAATTGAGCTGGACACGAAGGCGCCTTCCAGGCTCGGTCACCCCTGGCCTCCCCTGCAGGGCTCCAAGCTGTCTTGGCTTCTACCTGACTTTGCCTTCCTCTAGGATGGGTACCAATGGTGCCAGGGAAATCTGGCCACAATGGCGGAGGTGGGGAGCCCAGACTCCAAGCCCCTGTGTTAGCGAGCCTGAGAGCTGATGGGTGGGAGAGGGAGAGAAGAAAAAGAAAGGGGAGTAGGACAAGAGCATGTGGGGGGCGTGGGGGGCTCTTTATCAGCATCATACTGTCAGGAGGTAGAAATCAGTTCCTGCAGGACCCAGAGTCATTTGAGTCAATCCCCTCAAGGGACCACAGAGCAATCTAAATGAGTCCTTTCCAATTACATTGGGCTCAACTGGCTACTGTTTAGATAGAAGCTGCCCTCGGAAGACCTGCACCGGCATGGGACTATTCTCCCTAAATCAGAAAGACCTCCCCCCCGCCCTCCCGCCCCAGGCACACGGAGCAGTTATTCTCACAGACGTCAGGGGACGGGGTGTCTGCAACAGTAGGATGTTTTGGTTGGGCAATTTCAGCCAGCCTGGGTGTGGCGACCCCCTCCAGATGGGGCCAGTGAGACAGAAGGCAGGTTTCTGGGGCCTGGAGTCATCCCTCTGGGAATCCTTCCTGATCAAGTCACTTTCCCTCCAGGCCACCTTCCTCCTCTGTGATGAGAGGAAATGTGGAGGGGTCCGTTTCTAAGAGGCTTTCCTGCTCCTAAGCAACAATTTCCCTCTGTTTCTGGCAGGGCTGCGGCAGCAGGCCGTGCTGGCCATCGGCCAGGAGCTGAACCGGAGGGCCCTGGGGGGCCCGGCCCCAGCTGTGTGGATTAACCAGGTTCGGCGTCGCGACGCTCTGCTAGGTAAGAGCTGAGGTTTCTGGGCTTCTGCCAGTGGCAGGGGGCTCCCGGGTGCAAGCGTGTGTGTGGCTGTGATCTCCCAGATCCCGTCCCCTTCCTCCCCACCTTCCTCACTCCCTCTATGGGAATGGCGTTGTTCACAGCCAGATCCCTGTGTCTAACTCAACCTGTGACTGAGACCCTGTGACTTTGGTCTGGGCTCCTCGGGGATCCAAAGGGTGAAACTGGCAGGAGGCTAGACGTTCAGTGTCTCCTTGGCTTTGCATCCAGGTTCTCAGCTGGAAGACCCTCTCTACAGCGACCAAGAGCTGGCCTATATCCAGCAGGGAGAGGAGGCCATGCAGAGGGCCCTGGGCATCCTCAGAGACCAGGAGGGCTGGAAGAAGGAGAGCCGGCAGGTAGGGGGCCACGGAGGAACCCACACCTCCTCGCTGTTACCGTGCCATCCTCAAGGCCAGCTACAGTCTCTGCTCCTCTCAGAAGTCCAGCCTCGAGCAGTAGTCACTGGGCAGCAGGCAGTTGTTTTTTTTTTCCTTTTTAATTTGGCTGCCCTCGGTCTTCATTGCTGGGAGCGCCTCATCGCTTTCTCTAGTTGCGGCGAGCAGGGTTGCTCTCTAGTTGCGGTACATGGGCTTCTCCTGGCCATGGTGTCTATCATTGCAGAGCACGGGCTCCAGGGCGTGCGAGCTTCAGTAGTTGCATCTACTGGGCTGTAGAGCTGCAGGCTCAATAGTCATGGTGCACGGGCTTAGTTGCCCCCGGCATGTGGGATTTTCCCAAACCAGGGGTTGAACCTGTGTCTCTTGCATTGGCAGGCGGATTCTTTACCACTGAGCCACCAGGGAAGCCCCAGTAAGCAGTTTGAATTCTCGTTCCCCAAGAATATACCCCGGTTACCCCCATCCTCCATCAAAGATGTTCTGGAGACTTGCGTTTGAGAAAAGCTGTCCCCGTGTCCTTAGCTCGCCTCCAGGATGCGCCGTACACCCATTCAGACCATGCAGTAGGGACTCTAGGGTCAGGAGAGGCCTCATCCCCTGGTCAGAAGTTCCAGGGCCGAAGCGCTCTTAGCCCACCTCCTGGCTGAACTTGCAGGGGTGACCTGGGCTCACCTGTGACAGGGCTGGCCTGGAATACAGCGGGCCAAGGTCCTCTGGTGTGCCCCACTTCTGAGCACTGCCCTTTCACGGGGCGCGGGAACAAGGCGCAGGTCAAAGGCCGATGTCTCTACCGAGACTTGGCTCTGTTCCCGAGGCAAGTTCACAAGCCGCCCACTGGCCAAAGCTCAGGAGAGGTCTTTCCTTCTCCAGGTTCTCTGTGTTAACAGACTACGAGTTTGGGAGTCAGGAAATCTGGGACCTGGGCCCAGGAATGCTCCTGCTAAGGGACCTGGGGCATCTCGCTGACCTTCTCTGGCCATACATTCTTCTGGCGTAAAATGAGGGATTGGACTGGAAAAAACAAAACAAAACAAAACAAAACCTCTGTGAAATTAGCTGGTTGCAGACCACTTTCTTCACTCCCAAATGAATCTCTCTCTCAGGATCTTTGAGCTTCTGAAGACAAGTAAGGGCCTTCTCAGGTGGACCTACCCACCCCTGTCAACATTTACCCCCAAGATGTGGGAGGACTCTGTAGTGAAACATGTTCATTTTCTCCAAGTTAATCTCAATCAAAAACCTAATGCAGGTTTCTTGAAAATCTTACAAAATAATTCTGATTTTTATCTAGACAAATAAATACATATCAGTGTTTAAGAAAATACATTGATCCTCAAGAAAAAAGGGCCCGGGGATAGGCAGGCTACCTCTCCAGTCCACAGCAGATGAAAAAGGCTGGTGGCAGGAAATAGGACCTGCTCTGCCTTTATCAAAGACGGTTCCAGGCTCCTTCGGGTTCAGCCTAGAGTTCCCCTGGCTGTTCCCCTCCTGCCTTGCCAGACACTGTCTGTGTCTTACGCTGGGAATACTTTTCCTCTAACATTTCCCCGGGGCTCCTCTCTCCTCACCTACAGGCCAACGGGGACGAGGTGCTGAGTAAAGTGATCCCCGACGTGGGCAAGGTATTCCGGTTGGAGGTGGTGGTGGACCAGCCCATGGAGAGGCTTTACGAAGAGCTTGTGGAGCGCATGGAGGCCATGGGCGAGTGGAACCCCAATGTCAAGGAGATCAAGGTGGGGAGGGCCAGTGGGAAGGGCAGCTGCAGCAGTTGGAAGGGGGCTGTGGCGAGCTGGGGGTGGTGCCTCTCCCCCTACCTGGCTGAGTAGTGTCTCTGGTTCCCTGTGGCCTGGCAGGTCCTGCAGAAGATTGGAAAAGACACGGTCATCACTCACGAGTTGGCTGCAGAGGCGGCAGGAAACCTCGTGGGGCCCCGAGACTTCGTGAGTGTGCGCTGTACCAAACGCCGGGGCTCCATGTGCGTGCTGGCTGGCACGGCCACACTCTACGAGGAGATGCCCCAGCAGAAGGGTGTCATCAGGTAATGCCGGCAGCAGCCCCTAAAGCTCCCATTAATTTGTTTAGCTGGGCTGGGTCTTAGTTGCAGCACGTGGGATCTAATTCCCTAACCAGGGATCGAACCCAGGTCCCCTGCACTGGGAACATGGAGTCTTAGCCACTGGACCACCAGGGAAGCCCCAAGGCTCCCTGTCCTAACACAGCCTGGGGACACGTGCCTGCCAAGTGTGTGGTGAATCCCCGGCTTCAAGGATCCAACCCTTGGTTCCTACCCTCCGTCTTATTTTCCATAGCAGGGGAGGAAGACAAGGTTGGCCAAACTTTTTTTTTTTTTTGGCCAAACTTCTATAGCCAGGTTGCCCTGACCCTCCCAGCAAGCTTAAGAACCTTAGTAATTTTCTAAAACTAGAGGTAGGGCTGCTGTTTAGCTGGTATGCTCAGGTCCGACTGGTAATGTTGATGAAAACAGAGTCCGTACCACTTAGAACACAGTTGCTATCGTAGTTTCCCGGGGCCACCAGCACCACCCTGGACCCTTTCCCGACCTCCCCATTATCCCAACTGAGAGGCTCTGCAGGCCTCCAGGCTCCAGCTGGCCTTTGTTCTGACGAGCTGGTGACCCTGACAACTTTTAAATCTCACCCTTGGCAAACAGCACTTCTCCGATGAGACTTAAAAAAAGATGAGGTCCATGAGGAAAGTGGGTAATATAAGTAGCCAGCATTCAAGAACTTGGGCGTGTCCTCTTGACCTGACTGATGTGTCTTCACCTGGCAGAGCTGAGCACGGCCCCACCTGCATGGTGCTCCGTCCCCTGGCTGGAAGTCCCTCAAGGACCAAACTCACCTGGCTGCTCAGCATTGACCTCAAGGTAAGGGGCACGGGAGGGGGCCAAGGGGGTGGTGAGAAAAGTGGGCTCTTACCCTACCACCGGCTTCCCCGGTGGCTCAGATGGTACAGAACCCGCCTGCAATGCGGGAGACCTGGACTCAGTCCCTGCGTGGGGAAGATCCCCTGAAGGGAATGGCTACCCACTCCAGTATTCTTGCCTGGAGAATTCCATGGACAGAGTCTGGTGGGCTCCAGTCCACGGGTTTGCAAAGAGTAGACCACTAACAACTAACCATTAACAACTAACACAGCCCTCCCACATCAGCCCACAAGAACATGAAGAACTCTCCACTTTGAGAGAAGCAGACTGCTGTAGCGGGAACAAACTTGAGTGATGGCCTGCTATTCTATCATCTCAGAAGCCTGCAACGGCTCCCTCTTACTTTTTTTTCCCCCTCTTACTTTTCTTATCAATTTTCATCTCGGTAGATATTTTAGAAAGAAAGAAACGTAGGCCCCCAAAGGTATGGTAGCTAGTTCAGGGTCACACCATAGGGAAGACAGGGCTGAAATCTGTCTGGACAACTAACCCCATGCTTCTGACATGGTCCTGACAGCAGGGCAGTAAAGCAGTCTTCCAGCCCCTGAGGGGGCACACCTCCCAACAGGGCTGCAAGACCAAGCCTAGGCAACCACCCAGGTGTGTGATAGGGACCAGCGGTGTCTAGGGTGGGACGTCAATCACAAGATGGCCAAATTCTTCTTTGACTCTAGGGATGGCTGCCGAAGACCATCATCAACCAGGTCCTCTCGCAGACCCAGGTGGATTTTGCCAATCACCTGCGCAAGCGCCTGGAGTCCTGCCCCGCTCTTGAAGCCAGGTGTTGAAGGCCAGCCTGCTGCTCCACGGGCTCCCAGCTGAATGGGTTTGCAGGCTCACGAGGAGGTCCCTGCTGGCAGCCTACAAATCTGTTAAAGATCTTATCTGAGGATGGCGGGACGGGGTGGTGGTGCATTTTCAATAAGATACTACAGCTCAGATTGGTAGCATTTTAGTACCGAGAGAATGGGGACAAGGCTCTTCTAACTTCATTCACTGATGAGCTGTAAAATGAAGCTTAAGGGTCTCAAAACATTTGTGAAACTTTTCCTTCTGGGTCCTGACAGCATCTACCTAAAAATATCTTGAAAATGCTACCAGTTAGGGAATACAAGGACCAGGTCGTCAGGCTTGAGGAGGTCACGAGTTCTGCGGGCAACGTGTGCAGACACAGGTCTCATACAGGGCCTCCTGCAACCCTCTGCTACTCTGCCAAGTGGGTCAAAGAGCAAGCAACTCCCAGAGCAGACAGCTTCTACAACTCTAGTTCAAGTGACCTTACGAAAAAAATACAGAACTAATTATTAGACTGACTCCCATACTTCTTCCATGACAGGAGTCAGAATAAAGAATTGTAACTCACATAAAAACTTTCAGTTAGTCTGTACCTGATTTAAAATTCTACTTTTAAAATCCATGCTAGTAGATGGCAAGCTCATACTAAAATAGCCGTGGATAAAGATTTTAATTAAACTAAATCTCTTACTTCACTCAAAGGAAAAACTCCAGGGGACTTAAGTCTTTCAATTATGTAGGATGTTACCAGAATCTTTAATAAAAACTTAATTTGGACAATAAGCACAGGAGTAAATCAGTTCTTAAAAGAATTCTCTAGCTGGTAGCTGATTAATGGGCATTGGAAAATGATTCTTATTTACCTAATTAGGACAGAACCAAAAGCAAGTGACTAAGAGAAAATAAAAAAGCAAGTTTCACTACTTCCCCATTAGTTGCTTGTTTAGATCTGAAAAGGGAACTGAATCTTTGGTTTGGAGTCTATTCTGTCCTCTTAGCTTGACTTTGGGCTGCCAATTTCTCTGCTTTAACAGGTCAACGTCTTACTATATTGGAGATGGCTGGAAGGTATGTTAGCATGACAGCAAAATCCCTTTCCAAGGTCTGAGAATTGGTGCTCTAAACATCTAAATTGAGATGGGGTTATCTGGCTAAAACACATATGCAGGATGAAAACCCAACCATTATCACCTGAAGTGTTTCCATTCCAGTGCTAACAGCATTAATGATTTATACCATGTGGAAAGTCATGCTAGCTAATTTATTGAACAAATTAGCAGTGGCAGAAATGCTGGTATTTATTGAGGCATTGAGACTGTACAACTGATACAGGTATTTATTAATATTTATTCTGCTTCTTAGTAGTCTGTTTTTGGCATAGATGAAATTATGTTTATCCAGTCTGGAAGCTTCAGAGTGAGAAGGAATAATTGTGGAAGTATTTCTAGAACAGACTTCTTCACTCCCAGCTAAGAGAAAGGGTTGCTTGTCGAAAGGTGTGCACAGCAACACTTGCTCTGGTTTCAAGAGAACAGGCTGACAGTGAAGAAATGGGCTTTCAACACACACCACGCCTTTTTCAAACTATGCAACTGTGTCTTTGGGGGGCCTGGGGAGATCTTTTCTCACTTGTTTTTCATTGGAATAAAATGAGTTGTCAGTGATGACCTGCTTACAGAGACTGTTTTACATAGAACTGTATGAAAAGTGGGTATTCCTGCAGCCCTTCAAATGAACCCTATCACACATGCACACAATACGATGCATAAACAGGTAAAACCATTATTTCTATAACCTCCAATTTATGAAAGTGAAATGTACAAAACCCTGATTTCATCATTTAAATAGAAGAGTGAGTGCACAACTTTTTTTACATGTCATTTATATGGTCACTTATATTACAAAAAAATTTACCCCCAGCTTCCTCTAAATAACACCACCCTCATTTACACAGAGTTCTTCACACTGTGGGGTTCAAAGCTGGGTTCCAAAGCTTTAAAACCACTTCTGCTCTGTAACACCCACCACCAACGAACAGACCTCGGCCTGATTCTGTTGGGTTTCCTGTTAGGAAGTAGAATGACCAAAACAAAGAACCTCAGTGATTCATTAGGAGACAAATAATCAAAGCTTCTGCATTGATACAGTCACTTGAAATTTGGGAAATTTCCTAAACAGCCATAATATATGGTGATCCTTGGCAACCTATTACTGGCCTCTTGGCGAACCATCCTACCTTTAGCCTAGGTAGAAGTTACATGCAGGGGAGTCTGCAGCAAACCTGGAAGGACTGCCCTGCCGCTGATTAAAAGAGGGAGGGGGACGTGCCTGGTGCTCCAGTGGTTAGGACTCCATGCTGCCACGGCAGGGGACACGGGTCCAATCCCTGGCCGGGAAAGTTCTGCAAGCTGTGGCGTGGCCCCCAGCGAAAACGCTGGGGGCGGCGGCGCGGGTGCAGTGAGAATAGGGAAGCACGCAGCGGCCCCAGGGGAAAGGCTCACTCTTACATTTCAGTTTTAGTCTTCTGAAAACTGCCCCCCTCACTTTTAAATATTTACTTGGCTCTGCCAGGTCTTCGTGCAGCACACAGGATCTTAAGTTACGGCAGACAGAATCTTATAGTTGGGGTAGGTGGGCTGTAGTTCCCTAACCAGGGATCGAACCGGGGCCCCCTGCCTTGGGAGCTTGGAGTCTTAGCTACCAGACCACCAGGGGAGTCCCTGAAACCTGCCCTTTAATCATCAGCTAATACAAAGGAAGGGAAGCAAAGGCAAGAAGACAATCCACACAGATCAACAGCTACGTTCAAAGGGAAGAGCTGGAGGGAGACCACGAGCCCCGTGAAGTTCCGTCTGCCTTTGAGAGTCTGGTTTCACAGGGCAGACGGGGTGGCTGAGTTGGCGGCGTGGAGACAGAAACCTGCCTCTTTTCGCCAATGCTGGCTCCTTAGGGCTCCCACTTTTCCAACATGGTCCGCACGTGGACCCCAACCTGAAAGGGAAGCAAAGTGCCACACACTCGAAGACAAGTTTTATTTGGGAAGAGCTTCTCACTGTTAACGCTGCAAGCAAGTGCCTTTCACGACAGTCCTATGGACCTAGTAGTTTCAGAGATCCCAGTGTTCAAAAGTTCACCTCAAAATAAAAACCACACCCACACCAGAAGGAAAGCATTTTTAGACTCCTTTGGAATGTAGCCGTGGATTCCAGCTCTTCTCGGAAACGGGCCCACTGCTTCCTGGAAACCAGGTGGGAGGCAGGCAGTGCCCACAGAAGGAAATGTCTCTAAATAAGTTAGCTACTGGACGAGACGACCCCCCCCCGTCCTCTGAAAACACAGGAAGCAGCGCGTCTCAGCCGCTGGGGTGTGTGGCACAGCCCTTTGCACGGGCGCTTATGGGATCCCAGGGCGGCAGCTGTTGGGGTGTGGTGTCCACAGGGAAAGCCATCCTGGAAGGGCGAGTAACGAAGGGCAGGGATCTCTCCCAGCCCCACTCGGCCTTCAACTTGCTACAGCAGAGGCCCTGCTCTGTGGGATCTTCGGGAAAACTTGCAACAGTTAAAAAACAAAACAAAACCCCCCTCATACAAGTCCCCAGAAAGTCTGTGTCTGCAAAGAGAAAGGGACTTGGTCAGGGCTCCCACGGGGGGCTCCGCCTCCCATCCACTTCCGTCTCCACGTGATACAAGACATCGGCCAGCGTGTGCTCCACCACGGCGCCCCAGCCCATGTCACTCATCTGCGGGGAACAAGGGACAGAGAGTGAGGTGAGACGACAGCAGCGGCGGCGGGAAGGAACAGAGACGAGGATGCTCGCAGTAGGGCTCGGGGGTACTCACAGGGCGGTACGTGAGATCCTTTGGAGGGTACTTGAAGCATGGTCCAAAGTTTATGGACACCTGGGACAAATTCAATCCAAGCAGACATGAAGAAAGAGAAGAAAGTAGTGAAAACCTCAGCGTGATAGGGGAGGCTTTTAAAAGTAGCTGTGATATTCAGAGTACAACAGGAACAAAGGATATACATTAATAATTGCTAAAAGTGGTCAAGGCATCAAGAATTAGGTAAACAGACTTTGCTGATTTCTGTTTATAACCTAAAGATTTCCTTATATGACTTAAGCAGTGGCTACTGACAGGTAAAAGGGCATGGAAACTTCCAGACACTGCCTTTGCAAAATTTTTTTAAACTGGCTCTAATGATAGTCTCCTTCATGCTGGATCATATTTTAAAAAAAATCAATATAAGCCAACAGTTACTGATGATGGTAGGTTATCATGACACGTAACAGCAAATTGATTTATGCATGTAAACACCTTATATCCTCTACACTGAGCACAGACCACGCAGCACGTCCAGAGGAAAGGTGTGGAGCACAGTAACCAGGGGATCTTTATCCATGCAAACACTTCCTAAAGCACTCAACTGCCTCTGGAACAGGAGGAATACGCTGCCTTCTCACTCCTAGGTGTTTCACATGTCCTTCTAGAACCTGACTCACAGCTCTTGGACCATGACAGCTCACCCATCTCTCTCAAGCCGTGTTTGCAGGACGAACAGAGGGTACGTACCGTGCAGCTCTTGTACAGGGAGATGGCCGGAAAGTAAACCCCCTCGAAGATGTCTTTGTAAGCCACACCTTGATTGACACCATTTTTATAAAAAATTATCTGAAACAGAAACCATGGTTTTACTTCAGAATTTCAAAAAAGAACACACTAAAACGAACTCTGCTGGAGGACACTTTACTGGCGGTTTGGGGGCGGCCCGTCTAAGGAATTGGAAGAATAGCATGCAGCTCGTTTAACAGCAATAGCTGACACTTATGGAATACCTTAGGTTTTTTTCACTGCATATCTACAGGCATTATTGCAGCAGATGCTCACGTTTATCTGTTTCTGAATTCCTATGCTGCTGACACCAAAGAGTTCCCCTTTCTGTTATTCATTCTGTTTATGAAAAGTAGCTGGTCTTCCACTGGCCCCTGGAAGCAACACCCTTTTAAGTTTATTTATTTGTCCTCTTCCCTTGCCTCAGGTCCTCCCTTCTGCACTTCTAACTTTGAAAATCTCGCAGGTCTTCTGTCAAGGTCCTGGAATTCTCCTTTCTTTGTCCTTTCTCTCTTGAAACTATCCTGCATTTTCTCTCTTAACCACCTGAGATGGACTTCAGAAAAAAAAAAGCTGCTTTTTCTGAAGTACCCTTCTCTACCTCTTCTTCCTAGAAACAGCTATGTCCCACCTGGCTGTATTTTCTGGCTCAATTAACTGCTTGCCTTCACTACTTTTCCCTAAAACAACCGGAATCCTAAGTGTATTCTCCCACATTTGCTTCTATTCAATCACAGGTGGCTTCACAGCATTTTTATGTCCGTAGCTAAGGACTTTTCTTCCACCCCTTCCCCTTGTGGTTGGTCCAGATACACCAGCCCTTCCTTGATTGTGCTGTAACCCTGGACAAACATATTCTCAACAACCCTGGAGAAGGGAGGTGGGGAAAGTTCTAGAAGACACTGAGTAAGCCATCAGAGCTCATGTCGCCCCGGATCACATAGCAAGGCCAGCATCTGCTACTCCGGTGTTCGCCCCTCTGCACTTGCTCCCTGCTCTGATAAAGGACCGGTATCTCTGACTTGCTTCCTCGACTGCCTGCAGACGTTCCTTATTCAGCTGCTGTTTTATATTCTTTTCTCCGAGAACCCAGGTGAGCCTTCTCGCGGCAGCAGGCACCCCAGGAAGAACCAAACACGGCAGGCAGGAGAGTGTGTCGGCCCTGCTATTGCTGTATCAGCAGAAATCCCCCCACCGTGCCGTGGGCCTTAGTTCCCTCCCTTTCATAACAAGGGGCTTGGGCCCAGGGAACAAATTCTTCTACTTCTGACATTTAACGGCCATGACTCACCTCACTGTGAGGAGTCTGCTTTAGGCTTTTCTCTGCTTTATCCACAAAGTCTTTTTCTTCAAAATACAAATAACTCTTGAACTTTATTAAAGCCTTGAAAACCGAGAGAGAAAAGGAATAGTGAAGTAGCAGCTACATCATCATGGAAAAAAAAAAAAAAAAGCCAGATTCACATAAATAGCATGAGTCTCTGTGTTTTGAACAAAATTTAAAATCTCTGCAGAGTCAGCTTTGTTACACTTTGAACCATGTGCATCTTAAGAATTACCAGACGGTACACATTATTAAACATCTTCATGAAAGGCCCTCACTAAGACGTGGGGAGTCACCTTCTTCCCTGCTAGCTCCCCACCTGTTTCTCCCACATATAGTCTCTGGGTCACTCCTTTCTTACGGTTCCCAAGACTCTTTAACTATTTACTTCCAGGGAAACATATGACAGTAAATTTTTTTACCTTTTCTTCTTTTGGGGGGCTGCATCACGTGGCTTGCGGAATCTTAGTTTCCTTAACTTTAGGCACTTTGGAGGCTGTGTAGTAGTATTTCATTTGGTTTAAATTATCATTTCTCTGGCTAATGATATTGAGCAGTTTTTCATGTGTGTACTGGCCATTCATCTTTTGTGAAGTTTCTGTTCAAATATTTTGACTTTTTAAGAAAATTGGGTTGTTCATCTTTTTAATGAGTTATAGGAGTTACAGAACAGAAACTTCACAAAAGTCAGATGAATGACCAGTAGGAATATGAAAAATGGCTCAATATCATTAGTCAAAGACATGCTAATTTAAACCAAATGAAATACTACTATACACCCACCAAAGTGGCTAAAACTAAGTTTGAAAACAACAAATGCTGGCAAGGATGACTACAACAAAAACACTCATACACTATTAGTGGAATGGAGACTTTGACAATTTCTTATAAAACTAAATGTGTAACAACCCAGTAATTCTATTTCTAGACAATGACTATAAAGAAATGAAAACATGTTGAAAAAAGATCTGTACAAAAATATACACAGCAACTTTATAATAACCCAGAACTTGAAACGGCCCCAGTGTCTTGTCAGTAAGAATGTGGAAAAGCACTGTGGTATCAGACAACAGAAACTCCTCTGCCGTAGAAAGGAAAAGACCAGAGAGTCCTGCAACAGCACGGAAGAACCTCAAAGAACTATGCCAAACAATAAGAGCCAGGCACAAGACCACACACACCATGATTCCATTTACCCGAGTTCAAGAGCAGAGAAAACTAGTGGAACAGAATTGTGATGAAGGAAAAATTCACAACAGTGGTTGCTTCAATGCGGGGTAGAAGCTGGGGACTGACTGGGATGGGGTATGAGGGAACTTCCTGGGGTGGAAAATTGGACATCTCCACAGGGTTTGGGTCAAACTCAAAACTCCGTGAACATACACTTAAAATTTGTATGCTTCATTTTATGTAAATTTTATTATCAAAAGAAAAAACTAAACAAAGATTGTTGCTGTTTAGTAGCTAACCTGTGTCCAAGTCTTCGTGACCCCATGGACTGTAGCCCTCCAGGCTCTTCTGTCCATGGGATTTCCCAGGTAAGAATACTGGAGTGTATTGCCATTTCCTTCTCCAGGGGGTATTCCTGACCCAGTGTAGAACCCTCGTCTCCTGCAACGCAGGAAGATTCTTTACTGCTGACTCACCAGGGAAGCCCAAACAAAGATAACCTCTAGCTAATGATATGCAAAGATCTGATAGACAGAGTGCCTGATGAACTATGGTTGGAGGTTCCTGACATTATACAGGAGACAGGGATCAAGACCATCTCCAAGAAAAAGAAATGCAAAAGAGCAAAATGATTGTCTGAGGAGGCCTTATAAATAGCTGTGAAAAGAAGAGAAGCTAAAAGAAAAGGAGAAAATGAAAGGCATACCCATTTGAATGCAGAGTTTCAAAGAACAGCAACGAGAGATAAGAAAGCCTTCCTCAGTGATCAACGCAAAGAAACAGAGGAAAACAACAGAATGGGAAAGACTAGAGATCTCTTCAAGAAAATTAGAGATATCAAGGGAACATTTCATGCAAAGATGGGCTCCATAAAGGACGGAAATGTATGGACCTAACAGAAGCAGAAGATATTAAGAAGAGGTGGCAAGAATACACAGAAGAACTGTACAAAAAAGATCTTCACAACCCAGATAATGATGATGATGTGATCACTCACCTAGAGCCAGACATCCTGGAATGTGAAGTCAAGTGGGCCTGAGTGGCTAACAAGGCTAGTGGAGGTGACGGAATTCCAGTTGAGCTATTTCAAATCCTAAAAGATGATGCTGTGAAAGTGCTGCACTCAATATGTCAGCAAATTTGGAAAACTCAGCAGTGGCCACAGGACTAGAAAAGGTCAGTTTTCATTCCAATCCCAAAGAAAGGCCAAACCAAAGAAAGCTCAAACGACCACACAATTGCACTCATCTCACACGCTAGTAAAGTAATGCTCAAAATTCTGCAAGCCAGCCTTCAGCAATACGTGAACCATGAACTTCCAGATAGTCAAGCTGGTTTTAGAAAAGACAGAGGAACCAGAGATCAAATTGCCAACATCTGCTGGATCATCAAGAAAGCAAGAGAGTTCCAGAAAAAAAAATATTTCTGCTTTATTGACTATGCCAAAGCCATTGACTGTGTGGGTCACAATAAACTGTGCAAAATTCTGAAAGAGATGGGCATACCAGATCACCTGACCTGCCTCTTGAGAAATATGTACGCAGGTCAGGAAGCAACAGTTAGAAATGGACATGGAACAACACACTGGTTCCAAATAGGAAAAGGAGTACGTCAAGGCTGTATATTGCCACCCTGCTTATTTAACTTATATGCAGAGTACATCATGAGAAATGCTGAGCTGGATGAAGCACAAGCCGGAATCAAGACTACTGGAAGAAATGTCAATAATCTCAGATATGCAGATTACACCACCCTTACGGCAGAAAGTGAGGAAGAACTAAAGAGCCTCTTGATGAAAGTGAAAGAGGAGAGTGAAAAAGTTGGCTTAAAGCTCAACATTCAGAAAACTAAGATTAAGGCATCCAGTCCCATCACTTCATGGCAAATAGATGGGGAAACAGTGGCTGATTTTATTTTTTGGGGCTCCAAAATCACTGCAGATGGTGACTGCAACCATGAAATTAAAAGACGCTTACTCCTTGGAAGGACAGTTATGACTAATCTAGACAGAATATTAAAAGCACAGACTTTACTTTGTCAACAAGGTCCAACTAGTCAAGGCTATGGTTTTTCCAGTAGTCATGTATGGATGTGAGAGTTGGACTATAAAGAAGGCTGAGCACAGAAGAATTGATGCTTTTGAACTGTGGTGTTGGAGAAGACTCTTGAGAGTCCCTTGGACTGCAAGGAGATCCAACCAGTCCATCATAAAGGAGATTCAGTCCTGGGGGTTCATTGGAAGGACTGATGTTGAAGCTGAAACTCTAATACTTTGGCCACCTGATGCGAAGAGCTGACTCACTGGAAAAGACTCTGATGCTGGGAAAGATTGAGGGCAGGAGGAGAAGGGGACGACAGAGAATGAGATGGCTGGACGGCATCACTGACTCCATGGACATGAGTTTGGGTAAACTGCGGGAGTTGGTGATGGACAGGGAGGCCTGGCGTGCTGCAGTTCATGGGGTCGTAAAGAGTTGGACATGACTGAGCGACTGAAGTGAACTGAACTGAATGATATGCATCCTGAAGTACTTGTGAAAGTTCTTCAGGTGTGTCCGACTCTTTGGGACTTCATGGACTATACAGTCCATGGAATTCTTCAGGAAAGAATACTGGAGTGGGTAGCCTTTCCCTTCCCCACAGGATCTTCCCAATCCAGGGATAGAACCCAGGTCTCCTGCACTGCAGGTGGATTCTTTACCAGCTGAGCCACAAGGGAAACCCCCTGAA
The DNA here is from genome assembly GCF_963930625.1 of Muntiacus reevesi. Classification (NCBI taxonomy): domain Eukaryota; kingdom Metazoa; phylum Chordata; class Mammalia; order Artiodactyla; family Cervidae; genus Muntiacus; species Muntiacus reevesi. The sequence continues at coordinate 74,033,156 of NC_089258.1, read as the reverse complement.
GTACTTGGCAGACGTTACTTTGTTGGGGTTAAAAAAAACATGGATTAATGGGTGACCACGTTGGTGGGAAGAATGAATGGATGACATGGTTTTTATAAAGTTATTTGGCTGAGTCAGTTCTTATTTGTGGCACATAGGACCTTCATTGCGGAGCACGGGCTTAGCTGTTCTGTGGCAACTAGTTCTCCAACCAGGGATTAAACCACCATTCCCTGTACTTCAAAGTGGATTCTTACCCATGGGACCACCAGGGAAGTCCCTGGATAATATATGATAATGGAAGAATCTAGGTATTGGGTATTTGGAGGCCTACTTTTAAATTTTTTGAACTGTGCTATGTCTTAAAATTTCCAAAATGAAATGTTGGGAAAGATAAGCATCAAGAGAACATGCAGCTACAGGTATTGGCTGCCACTGGTCTTCAACCCCAGGAATCTCTCAGGAGGACAGACTCACCTTATCTTTGTACGTATCGGGCAGTGACTTGGCTGTCTCTGTATCTTCAGGAAGATTGATATAAAATCCCAGGACGTCTCCCTGTCCATAGCCAGAAGAGTAGTGTTTGCCAATGGACTGGTGGAATTTGGTTCCCTTTTTGCTCCGCCAAGAATAACTAAATTTATCATAACCTAAGGGAGCCTGAAGGTTACCTGTTCCAATAAAAACATACACAGCAAGTCAGGACTGCAAGTCAACTCTGGCCTGCTAAAAGATTCTACTCCTTTTTAATTTTTTTACCCATTTTGTCAAACTGCTAACAAACTATTTCTCACAAGCAATGAATTATAAAAATATTCCTAGGAACTTCAACCTACCTAAACCCTCAGGAATTGAACATTATGCCCACAATCCAATAAGCCCCAAAGTCACGAAGACCAGCCAGACGAGAGACACCTCTCCACCTGTCGCCACGTCCGCATCACAGCCCCGGCTTACCTAACGGCTGCGACCAGCCCAGTCTGGCCGCAGTGTCTGGTGGCATCTCATCCACGGTGATTTCAAAGTACCAGGCACCTTTCCGAACCCCATGAGAAGCCCGCACCATAGAGTAGCCCTTCTCGCCAACCACAGTCAGCCGGTCATCGGAGATCTTTAACTGGGGAGCTACAGTAATGGGGATGAAAAGAAAAGCCTGCAACTTGTTTGAAATACTTGGAGACAACAGCCACAAAAACACGAAATCTCTTACCCTCCAGTTAAGCAAAATTAAAAATCAGAAATATCAAGTCAGGAATTTGAAATATTAGTTTAGGAGTTAAAAATCTCAAGATACAGATGAAGGCAGAGAAAGAAAGAAAAAGGAAAAAAGCTGTCAAGTAGCCAGTTGTTATTATATATGATTATTTAAGATGGCAGGTTAAATTAATTATACTGTCTATTCCCTAAAATACAATTGTGTTTGGATCCTGACATGACTAAATCATCCTTTAGAAGATATTTTATTTGAAACAATTTCAAGCTTTCAAAAATAGAAGAATCCTCCCATGTCCTGCACTCAGCTCTCCCAAGTGTGAACACCATCTATGACCACATTACAAGGACCATACTGAGAGGATGCAGTATGTGCAACCATTTCTGTGATACTCTTGTCAAGAATCCAGAACTTGGATCACAACGATCCAGATGAAACTGAGGGATACTCTGTAAAATAACTGGTCTCTTCATTTTCAGAAGTGTCAAGGTCAAAGTCTAGGAAAGATGAAGAAACTGTTCCAGGCTGAAGCAGAATTAAGAATTACAACAACTAATTGCAGCAAATGATTTTCAACTGGATGCTTTTGGTATAATGGACACACCAGACCATCTGGAGAAACCTGCACAGAATCTGAGGATCGGATGTTAGTAATTGGACGCTAACTTTCAGCCTTTGGTGTTTGTGTACTGGTTCTATAGGAATGTAAGTTTAAAAAATAACTACTAGGAAAAAAAAAAAAAAACTACTAGTTCTTTTGATATTCTTCCTGTCAAGGGATGGAGTCTAACTTCTCTCCACTTGAGTGTGGAATGAATTTAGTGACAATTTCCAAATAAAATCAAGTTGAAGTGACTGCCCGACTTTAAGATGGGTCAAACGCTTTACGGCTCCCTGATCAACTGCTCTGGGAGAAGTTAGCTTCCAGTCAAAGTGAAAGTCGCACAGTTGTGTCCAACTCTTTGTGACCCCACCCCACACAGTCCATGGAACTCTTCACAGCTTCCAGGGATGAGGACAAATTAGAAGTCTATGGAAAGGACCACAAGTGAGGATCTAAGGGCATCCCATCAAAGCTGCATGACTCAGCTGTCTTGGAAAGAGACTTGTCAGCCCCAGCTGGGAGCTTGATGACAGCCTCCTGAGTTTTCTCGAGCCAGGCCACACAGCTAAGCTGCTCCCAGATTCCTAACCCTCAGAAACTGTGGGCTGATAAACACTGGCCGTTTTAGACTGCTAAGTTTTATGGCGATTCACTGTGCAGCACTAGAGAACACACAGAGAATGTCCTGTCTGTAAGAAACACAAAATAAACTTCTCACTGGTTGGAAGGACATCATGGCAACTTACTCTCAAGCGGTTCAGGGAAAAAAAAAAACAACAAATTTCCTACAGTTCTTACAACTTTCTTAAGAAATAAATCTGAGGGGACTTGCCTGGTGGTGCAGAGGTTGGGAATCTGCCTTGCAATGCAGGGGATGCAGGTGCCATCGCTGGTCAGGGAACTATGATCCCACTCGCCATGAAGCAACTAAGCCCACGTGCACTGCAGTGCAGACCCAGCATGACTAAGACCCGACACATCCAGATAAACATGTAAATCGTTTCTTAAAAAACAGCAATAATCTGGCTCTCCTGGTGGCTCAGATCGTAAAGAATCTGCCTGTAATGCAAAAGATCCAGGTTTGATCCATGGGTCGGGAAGATCCCCTGGAGAAGGGAATGGCAACCCACTCCACTATTCTTGCCTGGAGAAGTCGATGGACAGAGAAGCCTGGTGGGCTACAGTCCACGGGGTCACAAAGAGTTGGACACGACTGAGCTACTAACACTTTCACTTTCTTTAAAAAATAATAAATCTGAGATAACTTCAAAATAAAGTTTAAAAGATACTATATAGACGGTTAAGTTTTAAAAGGCTCAGCACAAGCAGCGGGAGCCACTACTATCCTATGTACTAAGTTCTAACAAGTCACTGCTAAGGGCCAATGGTCTCCCTTTTTCTCCCCTCCTGAATTACAGCTAACAGTGAAACAGTGAAACAAGACAAGGATCACTGCTTAAACCCAGACGTCACTTATCTGGCCCTTCCCTACTCTCCAAGTATGCCTGTCACTAGCAGGAGTCAATCCTACGACGGTTATTACACCAAGGGATTATGTCCAAGTGATTTCACTATGTCTCCTTCACTTTCGATCAACAAGCATCAGTATAAGAGTTACAGCTTTTAGCACCAATTCAAGAAATAAAGAAGGGGACTTCCCTGGTGGTCCAGGCATTAAGAATCTGCCTGCAGATGCTGGAGTCAGGGATTCGATCCCTGGTCCAGGCAGATCCCACATGCTCGGAGCAGCTAAGCCTGTGCACCACAACTACGGAAGCCCGCGTGCCCTGTAGCCCAGGCTTCAGGATAAGAGGCCACTGCAATGAGGAGCCTGGGCACCACGGCTAACGAAAGGCGTCACACAGCAACAAAGGCCCGGCTCAGCCAACAAATAAATAAATTTTGAAAAAATTAGAAAATTAAAAAAAAAAAAAGAAAGAATGAAGGGCTTCCTAATGAAATAACTATATGGATGTGTTCAGATTTAATTAAAAGAAACAACTGAAAGAGGCATATTTTAAACGACCATGGAAATGTGAACTGAGTATGGAATAATTAAGAAGTTACTATTCAGCTTCATTAGGTAGCATAATGGCAAAGTGGTTATGATTTTAAAAATCATAATCATAATCATATCAAAATCATAATCATATTTGTTGGAGATAAATACTGAGATATTTATAGGTGAAATAGTATGCTATTTGGAATCTGCATTAATACTCCAGAAAAACAGCAAAAAAATTCATGAAGTACGCCTGTCTAAAAGCAGTTTCTTTAAATTCACTTTCACATCCTAAAGGATAATGAATGCTATTCTCTTAATAACTGAATAAATTATGCCATTAAGAGAACTATTATATGTTAAAAATAGTTTCACATTTCAAAAAAGTCATATACAAAGTCAAAAGACAACTGACAAACCAGGAGAAAATGTTTATAATATATACACCACAGACAAATGGCTAACTAACATCCCTAACATATGAAGGGACAAAAGATCAAACTCCCAACAGAAACAGGGGAAATAAAAAAACATGAACCTAATTCACAAGGTAACAACTCAAAAAAGAAAATAATGTTCAAAGAAACACAAAACGCTGCGACTCCATTTGTCACCTCTCAGACGGGCCAAAATTAATACCTAGGAAATCTTCCGTCTGTGAGGTTATGTGGAAACAAACATTCTCTACATCGCTGGTGGAAATGCAAACCAGCACAACAGGAAACTTAGCAATATTTAACAAAACTACATATATACTTATTTTGGTTCAGCAATTCCACTTCTAGAATTCTACCTTGGAAAATACACCACCACCAATACACACACCAATACAAACACCCACCAAAGCTATCCCCTGCTTCTCTGTCAATCCAAAATCCTAGGAACAACCTAAGTGCCATGTCCAAAGTGGCTGAATACACCATGTACATCCACATAATGGCATATCATAAAGCTAAAAAAATGAAAAAGAAAAAGTGGACGAGCTCTTTGAAATAGCCTGGAGTATCTGCATGAAGCAAAATGCAAGACTCCCTACAGTATGCTGTCTTTCATGTACCAAAAAAAAAAAAAAAAAAAAGGAGCAAAGGAAATACATGTGTGCGCTCATCTCTGCAGAAAAAACACAGCCAGGATGAGCCAGAAACGACTGGCCAAGTACACAGGGTGTGGGAAAGCAGTGGGGGAAACGGAGGCAATGAGAATGGGGCAGCAGGGCTGCAGAGGGGGTGACTGAGCAAACCTCAGTGAAGAGCAGTAACTTTCAGGACCCCAGTAATGTCACATGTACCCTTCCCCTCGCCCTCCCCCCCACGCCTCCAGCAGGCAGGAGAGCCCCACATGCACACCAACACTAACGCATACGCCCGCCCACATCACAAACGGAAGTCGTGACCACGCTGGAGGAGGTGGGGAAGCAAGGAACTCATCTTCTGAGTCAACAGTATCCACACGGGATAGTGCAAGGCTGAGGCAGAAAGAGCTGTATGTACATACTATAATCTAATCAGCGAATGCTTCCTATGGAGGTCTGCGATTCTCAAACCACCCTGTGTGCACATTCGACATGAATAAGAAAGAAAATATATTGTAGATAATTAGAGTCAGCTTTCTCACTGCTCCAGAAAGAAGTCACAAACACAGAAAGGGGGAAGGCTGCAACGACTCCATGGTGGTTGTTCAATTGCTCAGTCATGTCTGACTCTGCGACCCCAGAGACTGCAGCACACCAGGCTTCCCTGTCCTTCACTATCTCCAGTTTGCTCAAACTCATGTCCATTGAGTCGATGATGCCATCCAACCATCTGGTCTTCTGTCGTCCCCTTCTCCTCCTCAATCTTTCCCAGCATCAGGATCTTTTCCAATGAGTTAGCTCTTCGCATCACGTGGCTAAAGTACTGGAGCTTCAGCTTTAGCAACAGTCCTTCCGATGAATACTCAGGACTGATTTCTTTTAGAATTGACTGGTTTTGATCTCCTTGCAGTCCAAGGAACTCACAAAAGTCTCCTCCAGTTCAAAAGCATCAATTCTTCAGTGCTGAGCTTTCTTTATAGTCTAATGCTCAGACCCATACATGACTACTAGAAAAATCATAGTTTTGACTATACAGACCTTTGTCGGCAAAGGGATGCCTCTGATTTTTAATACACTGTTCAGGTTTGTCACAGCTTTCCTTCCAAGGAGCAAGCATCTTTTAATTTTACGACTGCAGACCCTACAGTGTTTGATTACAATCCAAGGTGGCAGAATAAACTCGGTATAGGCATGTATGTGTGTGTCGGTTACGACGCAGACATGTATTTTCCATCTGGGTCCACCGAGGGAGCCCGGAATACCACCCAGTAACAGCGAGCACACTGAACGTTCACATCTTCACTTCTGAGGCTGTTTCCCAATCAAAGGAATCTGGGCTCCCTGGAGAAGAAGCTGATCCTTGCTTGGCCTGTAGCACGGAAAATGTGAGATGAACCAGAAACAACCAACTTGTGACGCCAGTAAGTAAGGGAAAATAAATGATGGGGCTCATCAACAGGACACAAGACATTCCATCGGCAACAGTGTGAGATGGATCCGGAGGGCATTATGCTCAGCGAAATAAGTCAGAGAAAAAGTATTCTGCTATCATTTATATGTGGAATCTAAAAAACCAAACGAATGTGTGAAACAAGAAAGAGATCCACAGATATAGAGAACATACTAGGGGTTACCAGAGGTGCATGAGAGAAGAGGGGATGGGCAAGATACAGGCAGAGGACCAAGGGGTACAAACCACTATGTATAACCCAATAGGCTATGAGAATATATTGTACAGCATCAGACAACATAGCCATTACTTTGTAATAACTTTGAGTACAATCTATAAGAACACTGAACCAGGGAATTCCAGTGGTCCAGTGGCTAAGACTCTGCGCTCCTGATACAGGGGGGTTGGGTTCGATCCCTGGTTAGGGAACTAGATCCCACATGCCACAACTAAGACTCTAGGTAGCCAAATAAATAAAAATAAATGTTTAAAAAAAAAAAAGAAAGAAAGAACACTGAACCACTATGTTATAAACCCGAAACTAATATTATAAGTCAATTATACGTCCAAAAAAACCCAAAAAACAAAAAACCCACAGGAACCAACTTAAAGAAGCTCCTAATGACCAAAGCTGGAATAATTTGAATGACAAAATAAAATATAGCCTACAAAATAAGTAAATATGCATTAAATTCACACTGATAAAAATAATCAATTAAATAATTAAATAGAGAAAGGAAGAAATAGCAAACGATCAGGCAAACACCACACTAACAACAAGATCCACAAATGGATGCTAAAATTAGTGGGCAAAACTTTAGAGAAACAGGATATTTGCACAACCTCGAAGGATCTTTCCCTAAGAAATGGACAACTACAAAGGGAAAGAGTAGAGAGCGCCAGCAGAAACCACCCTAACCAAATGACTGTGCCCAGGCAACAGGTAACGAGACAGACTGACATCATGAGCCCACAGAGATGATGCAGTGGGAAGGGTCTATGTGTGCAGAGTTCTTACAACCTCAGTCTAATCAAGAAAAACAGTCAGACAGACCCTCACTGAGGAACAGTCAAAAAGTAGTTGATTAACAGTGCAAGAAGAAATAATTAAACGAAACGTGAGATCCTAGAAAAGAGGCATTAATGGAACACTGGTGACATTTATAAAGTCTTTAGCTTCATTCAGAGTATTTACTAATGTTAATCTCCTGGGTTTGTGGGTTTGTTGTTTTTTTTCTGGTTGCGCTGAGCAGCTGAGGATTAAACCCCTCGCCCGCTGCAATGGAAACTCAGATTCGTAACCACTGGGCCTCCAAGGCAGTCCCATCTCCTGGTTTTGGTAACTGTACTGTGGCTGTGTAAGATCTCACCATTAGGAGAAGTTTGATGAAGGATATATGAAAGTTCCAGTATTTTGTGTTTTGTGGCCTGGTGGCTCAGACGGTAAAGAATCTGCCTGCAACTCGGGAGATGCAGGTTCGATCCCTGGGTCAGGAAGACCCCCTGGAGAAGGAAATGGCTACCCACTCCAGTACTCCTGGCTGGAAAATTCCACTGACAAAGGAGCCTGGCAGGCTATATGGTCCATGGGGTCACTGAGTTGGACATGACTGAGCGACTAACACTTTCACTTTCAATATGGAAATTGTATTATTTTTGCAACCTTACTGTAAGTTAAAATTAGTTCAAAATAGAAAATTTTAAAAAATTATTCTGTATATAAATGGCTAGAGCTTATAAGAACAGATAAAGAAGGAAATGACTTCTTGCATTCCGGCTGAGTCTAGCTAGAGAGGAGTGAGGATTAGACTGGCACGTCCGTCTAATTCTAGACAGGACAGAGCTGACGATAGTGAGCAACACAGGGCCCAGCACGAACATTAACAGCTTACCCACCTCGATCATGGAGGGCTAACAAAACCCGTTCGTACAAGCAGGCTCTGTAGAGGTCTCCAGGAATTGGCTTTCCTGCCCAGCAGTCGAGTTCGAGCTTCTCAGGGTCAGGGGCGTGGGGATCAGGCTCGGCTAGAATATAGCGATAGCCATCTTTGTTAAACGGGTGTTCCAAGGGGTAGCCATGAGGGGGAAGACGCTGAGCAGAAAACAGAGGGTCACTGCAGAAAGGAAAAAATGAAGTCAAGAAACTACAACCCCCTCCAGCTCACGCGCCTCCAACTCTGTCAGACAGGCCTCTGCTGCATTCAGTTTCAACTGGCACACTGGCAACTTCACATGTTTTCCATTATTCAAATAGATCATTCTGCCCTCTGCAGGCAAGACGGGGAAATGAAAACTACTCTATCTTAGTACGAAACTAAGCCAGGGGAGACAGGGTGAAGAGGAACAAGAGCGGTTTCCTTCAGCATATTTATTACTAAGACTAATGAACAGAAACTCAGCGATATGAACACCTACTACCTGTTTCCATCTGAATAAGAAATGACCAGGCTTTCGCCACCCCAGTACTAAACAAAGTGAAGGAAGAGCTATCGGGGGAGAGGCAGGAAGTTTACTGTACAAGGGCTGACGTTCAGTATTGGTTTGTCTCACTGCCCTTGGTCCATCTATCCTTTCTCAAGCCGCCTTAGCGGAACCTCACTACCGGTCAATCACCTCAGGGTGCTGCCCTGGGGCTGTTTCATTTAGAAACAAGTTCCCCAAACAGGGCACCTAGTCTGGGGCTAAGTACCCCTCAAACTGTTTACGATTTGGGGAAGGGACAGGCCGTGCCCGCGGACAGCTGATCTCTCCCCTCACTGGGGGGCTCTGCAGCCGTCTGCCGTGGGGGGTGTTCACCTCCGCGCCTTCTTGGTGGTCCCCGCGGTGCTGCCGTCCTGCTGTTTGCGCTTGGCTCCTCTGCCTTTCCCGCTGCTTCCTGCTGCGATCCCTCCTTTGAAGAGAAGGCGGATCACTTTCTGTGAGCTGTGACAGACACCCCGTGGGACTCTCCCCAGGGACAAACACGCCCAGCGTGCATTTGTGTGACACCACAGGAATTCTTGCCCGGAAGCATACTGGACTTCACCCTGGTTCGCCCGAGTCTGCTGGGTGGCTCCCAGCCCAGAACACTGCGTTCTGGCAGCGACTCCAGTGAGCCCGGCACCAACGACACCCGGTTACAGCTGTGCTCTTCGCTTCTTAAATGAACTGCAACTCCTGGAACACGTTCCAAGGATGTGACACAAATGCATTTTCACTCACTCAGACTGCAGACACCCACAGCTAGAAATAACTGTGTGCAGTCTTTTCCCCACTCAAATCAATACAAACATCCATAAGGAGAACATCCTCGCTGAAGGGATGCTTGCTTGCGTGAACTACACATGGCATAGTCCATAAACACGAGAGAGGCACAGGATCTGCTAAAGCGCTGAACTTGAACTTCCAACAACACAGAAGTGCACCAAACGTGGAAACGAAAAACGGAAATACTAAAAAGGTGTTTCTCCTCAGTGCTGCTAGGCATCTGGTGTGGTTGTACATGACACAAGGAGGAAAGGCGGCTTTTTTAGTAGGCAATCTTGACAATGATTAAAATTGTGCCAGTGCATCACAGGTTAGATGAATCTGGCTTGTGGAATTAAGAGAAAATACAGAGAGAGAATTTATAAAAGCCACAAGGAATACTACCTTGTGCATTTCTGAAATAGATACTTTGAAATTTTTGTCCAGTTGTCATTCCTCTCAATTAGTTTGTTTTTCCAACTTCCAGGAAGCATCCCTGAACTGTAGGAAAACACCTTTAGGTAAACAACTGCACGAAGTACTGTATCTTAATTTGGGGCAAGCTTGGAAATTATCAGCAGTTCTGCTGCAATAAAAAGAGGATCAAGACGTTGAAGGCAGGTCACATTCTGCACAGACAGGACCAGATTTATGCTGAACTTCCTTTTATGAACATACTGGGTGTCATCCTGTCCTCATAAAAGGCTTAATGTTGAACTGTTACAACATCAACATTTCTACAGTGTGTTACCTTAATCAAAAAACTATTAAGGTTTTATTGGCATTGCATTTCAATTATTTTGAGAAAAGTTTTAGATCCACGTTGAAAAAATAAGCAACACTAAGGGGACTGCTGGCCGTGTCAGGCAGAATGTGACAATGTACAAGCTTCCAATTGCTAACGTTTAACTGGAACTACTGTTTCATATCAACTGCTACTGCCGCCAACTCCACAAGGCTTTACAATCTTAACTCAGTTTCAGCTTCTATCACAACTCAGCAAAAAGCATTTTCCAAACCACAAAATACTTAAGTCTGAGAGGCTGAAAGAAGACAGAGGAGGAATTCACCTCCAAAAGAGGCTCCACCTGTAAGAACAGAAGTGGCACCATGTATTCGTCAAATTTTAACAAAAGGGGGGAAAATAACGTAAAGAAATGACCAACACAGTTATATTAGTAACAGTGGAAATGATTACATATTTAAGACCCTACCACTCCAGAAGAGAAGGTAATGACACAGTATGTCAGATGAAGAGCTGGCTACCCCCCCATTTTACCTGCTTTCAACTTGTTGCCATTAGTAGCAAAGGGCTGTCCTGCTCTAGACAGGTTAGATAGAAAAACATGCTACAGTGCGTGGTCAACACAGATATGCTGTCATGTGCATAAGCTGAAGATTTAGGGCAAGAAAAATCAGAAGACGGGTCTGAAGCTGAATAACAGTAGAATTAAGGAAAACTTGAGTGCAAAGCATGTGAACCTAAATTAAGTGTTAGTTATGAAGATACAGATGGGGAGTCGAATGCAAACTTAGTAATCTGACCTTAAAATTGTAGCTTGTTTTACGTTAAATGTTTCACTTAAGACCAAACTGTGGTGCAAAGCAACAAAAATTTCTCCTCTACAACCATCTCTCAAATCCGGGGTAGCCCCTAAAAATCGAGATTTGGACTTTAAAGCACCTTGGTAAATACCTAGTCAAGGGTCAGTCCAAAGACTGCCCAATTCTAGGCACATGTGGATTCAACAGCTGACACACACTTCGTCTGTGAGATACTGAAACGCTCACCATTCAGGTTCCCGCCGGTAGACACAGCACCACTCTGCTTCTGGTTGTCGTAAGCAGGACCGATGTTACTCAGATCCTAGAGGGAAAATGCGCAATTATAGAGGGTGGCTACCAAATCAAACCAGCCTGGCAATGCTCAAAAAAGAAAAAGAAAAAAAAACCACACACCAGGAGAAATTCTAACAGAATGGCAACCTAGACTCTGAAGCCTGCAGAGGTCCCAAACTTGGATGCTTCAGGGATCAGCAAGTCACACGTGTGAGGCAGCCAAGGGTGAGGACGGAAGGCTTTCAGAGTCAGGCTGGGCCAGGCTGGGGTGCTGGCGGGGGGTGGGGAGGGGTGGGAGGCGACCAAGGGCAGACCTCCCCGTGGGAATCCGGGCCCAGTGTGGCCAGAGCTCCACATTTTACAAGAAAAGACAGAAATCTGAATCTCTGTGAAATCTGAGGTGGAAAGAAAATCAGAAATAACTTGGAATGGCGTATTTGGGTTACAAGTGAGGAAACAGAAGTTTAAAAAGATAAAAATGGTATGTGTCAAGTCATAACATTTTAGGGAAGAGCTACAGCTAACACACTGGTCTCCCAGTTTAAGGTCAAGTGCTCTTTCTTTCACATGGAATAAGAATCATTTATTTGGAGCCCACCAGGTCATAAGCATTTGTAAGTGGCAAATACACAAATGTAAACACAACCTGATTCTCTCTGTCCCCGTGGCTTAAAAATCAAACAAGGGCCTCTGAGGCCTATTAACGTACCTGGTCCAGTAGGCCAAACTTGGGGTAATCTTCTTCTGGGTCCTTACTCCCTGGGTCAGGGTGTTCCTTTACTAAGAACACATCTCTTTCTTTACTCTAAAAGGAAACAGGATTTTAGTGTTACTGGAAATTTTATACTTAAACTGAATGGATGATTAACCCCTAACTCCCAATTCCCAGGTGTAATCTCCAAATCTCAACACGAACACCCTGTCCCCTGAAAAAAAAAAAAAAAGAAAAAAAAAAATAACCTAACACACACCAGTATTGTTTTTCCTTGACTAGAAAACTAATCCATGACTATCAAAAAATACAAACAGTAGAGAAACTTGAAGACATGAGAGCCACCATCCTTCATAACCCTCTCATCCCTGCACCTCACAGAGATACACAGTGGTAACAGCTTGAACTGATGTCTCCCCAGGTGCTCTAATGACAATAATGTTCAGAACAGAGTTTGCTTTTTTTAATCAAAGAAAACAATTGTCTCCAATTTAGGCATAAAACTATACTTGCCAAACTGCAATGGACAAAGGATTCAGCAGCATACATAAAATGACCATATCTTCACTTAAGACTATATGCGACTTTCTGATTTAGTGTGAAAACTATTAAAATTTACAATTACTAAGATTTAATACTGTTGCTCTCATTTTTTTAGGCATCACATTATTTCAGTGAGACCACCACCAAAAAAAAAAACCCCCAACAAAACCCATTTATTTATATACATATATATAATTTCTTGTATAAATTCTTATAAGGAACACTGGTTTTCTAAATGTTGAGTCTAGTCAATTTTAGCTGACTTACCATAGTTTTCACAATGTTATTTGGCCAGGTCATTTTCCCAGGTCTTTGTCTGGTCGTCATGCATTCCCAGTATTTATCAATAAATGGTATGATATCCTGATTTTTAAAACAAAATATACTAAAGGTTTTATAGCTGCTTTCAAAATTATGCTCACACACATAATAAAACTGCTGCATTTTCAAAGATCTCATTAGAATCAAAAGACAAACGCATGTTTTTCATGTTTTAATAACTGAATGAGTATATCACTGCACGTGAACAACATGTAAGTTGTGGGGAATTTCAAACAAGCATATACAACTCTTAGCCACACAGGGCTCATGTTCCAGTTAAAGGGAAAAGATGTGCCCTCGTCTCCTGGCTGCCATCTGGAAGATGGCTCCCAGCATCCTCTCTCCTGAGCTCCTGCTCCTCGGTGCTGGGGACATCTCTACCTGGGCATCCTGCATGTACCTCAGACTCCTTGTGACTAGGACTGACCTCAAACCTCACCTCACAAACCTACTCTGCAGATGTCTATTCTTGTTCTTCACACTCAGAATCACCCAGAATCACAGGTTTGACACACAGTCACCCACATCCTTCTCATACAACCTGCACATCTCACCGATCACCAAATCAACTTTAAAATTCCAGAAAATGTTCACGCATCAGGCCTCCCTCCCACCCCATTGCTCTGGCCGTGGTCCCTGCAGGTCTCTGCTTACATGACTAACACGGTGTCTGATCTCCATCCTCTGTCACCAACTTCCTCCCACCCTAGGCCACCGGCCCCAGCCCACCACTAACGTCTTTCGCCAGAGCCAGTTCCGTGAACACGGAATCTTTACTGAAAGGAGCCAGGCTGAATTAGGGGAAGTATAAAGGAAGACTGGAACGTCTTCTTATTCGAGATGGTAAGGAAGAGTTCAGACTGATAGGGACATATCAAAAAGTGTCCGGAGTCAGCCAGGATGGCACTACACTGGTCAGATCTGAGCACCAGAAATCCAGAAATCCCATGATGAACTATAAAAATCAATGAGACTTAAAACTAAAAACAAACAGCAACAACAATGACATGGGGGTGAGGGGCTCTTCTTTACAAAAGAACCGTAACCAATAAATATATTCTGTTGTACAAGGACCACTCTATTAACTGATTGAGGCTAGGATAATCAGTGGTTACAATTACCACTGCTTGAAAGGGTTGCGAGAACAAGATATTCACACGAACTCCATGTATCACCCATGAATTACTTAATGATTACAAAGAAAATGGGTCTCTTTACAGTGGAGAAATCAAGTGGTCACATTTGGGATCACTAATAATAAAACAAAGCAATGTCTTATGCCTCCGAATGGAATATATAGAAAAACACATACTACCTACATAATATTTTTGCCAAAAATGTTTAAGCTGAACCTAGTCATAAGGAAACAAGTCGATAAATCCAAATTGAGGAACATCACGGCAAACAACTGTCTAGGCTCTTCAAAATTTCAAATGCCGTTGCAAACCAAAAAGAAAAAAGGAATTGCTCTAGAGCTAAAAGGGACATTACAATTAAATTCAATGTGTGATCCTTGATCAGGTCCTGGCTGGAAGAAAAAGCTATGAGGGACATTATTTAGACAATAATGTTGAAAAACTGTACAAGGTATACACAAAACACACAAACTATATATATAAGAAAACTGCACTGACATTAATTCTTTTGAGTGTGGTCATTGTATTGTGGTTGACAGAATACTGGATAAAGTATAATACCTACAATTTTACAGATATTATATTTACATGTAAGCCTTAAGTCTCATATAAGCTTATGGAGAAAATATACATATGGGTAGATAAAGCAAACACAGCAAAATATTAACAGCAGGCAAATCCAGATAAGGAATAAACAGACATTTATTGTAGTATATGAATTTTTTGAATAATTGAAAAATTCAAAACAACAATTTGGAAGGAAAAAACCAAGAGATAAATCTAATCATAGCACGCCTCTGTTTAAACGCATTTTTTTTTTTGAAGTTTTGAAAACTTTTATTTTATATACAAAGAGCTAGTATTATTTCCGCCTAAGGTTGATGTGCTGGATAAGCCATCTAAGGAAGTTCAGTTAGTCCAACTTAATGAAGCCGATGTCCTTCGCATACTGGCGGAAACACTGGCGGCACATATTGACGCCGTATTTCCGGATCAGACCAAGCTGGTTTGAGCAGACCCGGCAAGAGCGAGAACCCTGGCTGAATTTTCTCGGATGGCTCCAGTAGAGCTGCTGGTGACGCATGTTACTTTCTCGGCTGCAACGAGGTAAAAGGCTAAACGCATTCTTTTTAATGTAGGGAAAAAAAAGCCTGGCAGGGGCAAGGGGGGCCCTCTGCTGACTCCCTCAGCTTTCAGGATTAAGCCCTAATTCGTCTGTTTAGCAGAAAAGGCCTTACTCAGTCTGATCCTGAATATACTGGTCTCACTGAACAATGGAACAGACTGGTTCCAAATAGGAAAAGGAATACGTAAAGGCTGTATATTGTCACCCTGCTTATTTAACTTATATGCAGAGTACATCATGAGAAATGCTGAGCTGGAGGAAGCACAAGCTGGAATCAAGATTGCCGGGAGAAATATCAGTAACCTCAGATATGCAGATGGCACCACCCTTATGGCAGAAAGTGAAGAAGAACTAAAGAGCCTCTTGATGAAACTGAAAGAGTAGAGTGAAAAAGTTGGCTTAAAGCTCAACATTCAGAAAACTAAGATCATGGCATCCGGTCCCATCACTTCATGACAAATAGATGCGAGAACAGTGGGAACAGTGGCTGACTTTATTTTTTGGGCTCCAAAATCACTGCAGATGGCGACTGCGGCCATGAAATTAAAAGACATACTCCTTGGAAGGAAACTTATGACCAACCTAGACAGCATGTTAAAAAGCAGAGACATCACTTTGCCAACAAAGGTCAGTCTAGTCAAGGCTATGGTTTTTCCAGTAGTCATGTATGGATATGAGAGTTGGACTATAAAGAAAGCTGAGCACTGAAGAATTGATGCTTTTGAACTATGGTGTTGGAGAAGACTCTTGAGAGTCGCTTGGACTGCAAGGAGATCCAACCAGTCCATCCGAAAGGAGATCAGTCCTGGGTGTTCATTGGAAGGACTGATGCTGAAGCTGAAACTCCAATAATTTGGCCACCTGATGCCAAGAGCTGACTCGTTGGAAAAGACTCTGATGCTGGGAGGGATTGAAAGCAGGAGGAGAAGGGGACGACAGAGGATGAGATGGTTGGATGGCATCACGGACTCAATGGACATGGGACTGGGTAGGCTCCGGGAGCTGGTGATGGACAGGGGGGCCTGGCGAGCTATGGTCACGGGGTCACAGAGTCGGACATGACTGAGTGACTGAACTGAACTCAACACCCTATATCAACCAGTGCTGTTCTTTTTCTCTTGGTCACGTCATGCGGCTCGTGGGATTTTAGTTCCTTGATCAGGGACTGAACCCGTGCCCTGGGCAGTGGAAGCTGAGTCCTAACCACTAGACCACCAGGCAAGAGCGGAGTCCCCAGTCAGTGTCTTTCAAACTGTAGGTTGCAGTCCATCAGTGGGGTATACAATCAATCTTGTAGGTCAAAGCTAGCATTGACTAGAATAGAGAATATCAGCATGTGGAGAGAGAAGGTGAGTGGCTGCTTCAGTCTTGAAAGATTCACGGATGGGCTGACCATCTCATTTTGAATACTGACTTTAGTCATGTGGTTTAACAATAAAGGATGAATTTTTTTTTTAATAAGTCAACCTTTTCCCTAAAAAAATCCATGATAGGCATCCACGAAAACAGCTCAAACTAGGCTGAGACGGTTCACCTCAAAATCTGATTATTAATCGTGGAACAGACAATTGTTTGCTTCTGTAAAGCCAATTAAAACTATTTAAAGATTCATCCTTCTAAGAGCTAAGCCAGTGACATGATGCACACACACTAGGAAGTTAGTAAATCACACGAAATGAGAAAAAAGGAATCACTGAATCTACAGTCATATATTCATAAAAACTGGGGGAAAAGAACTTCTTGTCAGGCTGTACAGTTGACCCTTGAAAAATCATGGGGTTAAAAAAAAGAAAAAGAAAGAGAGAAAAATCATGGGGTTAGGGGGACTGGACCGTCCACAGCCAAAAATCCTCCTATAGTTTTAGTCGGCCCTCTGTATTCATGGTTCTACACCCAAGGATTCAACCAGCCTTGAATTGTGTAGAACTGTGGTATGTATTTACTGAAAAACCCCGCATAGAAGTGAACCACTGAAGTTCACACCTGTGTTGTTCAAGGGTCCACTGTATTTAGAAGTTCCTCCCGATTCTCTGGCATGACTGCAATGACAGTAATTCTCTCTCTACCTTATCTTTGGAGAACATGGTCTTTGGATGCTCATCTTGTGTTCGGGACTGCCACGTTAGGTTGGCCAAAGCACTAAGGCACATTTCTTTCAAGTCTATAAAAGCAAAAAGGAAGAAAGAGTTACTGTAGTGATATATTCCTGCTACCACAGGAATATTCAACCAGATGGTCCACAGATTAACAACTACAGCATCATCTGATCTAAAACGGACAAGAGCAGGCATCGAGAGCTAAGCACCAAGGGAGATCCTGCCAGCTTCATGGCAGAGGTTCCCTGATCCCTTTTCTCTGCCAGCTAAACAGAGGAGGTCACCGTGCAGCCCTCCAAGGCTTGTCCTTACTTGCTTGCTTCCGGAGGAAATAGGTGTTCCCGCTATGATGGCACACGTTGCAGTGGAAACTGTAGTTGGTCATGAATGGGAGACAGGATCTGGAGAACACCAAATGGAGCAAATCAGTGAACTTCTGAACACACACTTACAAGAAGTAAATCAACAGGGATGCTTTCCCTCAGTGAAAGTTAGATAATAATGCTGACATATTAGTAAACTCTTAAAACGTGAAAAGGGCACCAAAACAGGGCCCTTGTAGTTTTATAAAGAGCTGAAATTTTCTGTTACAAAAATTTAGCAGGACATTATCCACCACAGTTGACGATTCAACATCTGGCAGGTTCTGACTGGAGCCCTATCCAGGCTAGTTTATTATGGTTTTTAAACACCTAAAAAGAGTATACTAGGCCACTTGTGGAAGAAGACAAAGCAGTCTCATTAAATATCTTTGCATTGAAATATCTATATTTAAATCATATTTAAGTCTCTTTGTAAAGTGTCAAAAAACTGTTGCAAAGGGCAGACAGAGGTATAAAAAGATTAACTTCAAAATGTAAATAATTATTCAAGAATGACACAGAAGTCAAAAAACATCACCTGCCTCATTACCAAATAAATCCTACAGATGACAGCTTTTAAGAATTTATTTCTTATTTACTTATTTTTTAACATTCACTCTTCTCTGAAACACATTATTATTATTTTAAATATTTATTTATTTGCTGCTTTGGGTCTTGGTTGTGGCACACGGGATCTCTGATCTTTGTTGAGGCATGCGGGATCTAGTTCCCTGACCAGGGATTGAACCTGGGCCCCCTACACTGGGAGTGTGGAGTCTTAGCCACTGGGCCACCAGGAAAGTCCTGTTTTTAAGAATTTAAAGGACTGAAGTAGTAACTTCAGATTTAAGAGTTAGGGAAGATTTTTTGAGGACACAAATTATGAACCGGATTTGGAAAGACAAGTTGCTTTTCTTTTCTATAGGTGAACTATTTTATGTAGACATGAGAAACTGCAAATTTGGAGGCAAAGGGGCAAACTGGTGCATACCAGTTCGGCCAGGGGAGGGGAGTTGTCAGAGATATGCTGAAAGGTTTGAAAGGTAGGAAGTAGCAGAGGCCTTACAAGCCTGGGAAGTGAATTTTCTCTGTGGGTAACAAAAACACCTTAAAGGGGAAGCCATGTGGTGAAAGTGGTAAGTTTGGTGATAGAACAGGTCTGAAGGGAGGAAGAGATTAGAAAAGGGAGTATGTGAGAAGCTTCTTCAGCAGTTACAGAAGGTTTAAAAAAAAAAAAAGGTCTCACACAGAGTCAAGTAACAGAGTGAAATAACAAAATTGGACAAGCAAGTGTACAAGAAGAAAAGACACTGGTAACTGGTTAAGCTTAAGGGCTGATTTTAGGGGAGTGGGCAGGAAGTGAAAGGAGTCCTAACCACTGAGACTCCTTGTAGGTGTCAGCTCACTTCCTAAGAGATGAGCTCGGGGGCAAAAGCAGGCCTGACTGTTTGAAGGCAGGGAAGAAGCCGGTGGAAGGAACTGGGGGCTAACAGGACCCATGCATTAGTGCAGCATGGTGGCTGGGCTGGTGACTGGAAAAGCATAGGAAAAGCTTGGTCCTGAAAAGGAGAAAGCAACAGAAAAACACAAGACTGGTTTAAGCTGGAAAAGAAGAAATCAAAATAAAGGCAGGTTTATCGTGGACTCTGCTGAACTCAGTTGGTAAAGAATCTGACTGCAATGCAGGAGACCTGGGTTCGATCCCTGGGTCAGGAAGATCCCCTAGAGAAGGAAATGGCAACCCACGCCAATACTCTTGCCTGGAGAATTCTATGGACAGAGGAGCCTGGCGGGCTATAGTACAAGGGATCAGCAGAGTCGGACATGACTGTGTGACCAAGTTCAGTTCAGGTCTGCTAATACTAATTTAACATATCCTTAAAAAGATGTTTCCAGGTGTGTGTCTACCACCACCATTCAAGGAAGTAAGAAACATCCTTATGAATGTTAAGATCAAGTTCCCTCATCTTTTACTCTCTACAGCCCCTTCTGCAAACAGCCTGTTGTGGTAAGCTCATTTACAGGGGAGAGAGGCAGGTGTACAATTATTAACAAACACGATCAGGTGTTTAGAGCAGCTTTTTTCATACTCTGCTAGCTCACTCACTTTCTCCATCTGCCATAAAAGATAATCTGTCCAACCCACTGGGTTTTCGGTGTAACTTCTCAAATTCAGGTACACACTGGTCACCACCAAACCTCTGAACTGTGGTTTCATTCGTCTCTGCATCGCTCCTAGCTATCTTTCTGGTAAATTTCCTTTCCTAGGCCCTGTTTATCCAAACAAATTCTCCTTGCTAAAGTGGCCCAATTTTAGGTATTTCCTAACTGACCAGCTTGTATATTTTCCCTTTGGTCTTTCTACCAAGATCAATTCTTCTGTTTAAAACATTCAATCCTTCAATATCAACAGTCACATTATTAACACTACTTTAACTTTTTAACTAGAAAGCATTCAACAGATTATAAAGGAAGGTATTTCTTCACAAACCAACCCAAGGGAGGTTAATTTCAGAACTAACAATGCAGCCCTCTTTCGAGATAGTCTTATCTAAATTTATTTGAATATGGAAAGAACACCCCAGGGAGCCAGCAGGATAGTCACTGTGGTAGACAGTGAGTCAGTAATGCTCTCTTGCTAGCTGTTGACTGAATCTCCTGAATAAGGAGTCTTAACAATGCAGCCCTCTTTCGAGATAGTCTTATCTAAATTTATTTGAATATGGAAAGAACACCCCAGGGAGCCAGCAGGATAGTCACTGTGGTAGACAGTGAGTCAGTAATGCTCTCTTGCTAGCTGTTGACTGAATCTCCTGAATAAGGAGTCTTTCATTTTCAAATTCTTAATATGATTTTAATTCACTAGAAGAGGGGCAAAGACTGGAAATTGGTTTTGCTGAGCAGAGAATTCAGGACACCTAAAGGGAGTGGGGTCGCAAAGAGTCGGACACGACCGAGCGACTGAACTGAACTGAAAGGGAGTAAGAAACCAAAACGAAAAAAGGATGTCAGGCATGAAGAGGCACCTGCCATCTCAAATTTTTGACATCATGCTTTATCCACCATGTATACCAATCCTTTCCCGCAAATCCACAATATCCAATACAAGGTTTAAATGATACTGTCTCGGGCTTCCCTTGTGGCTCAACCGGTAAAGAATCCGCCTGCAATGCAGAAGACCTGGGTTCGATCCCTGGGTTGGGAAGATTCCCTGGAGAAGGGAAAGGCTACCCACTCCAGTATTCTGGCCTGGAAAATTCCATGGACTGTATAGTCCATGGGGTGGCAAAGAGTAGGACTCGACTGAGTGACTTTCACTTTCACTTTATTCTTTAAATATTATAAATATATGTTTTCAACAATGAGGAAAATGTTATAAGAATAAATGGTACTGTCTCAAATTTGTTTATATAATGCTTTGTAATTGCACAGTTTTGTCTCCAAACACAAAGACAAGGATAATACCTACCATTCTACCTATTAAGGGCAATGCCCTTAGTAGACCAAAAACATGCTTAGACTATTAAAACAATTTCTGATTAAAATCCTACTACTCACTGAACCAGAATGAGGAGTCATGGAAATACTATGCATTTACATTTGCCCACACACCTAACTGGGCTTCCCTGGTTGCTCAGATGGTATCTTTACCTGCACTGAGGGAGACCCGGGTTCAAGCCTTGGAGTGGGACCATCTGTTGGACATGTTGAGATCTACAATTTAACACAGCAATTCTCACAAAAGACTCTGAAAAATACTCACGAGGTATCTATGCCAAAGGTGTCTGCTGTGAACCATTTGGTACATATTCCACACTGCAGCTCCACCTCTCCCAACTGACGGCCATTTTCTTCATCCACGGAGCCTGCCTGAGTATCCATCACCTCTGAAGTATCCCCAGCACCTTCCTGTGTCCACAGAGCCATCAGAGAATCGTGTCAGTTGATCTGATTGTATTTTTGATTCGCTTAAAAACTTAACAAAAACCCAAAAAACCCTTTTGCCTGGAACTGCTGTTTTCCAGTACTTTGCCAAAATGACCAGTGCAAAGGGAGAGAAGAGGGGTACCCCCACATGTTCTCTAGGCCTTTTAGAAAACGTAAGAGCTGCTCCTTTGGCCACATACATGCAAGTCTACAAGAAAGGTAATCTTGTAGATACCAAAGAAAAGGGCACTGTTCAAAAATGAATACCCTACAAAACAAAACTGGAAGAGCTTACAATGCTACCCAGCATGTTGGCATCATTGTAAACAATCAAGTTAAGGGCAAGATTCTTGCCAAGAGAATCTATGTGTATACTGAGCATATTAAGCATGCTAATAGTTGAGACACCTTCCTGAAATGTATGAAGGAAAAGGATCAGAAAAAGAAGGACCTCAAAGAGAAAAGTACTTGAAATGTACTTGGGCTCAAGTGAAGCGCCAGCCTGCTCCACCCAGAAAAGCACACTGGGTGAGAACCAGAGGAAAGAAGTCTGAACTGTTGGAGCCCATTCCCTATGAATTCACAGAATCATGGATGTAAAGAAAACAAAAGACCTGAACTGTAAAAAAAAAAAAAGAAATAAAAAAACATTTAAAAAACCAACCCTATTGACTGTGCGGTGGAAACACTCAAAAAGAAATACTTACAAGTGTATCTTTTCCATTAGAGGATTCTGTCTCCAAGCCACCACTTACATCAACTGAGTTTGCATCCCTGCAAAACAAGGAAGAAATTTCAGAAGAAAACCTGAAAACGCCTATTTCCAAAGATGATGATCCAAGTACAGCTGAACTTCACATCCCTACTCTTTTTCAGCCAAGCCAATGCTCAGACCGGATGCCCAGCATTAGGAAGGCGGCGGCCAAGATGAAGTAAAGCCCGTGGGGCACAAGGAAACCTTACCGGCCCTTGCAAAGAAGTCTACAGAGGACAGAACTGGTCCCTGGGGAGGTTCGCAGAGCTGCCCCTCTCCCTCTGTTTTCAGAGGAACCAATACTCCTTCCAGCCTGGCAGTACAAAGTGGTTTCCCTCTCTGGGAATTTTGAAGGGTCCCTGCTAAAAAAACAAAAAAAAGGCCGGGGGGAGGGGGAGCTACCAGCCCCCTGCCGGGGGTCCTAGGGCCGGGAAGGACGCCGAGAAACCGGGAAAGGTGTGCAAAGGGGCGTAGCCTAAGATACGATTCACAGGGGACCGGTCGAGCGGCGGGCGGGACGAAGGCCCCGGAGAAGGCAGGGCGAGCCGTTGGCCGCCAAGCCTAGGTTCGGAGCGGAGTGCTCACGGGAGCCGCGGGATTCCGACGGGGACCGGCCTCCCGCCCCCCACCCCCGTCTTCCTCGGGCCGCAGGGTGCCTTACCCGCTTTCGGCCTCTCCGGAGCCGGGCTCCGCGGAGACTGGAGCAGCAGACGTCCCCTCTCCGGCCGGAGCGGCCGCTACGGCTGCTGCCGGTTTCGTCTCCCCTTCTTCTGCCGGTGTTGCATTAGCAGCTGCTGCCGGCCCGGGTGCTGCGCTCACTCCCGGTCCGGGTCCGCTTCCCGCCGCCGCCATCACTGCCGCCTTCTAGACTTCTCGCGAGAATACTGCGTCCTTCTCACGCGAGTTGCTCACCTTCAAACAGTAAAGGACTCACGGTGGGTCCGCCGTCTGCGTGGGGAAGGCTCTCTCCAAGCCCGCTTTAAGGGCGGGCGGAGGTGGGCGGGACCTGGAGGCTGGAGAGCTACAAACGCAGCCCGCAGAAGGCGGTCGGGGTTTGTTGGTTTTCTTTGAGGACGCAGTTCGTATCAGAGTGGACGCAGCGCATTTTCGTGGCCAAGATTGCAAGTCACCGCGCAGATGAGGCACCCTGAGAGCGCTGGCGACCTAGAGGCTCTGGACGCTGTGTTGTGTTCTGCAAGCGCCCGTCGCCGTTAGAGGTGGAACATGCCTTCCCGCCCCAGGAGTTTGCTGTAGTATATTGTCCCCCTGATCTGCCACTTTGAGCAGGTTTCCTAGTGACATCTACAGATGGGCGCCTGGACTGAATCCCAGAGCCCCATCTACGCCGGGGAGGGGACGTGGATGGAGTCCCCAGGCGGAAAAAGTCGGAAGCACTGTGTTCCCGAAGCTGCAAGCTTAATATCGTTAAGAGGAGAAAGTGAAGCTTGAGTGTTAAGGTGCTGGAGGACTTATGAATATAGAGAAATTTGGTCCTTAGAGAAAGGGACAGGTAATGGGCCAAAGATAAGAACTTGAGGAATCAACGACAGTGCAGGTGAGGTCGATGGAATGAGCGGAGTCATTCGGAGCCATGGTATCCAAACTCCTGGAAGTATTAGAGCCAGGACATCTTTCAGGAAATCAGTGTTTACATCGTAATTCCTAAAAAGCCTAAAGATACACCTTTCCCCCTCGTTTTTACACTTTCACTTCCACTTTTCTACTCCTTTACAAAAGAAAGGCATACACGGAATCCAGTCTGACTGCGATGTATTGTTCCAGGCTGTGAAACCTCTGGGACACCACACACAAGAACAGTTGGGAATACATAGATATTTTTATTTCTAATTTCTTCCCAATTTCTTGCTTTTAACAAAATTGAAGGAGTAACTAATTGATAGATACTACTGGCTGATATAGATTATTTTTCTTTTTTTTTTATATAGATTATTTTTCAAACTGTTGGTGACACATGCTACAAATAGGTGAAACTTTAAGAAGAAACAATAATTGCACAAATTATCTCCCCCCTAATATTTATTATAGTGGCAATTTTAACATATAGCCACAAAAATCTTTGATACCTCCTTCCTCCAGCAAGTAGAATTTGAATTATTCAGTCCCTCGAGTGTTTGCAAGCGACTTAGTGCCTTGCTTCTAAAACAGAACGTGGAGAAGGAGAATAGTAGTTTTTCACAGTGGGGAAACGCAGACATCTCTTTAACCAAGTGGTCAAGGTTAACACCAGTGGGTGAAGTCATGTTGTTATCAGTTATCCCCTGATGTGAGGCAATGGAGAACTCTACTTCATCTCTGGAAGTCTTTGCAAAATTCACAACCCCAGACTAATCAAGAGAAAACATCAGTCCAAGACAAATTGAGACCTTCTTGAAAATACATAACCAGTATACCTCAAAACTGTGGACATTATGAAAGACAAGGAAAGACTGAGAAACTCACAGATGGGAGAAGACCAAGGAGACATGACGATTATATACAAGTGGGATCCTGGATTGTATTCTGGAACTGAAAAGGGACATGAGTGGAAAAATTGGTGAAATCTGAATAATAAAGTCTGTAGTTAAATGATAAGTATTATAACAACTTTATTTTGTTCCCTGTACTGTGCTTTAAGATACTGACTGTAGGGGAAGCTGGATTATATGGGGGACCTCTTTTGAACTATCTTTGCAACTCTAAAATTAATTGAAAATTTAAAGTGATTGGTGGGGGCAGAATCCACATTGCAGTGGATTGAGAAATGAGTAGAGGACTAGAAGTAGACATAGGTGTGCAGATGAATCTTTCCACTTTTTTCCTGATGCATTTTATTTCTATAAAGAAAAGACCTGAGTTAATACAGCAAAGTGTCAACATCTGTCAGATTTGTTTGCGTCTTACACGATTCCCTGCACTGTCTCAGTGGGTTTGAAATAGTCCCTAAATACATGTTTGGCTCTAAAGGAGCGAGAACAATTAGATGGTATGAAGGAAATGCAGAGTTGAGGCAGACAGTAGACTGTTGAAACAGCTTTACTCATCACTGGGAAGGGGGAGGTTGAAAATATAGGAGGCATGGTGGTTGATGGAGCAGCTTTGTGAAGAAAGTGGGTGCAGAGTTAAGTGAACTGGCAGAGATGGAGAGGTTATTCTTGATGGCAAGGAGGGACTCCATCTCGTGAGACTGGAGGGAAGAAGGGGCAGTGGAATAAGAATGCCATTTCTAATGAGGGGAACAGGAGACCAAGGGAAAATATTGTTGGCTGAACTCTGAGCCTATACATCTTCTGTGGCTTCCATTTCTGTCTTCCAACATACATAAAACAGCAAAGATGAAAGGAAACATTTGGAGTTTTCGGTTTTGCCTTGCAGGTAAAACAGAGTTTGGGGTACAATCATAGACAATAGAAAGCAGTTCAGATGATTTAACCATGGCCCCTGAGAAAGCAGAGGAACTGAAAAAACGAAGGATTCCGTGTTGAAGTTTGGAGAAGGCAGGAACTGGAATGGTGAGAAGTTGAAGTAAGAGAAGAGAGTACTTGAACGTCCCTTGAGCATCAAGATTTTAGGAGAATTCCACGGCGAGCTCACCTGTGAATAAAAGTAGGCGAGGCAAGGAGGAACCAGACCTAACTCTGGGCTTCGAAAGCAAAGCATCCACCAAACTGGGCACCTCCTCAAGATAAGGTTAATTAAAATTAAAATCACTAACAGAGCACCGGGTTGGAGGTTTAGGATGCACATACAGAAACACGGGTTTTAGAAGCTCTCAACTGAATCTCACCAATTTCAGGCTTTCCTACTCCAGTCTATCCTGGCCAATCCTTCCACACACTACTGAATCATTTCTTGCCTGAGGAAGGTACTTACTGCCTTTCAGAGAAAAGTCAGACTTAGCTCCGGCGCTAAAGAGCGCCCAGCAAGTGGTCTCCCCATCCTGTGGGAACCCACCACGCTCAGCTGGACCTGCCTGATCCACAGCTTACTGGGTTTGGTCCTGCTTCCCTGCATTTGCTCTGCTTTCCTGCATCCTGATCACCCCTTCCTCCATCTCATATCCACGTGCATTATATCAAGACCTACATCAAAGTTGTCTTTTCTGCAAACCTTGCTTCCTGCAGTTTTTATGTGGGTTCATATGATTCAGTAGTCCTGGGTTAAAAGGAAGCATATTTTCTGGTGGGCCCACAGTCTAGAATCTCATTTGGCTCATCTGTATGAGGTCTAATGCAGAGAATTCTTTCCCTCTTAACAAACCATGATATCTTATTCATAATATACTTTTCTAAAATGTTCAAAAGGGTCAGCTCCCCAACCTACATTCAGTCGTTCTTGCCTCCTCTTCTTTGCTTGGGGTATTGTCTCTGACTTGAATGGCAAATGTTAAAGAACACGTTTTAAAATAGTATTCTGACCACTGTTTCACCATGCATGCGTGCACGTGTGTTTATGTGTGAGTTGCTCAGTTATGTCCAACTCTTTGTGACCCCATGGGCTATAGCCCACCAGGCTACTCTGTCCATGGACTGACTTCTCCAGGCAAGAATACAGAAGTGGATAGCCATTCCCTTCTCCAGGGGATCTTCCTGACTCAAGTATCAAACCCAGGTCTCCCGCATTGCAGGCAAACTCTTTACTATTTGAGCCACCAGGGAAGCCCATTGTTTCACCTTATAAGATTTAATTATTTTAGATGAAATTAATAAGTTTAAGAAGCAATTATTTTGACTGATGTCATTTCTGGACTTGTTTTTGTTTTTGGCAGTGCTGCACGCCTTACAGGATCTTAGTTCCCCAACCAGGGGTGAACCTTCAACCACGGGGGAATTCCCCAAATTTCTGGACTTGCGAATAAAAAAGGAGTTAAAAATAAAAAAGCAGTATTATACTGTGATCCTACTTTTGTAAGTATTTGTTGGTATGCACGTGCATGCTCAGTGGTGTTCAACCCTGCCACCATCACTCCAAACGTTGCCTTTAAAAACTTCTTCCAGAAAACCATCTGGGAGTTTGTGTTTTTTGAGCACAAACCACATTTTCTCCTTGCTGGGCCATGCAATAAACCTTTTCTGCTCCACACTCCGGTGTTTTGGTTTGTGTGGCCTCACTATGTGTCGGTCACATGAGCTTGGGTTCAATGACAGTACTTCTGTCATCTTTCGAGCAGAAAAAAAAGATGTTTCAGACCCTTAAGGAACCAAAGTTTTCTCATTTAAAAAGAAAACAGGGGATTCTCTGGTGGTCTGGTGATTAGGACTCCATGCTTCCACTAAAGGGCACATAGGTTTGATCCCTGGTCGGGGAACTGAGATCCTGCAAAGTGCATGGTCCAAAAAAGAAGATATATGGATTCTAATTCTGCAGAAACTGACCCAAATCTGTGTCCATTTTATGTCTATCAGCGCCCATGGACTTGTAGTAAAGAACCTGCCTACCAATGCAGGAGATGTAAGAGACATGGGTTTGATCCCTGGGTCGGGGCGATCCCCTGCAGAAAGGCATGGCAACCCACTGCAGTGTTCTTGCCTGGAGAATCCCATGGACAGAGCAGCCTGGTGGGCTACAGTCCATGGGGTCGCAAAGAGTCAGGTACAACTGAAGCGACTTAGTGTGAGCATACATGTGTACACACACACACACATGAGCACCCATCCTCAGCTCTTGCATGAATATTGTCTTGCTGGGTCTTCAAAGAGGAATGAAGGTTTCCAGAAAGTCCTACAACTTAACAACCGGCTTTTCGACCTTCTTCCTCCTCCCAGGAGCCTGCCCTTAGCCAAATAGAGTCATCCTTTGGAATCTGAGGTGGGGATGGTTCCAGGACCCCTGAGAAAACCAAAGTCTTCAGATGCTCAAGTTCCCTTAACTAAAATAATGTAATACTTGCATATAACCTACACAGATCCTCCCAAACGCTTTAAGTCATCTCTAGGTTACCCATACCTAATACAACATCCATGCTATGTTAATAGTTGCTGGTGCATGACAAATTCAAGTTTTGCCCTTTGGAAGTGATGAGTTTCAGAAAAACGTTTTTAAAGGCACAGTGAGGGACAAGAAGTCCTAGGATATGTGGTTAGCACATGCACAATTCTCTAATTGGTTGGTGAGGTAATAGGACGATGTCAGGGCTTAACAGTCCTTAGGCTCCAGTAGGTCTGGGTGCTGTGTGCTCATGGTCATCAGGTAGTTCATTTCTTCCCCTGGGTGGTGGATTTAGCATCTGCAAAAGAACTCAGGAAATGTATATCAGATACTGTGATCTAGGTGCTTCAGAGAGGAGCTAAATAAGAGGGTATACGGGAAGGCCTGTTCACCCTCACACTGCCCCCCAAATCCCCTGAAGGCCCCATGGGCTCCTGCTCGGTTACCTCGGGGCTTTGTATAAAGCTCACAATATAGCAGATGTAGCGGAAGAGTTTCTGAAATAATAAATTTCCCCTCTTCTCCCTCTTTAGTCTTCTACCACTTTCCCTCCCATTTCCCCTCCCTTCCTCCTTCCCCACAAAGTGCTCAACCCTGGCTTTGCATTAGAATGGTCTCTGGAGTTTAAAAAAGACACTGCCGGTGTAATTGAACCCTGTAAAAGAGGAGTCCCAGAACTGATAGCATTAAAAACTTCCCACGTGGTCCTACTGTGCCTCACTGCCTCCAGGAGACAGGGCAGAGGAAGAAAGAAATGGCCTATTATATCTGTTGCTTAGAAGCCCAGAAAGGGCTCAGAACATAAGTAGAATATTTGGGATAAATGCTTTTCCTCCTTCATGAAGAGACTACCCAGGAGATGAGAAGGTATGGGCCATGATTGTGTAGTAAGTCTAGGTAGAGGTAGCCTGGAACTCAGCCTTGCAGGCACCTTGATGCCCTGGTATGGCCCAGACGAGATGGGAAGACTCCTGTGTCCTCTCACCTGGGCCGTATGTAGCAGAGGGAGCAGCAGGAGCTCAAGGGTCAAGGCTCCGAGGACGCACAAGGGCCCATAACTGGACACCAGGTGGGGCGAGGGAAGACTTGGTGGATGCCTGAGTGGGTAGGTAGCATCAAGCACCAGCTGCCCCCCGCCCTGAACACCTGAATCCCTGTCCCTAGAGACTTAAACACGAGCTCCTAGGAAGAGAGAGGAGCCTCAAATTAAACCTGGATATACGGTCCCCAACAGAACATAGTTCAAAAGAAATCCTGTGTGGGATTATATGAAGAAATGTAAAAAGAAGGTAAAGAGGAAATTATGTTCGATCATGTAGAAGAAAAGATGTCACCTGGCATATCAGTAGACAAAGGACGTTGCAGCCACCACCACGCCATCCATCGGCTACTAGAGTCACCCTGAAGGTGCACCCTGAGGGGACTCAGGATGAGAAAGCAGGATGCTAACCTAGGTAGTTAAGATGCCTTTGGAAGGAATGATTTCAACGAGCTCTTGCTAAGTCGCTTCAATCGTATCTGACTCTTTTCGAGCCTATGAACTGTGTGGCCTGCCAGGCTCCTCGGTCCATGGGATTCTCCAGGCAAGAATACTGGAGTGGAGGCCATCTCCTCCTCCAGGGGATCTTCCCCACCCAGGGTCTCTTACATCTCCTGCATTGGCAAGCAGGATCTATACCATTAGCGCCACCTGGGAAGCCCCTTTGATGAGCCCAGAGTCCTGCACCTTCCATGCACAGAAAAGTGCGCTAAATTCCTTGAGGTGTCTGTTTTCCTTTCATTAATAGTAATCTTTTCATGCTCCAACTACCTGATTTTCATTGCAAAAACTCCTATATATTCTGACTCTTCCCTTACTTTTTTCAGAGCAGCCTTTCAGTGCTCAGAGACCATCTTTTGAGCTTAAGTTTTGTCCATGAAATAGAACATAATTCTCAGCTTTTAGGTTGTGCTCTTTTTTTTTTTTTTTAGTTGAGAATTATAAAAAGAAAGATAAATTCCTTGCCAACTCGAGCTGTGGACCAAGAATCTCATACGTGATGCTGGCCAAGATGAAAGTGTTAGCCTCCAGAAACTGTATTTGTACTTTATAGAGAGGATCCTGGGCTCCCAGAAGGCTTCAGCATCTGAGAGAGAGAGAACTTGTGTGGACTCAAGCATGTCCCGTCCCTCTACCAGCCTTGGCCAAGAGTCTGTGGACCCTTTCCTAAAAAAGAGCATGTTGGTTAGACGCCCAGAACTCTACAGATTCCTAGGGCTCCCCCTGCTCTCCCCATCCCCACACCACCCCATGCCCCAACGTTTCTATCATCTATAAAGCAAAACAAAGCATTTTGTGTTCATTATGATTGTCACAAAGATGGAGATAATTATCCAGGTGATTCATCTCACTGGGGCATTCCTTTAGTCTCTGCTGGAGCTCTTAGTCC
Organism: Muntiacus reevesi; assembly: GCF_963930625.1. Classification (NCBI taxonomy): domain Eukaryota; kingdom Metazoa; phylum Chordata; class Mammalia; order Artiodactyla; family Cervidae; genus Muntiacus; species Muntiacus reevesi. The sequence continues at coordinate 74,002,441 of NC_089258.1, read as the reverse complement.
TTAATCTCTAGTGTTTATAAGCCACATTGACTAAAGACTCCTGATTACTTCCAGTAACCAGATGCCCGGGGTGTACTCAACTCATTTAGAGAGTTCTACTCTTCCTTTTATTAGAAAGATATAAATCTCACGTGGGTAGGGATTTTTTATATATATATAACATATATACAATATTATTTATATATAAATAAATATATTAATATATAAGACTATATTAAATAATTCTATATAGAATATATAGAATTAAGTTTATAATATATGATATATAATAATTTATAATACTATATAGATTTAATTTAATTCTATATAGAATTAAATTTATAGTATATATAATATATAATAATTTATACTACTATATAAATTTAACTTAATTCTATATAGAATTAACATATATAAATGATAGGTTATTTATATATAAATATATAGTATATATTAATAAATTATACACATATATATATCGGGTCTTAGTTGCAGCACGCAGGATCTTCGCTGCATTCCATGTGCTCTTTCATTTCTGCACACGGACTCTAGTTGTGTCGCAGACTCAGTTGCTCTGAGACGTGTGGGATCTTAGTTCCCTGACCAGGGATGGAACCTGTGTTCCCTGCATTGCAAGGCAGATTCTCAACCACCGGGGCCACCAGGGAATTCCAGGGATTTTTATCTGCTTTGTTCACTGATGTATCCCAGACACCTAGCCCCAGGAAGAGCACAGAGAAAGCACTCTAAGGACCATTTGTTGATGAATAGTACAGCATTTCTCTCTTAGGAATGAGGCTTGTCCCACTGTGAGGCCAAAGTTGTCACCAATCCCCACGGAAAGCAGCCCAGAGGGCTTGGTAAGGGGCTCCTGTGCCTCCGACGAGTTTGGAAGCAAGCCGTCCTTGTCTATCCCAGGACTCAGGGGCGCTGACTGGCCGGCTCTCCACTCTGGCCCTTGTAGCGGATATAGGCTTGCTTCGGTAGGCTTGGATGAACAGAGCTGATGTCGCCAAATTATGTGGCTCAGCAGTTCTCAGACTGTGGTCCCAGGACTGGCAGCAGCCGGCTCACCTGGGGACTCGTTAGAAATGACAAGTCTCAGGCTCCCTACCAGACCTAGAATCAGAGACCCAGGGAGTCCCACCCAGTAATCTGTCCTTAACGAGTCCTCCAGGTCACCCTGATGCCCAGTAACATTGAGAAGCGCTGAGGTAGCCGGTGAGGAGCTAGGGCGGCGGTCCGCAACCTTTTTGGCACCAGGGACGGGTTTCCTGGAAGACAATTTTTCCATGGATCTGGGGCAGGGAGTGGGGAATGGTTTCAGGATGATTTGGGCACATTACATTTATTGTGCACTTCATTACTATTACATCAGCGCCACCTCAGAGCATCAGGCATTAGATCCTGGAGGTGGGAACCCCTGAGCTAGAGGACAAACAGTGTTGGAAGCTCAGGGCCCATCCTGAGTACTAAGAGGGCATGATTACTGATGAGTGCGTGCTCAGTCATGTCTGACTCTGCGACCCCACGGGCTGTAGCCCGCCAGCCTCCTCTGTCCATGGGATTTCCCAGGCAAAAATACTGGAGTGGGTTGCCATTTCCTCCTCCAGGGAAGGTTCCATTGATTTGCTAGAGAAGCTCACAGAATCAGACAAATACTTTCTTCTGGATGGAACGGATGCACAGGGCAGGGTGTTGGGGAAAGGACACAGCTTCCGTGATCTCTCAACACGCCCCACTCTCCCCAGATCTCCACGTGCTCGCGGACATGGAAACTCTCTGAACCCTCTCATTTGGGTTTTTAATGGAGCCTTCATTACATAGGGGTGATTGATTAATCATTGACTATTGATGATGGATGGGCTTCCCTAGCAGCTCAGCTGGTAAAGTACCCACCTGTAATGCAGGAGACCCCAGATCGAATCCTGGGTCGGGAAGATCCACTGGAGAAGGGATAGGCTACCCACTCCGGTATTCTTGGTCTTCCGTTGAGTCTCAGCTGGTAAAGAATCTGCCTGCAATACGGGACACCTGGGTTCGATCCCTGGGTTGGGATGATCCCCTGGAGAAGGGAACGGCTAACCACTCCAGGGTTCTGGCCTGGAGAATTTCATGGACTGTATAGTCCAAAGAGTCAGACATGACTGAGTGACTTTCACTTTCACTGATGATAGAGTTCCAGCTCTTCTCCCCTCCCAGCTTGGGGGTGGGGGGTGGAGGTGAGACTGAAAGTTCTAACCTTCTAATGTGACTGGCTCCCCTGATGACCTGTGGCTGACATGTTTAGATTTCCCAAAGTCACCTCGTTAACTTTCCAGAAGACACCTTTATCAATCTCATCACAGGAAATTCCAAGGGTATTAGGAGCTCTGCGTCAAGACGGGGGCAAAGACCAAATATTTGTTCATTTATGCCACACCGCACAGCTTGCAGGAGGTTAGTTCCCCAACCAGGAACTGAACATGGGCCATGATAGTGAAAGCACTGAGTCAGACCTAACCACTGGACTGCCAGGGAAGCCCCTGTATTTATTGAAATCACAGCATCCAAGCAAGATGCATCCTTCCTCCTATAGTTCCTTTGGGAGTCGTGATACAGCCTGTTTAGAATGCCTGGGTCAGGTCCTGGGGAGTCCTCATGGAGAGCTTTCTGTGGGAGACCAGAAAGGTGGGCAAGGCAAAGAGAGTAAACCTCCCCCTCGCTCTAGCCCTACCAAGTTCTGACCAGACGCTCCTTCTGTTGGAATTGCGGGGATGAGCCGCAGTGAGGAGCTGAGTGTGAAGGAAACTGCGTGGTACAGGGCCCCCATCTATCTGGGGAAGGACAGCAGTTGTCAGAGGAGACTCCAGTAGGGGACACATGACAGGGAGCTGGCCTCATTCTGGGGTAGAAGAGACCCAAGTTTTTGTTTTTGTTTTTTAGCCATGCTGTGCAGTTTGTGGGATTTTAGTTCCCAGACCAGGGACTGAATTCAGGCCACAGCACTGAAAGCTCAGAGTCCTAACCACTGGACTACCAAGGAATTGTCTTTTTTTTTTTTGACCTGGCCACAAGGCTTTTGGAATCTCAGTTCCTCAACCAGGGACGGAACCAGTGCTCCCTGCAGTAGAAACTTAGAGTCCTAACCACTGGACTGCCAGGGATTACTTTTTTAAACATTTTTTGGCCATGTTGCATGGCATGTGGGGTTTTAGTTTGCCAACCAGGGATTGATCCCACGCCTTCTGCATTGGAAGCACAGTCTTAACCACTGGACGGCCAGGAAAGTCCCAAGAGATGAAATCTTGACCTCCTTCCTTTCCCTTCCTTGACAAAAGGAAGTTTCTGAATGAACCATCAACTTTCATGCAGTTACTCCAGGATTTAAATGTTCAGGATGCAGGCCCAAGAGTCAGGGTCCTCTGCCACCCACCCCACACCAGACCCAAAAACCCCTCTGGTCACGTACAGTGTGTAGCATCCATGTGTAGTTCCACACATGCAGGTCAGCTGTCTCACATGTCAGGATCGACAGCTTTCCCCGCTGTTCTCAATAACCAATGCTCAACCCTGCAGGAAGGCAGCTGTAAGTCCAGGGATGGAGTTTAAGCCTCCAGGAGGCATTGGCTGAAGGTTTTGGTTGGAGATGCTAAACAGGACATCTTGTCAAGGGAGGGACTATCCACTCGCTATTGAGTAGTACTTCCAATTGCATTCTTTTTTTTTTTAAGCTGCACTGGGCAGCATGCAGCATCTCAGGACTGGCCAGGGACAGTCCCTGGCCAGGGACAATCCCATGCCCCCTGCAGTGGAAGCACGGAGTCTTAACCACACAACACCACTAGGGAAGTCCTCAATTAAATCTTGCAGAAAGCAAAAAACTAGCGAGCCTCTTGATGAAAGTGAAAGAGGAGAGTGAAAAAGTTGGCTTAAAACTCAACATTCAGAAAACTAAGACCATGGCACCCGGTCCCATCTCTTCATAGCAAATAGAGGCAGAAACAGTGGAAACACTGACAGACTTCATTTTCTTGGGCTCCAAAATCACTGCAGATGGTGACTACAGCCATGAAATTAAAAGACACTTGCTCCTTGGAAGAAAAGTTATGACCAACCTAGACAGCATATTAAAAAGCAGAGACATTACTTTGCCAACAAAGGTCCATCTAGTCAAAGCTATAGTTTTTCCAGTAGCCATGTATGGATGCAAGAGTTGGACTATAAAAAAAGCTGAGCGCCGAAGAACTGATGCTTTGAACTGTGGTGTTGGAGAAGACTCTTGAGAGTCCCTTGAACAGCAAGGAGATCCAACCAGTCCATCCTAAAGAAAATCAGTTCTGAATATTCACTGGAAGGACTGATGTGGAAGCTGAAACTCCAATACTTTGGCCACCTGATGCGAAGAACCGACTCATTTGAAAAGACCCTGATGCTGGGAAAGATTGAAGGCGGGAAGAGAAGGGGATGACAGAGGATGAGATGGTTGGATGGCATCATCGACTCAATGGAAATGAGTTTGAGTAAATTCCGGGAGCTGGTGATGGACAGGGAGGCCTGGCGTGCTGCAGTTCATGGGGTCGCAGAGTCGGACACGACTGAGCAACTGAACTGAACTGATAGCGAAGAGTGGTGGTGCTGTCTTGTTCCTGTAGGAGGCGCACTTCCATACACTGGGCTGAGCAGGGGGGCGGGGGTGAACCCCGGGACACTCACTCTACAAAGTGCCCACCCATGAAGATCTCTTTTTCCTCTGTGCAGGGGGATGGCCCCTTGCCCAGAGAAGGCTGATCTACAGGCTGATCTGCCGTCTATGGAGCTAACGGAGAGAGGAAGTCATACTACTCTCTCTGCAAATCAGATCGGCTCCACACTGGCACAATCGGTCAGTGGACTGAGTAAAGAAAGGTGCTAAGTTCACTGGGGTGCAGAATATTTGGGTGTCAGTGGCCCTCTGCTGGACATGGAGCTTTCTAACACGCTGTCAAGGTTCCTCATCTGAGTTAGAGGCTCAGCTTGGGAGCTGTGGGTGGGCTCCCAGGTTCTCAGTGGGCTCAGAAGCAGAACCTGTCCCAGGAGCTGGGAGATTACCTGAGTGACAACCACACTTGTACCCACGGTTCCAATGCAAAATGGAACTGCTCTTGTAGAGGCTAAGAAGTTTCAACAGTTCCAAGTCCTGACTGTCCTTTGAAGCACAGTCTTGCTTCTCTGGTGGCTCAGATGGTAAAGAATCTGCCTGAGATGCAGGAGACATGGGTTTGATCCCTGGGTCAGGAAGATTCCCCTGGAGGAGGGCATAGCAACCCACTCTGCCAGTATTCTTGCCTGGAGAATCCCCATGGACAGAAAACCCTGGTGGGCTACAGTCTATGGGGTCGCGACCGAGTGACTAACACTTGCTTCTCCCAGGTTAGGGAGGGACCAGGAGTTTGAACACAGGTCCCACTCTTGGTACCGATTCAACGGACATGAGTTTGAGTAAGCTCTGGGAGTTGGTGATGGACAGGGAGGCCTGAAGTGCTGCAGTCCATGGGGTCACAAAGAGTCAGACACGACTGAGCGACTGGACTGAACTGAACTGAACCACTCTTGGCTTTTCACCTAAGGGAATGGAATGGAGTCACTTGGAGAGGAATGGTCCCTTGTTTTAACAAAGCCTTCCAGCACGAGGCAGCACTGAGTCAAACACAGCAACTGGAAACTAAAACATGCCTCTTCAGAACCTTAGAATAAGAAACAAATATAGCAGCTCAAAGTCTTCCTTTTAGAACTGTCTCCCTGCACATAATAACTTTTAACTCACAATTACCAGTCAAGAAATTTAACATGCATATTTCTGGGGGCTTTAGATTTTTTTGTTTTGTCCTGCTTTTCAGTTTCCTGGCCTTTCCTAGACTTTTTTTTTTTTTTCTGGAGAAATGAACTCTATTATTTAAAATATGAAAAATTTCAAGATAAAGATATTTTTATTTTATGTTTATTATTAAAAGCATATTTTAATAAATTACTTAGATTTACCTCATCCAAGAAATAAACAAACTGTTTCCCTGTCCTCTGACTTCTGAACAGACGGCTGCACCTCCACTTTGGCCAGGGGGCTTCCTCTCTGCAGGACACATTCAAGTCTTACTCTTTGGAATGTGTACATCAAGAGAACCTAATCTAAAAAAAAAAAGAGAGAACCTAATCTGTAAGGGCTGTACTTCTCCCCAGTTAATCTGCAGTTTCCTTGCCTTTTCATATGCATTTAATTGGCTGCAGAGAGAGAGGCTTTTTTCTAGTTAATCCCAGAAACTGAGGTGTCTATTGCCCGTCATTGGGGTGCTGTCTGTTCCACTCAAGATGAACTGCCCTGAAGCAAGGGGCACAGTCCTCTGCTTAGGGGAAGCAGGGAGGGCTGTACATGCTAAGTTCTGAAACGCAAAGCACTGATTTTGTCATTACTTAGAGGACTGGCCGATGCGTGGAAGCTGTGTCAATGCCATGGGTTAGGAACTAAATTTCAGGAAGAAGGGAGACTTTGTTGCACAGGGTTTTGATGTAGGGAGGGCCTTCCCGGATGGTGGATGACCTAGGTACAGGGGGGACCAAGAGAGCATGTTAGACGGAAGAATGTCAAAACAGTTGGATTTTCTAGATGAATGAAGAGGATGCCCCAGGGCAGTGGGCATGGAAAAGGTGCTGTGTCTAATCACTTGGTGTGGTGCAGAAAGTCAGGGAGGTCTCTGGTCTGACTACACAGGAATGCCGGGGCACTGACAGCTTCCACGCAACGGCCAATCCTGCAAATAACGCTTTTTAAGACATTTCTGGGTGTCCTCTTCCACTCAGAGCACCTCTTGTCTCCAGATCAAGTCGAAAGATCCTTGGGAAACACACACCGTAGCCAAAATCAGTTCCTTGTCCTTTCCTGGTTCATAGCGTGTGGCCTCTGCCCCACAGTTGTCACTGGGTTTTCCCTAACTACAAAATCAGATGCCCGACGAGGGCAGGCCCAACTGTGAGGCTTTCTCAGAATATCCCCGTGGATGTTAAATTGGACCACGGGAGCTTTATCTCCCCCACAAGATTTTTCTGAGGACCAGACCGTGTCACAGACCTTTGCCACTCCACAGCAACCCAGCCAGGGTGATGCTCAAGAAATACCTGGGTTTTCCGGAGGAGATACTTCTGTTCAATGGGAAAGGCTCACAACATGTGAACAAATCTCTTATTGTCAGAGGTGCCAATTTTTTACCCTTGGACACTGAGATGCGGGACCAAGAAGGGGACTGGACTTGGGAGCAAGGCCTCGGGTTGGATGTCAGAAGGGGAGAGAGTAAGAGGCTTTTAGGGGAAAGTTGTGCCAATCTCTACTTTGATCCTAGTTGGCGCTTTATTTGTTGTTGGGTTGGTTTTATTTTTTTGATGTTTTTTTATTTTGGCCCTGCCATGCAGCAGTGTGGGATCTTAGTTCCCGGATCAGGGCTCGAACTCCTGCCCCCTGAATTGGCACTGCGGAGTCTTAACCACTGGACCATCAGGGAAGTCCCCTAGCTGGGTTTTTTTTTTTTCATTTATTTTTATTAGTTTAGCTGGGGTTTTAGCTGTTGTCTTTGCTCTGGTGGTGGCCCCTCCAGTCTCACTTCCTATCCATAGGAAAAGTACATGCTGATAAGAAAAGAACATGCTGCAGGCCTGGGGTCAACCTGCCCTGGATCCTCCCACACTCTGTCACCAGGCACAAGGATTCCAGCTGCCCTCGCAGTCCAGGGAGGGGAGGAGACTCCAACTCAACTATAGAGAAAAAGAACAGGCATGGGACTCAGCCACTAAGGCCTTCTGCTCCCCAAACAGCAGGCTGATAAGTGCTCTGAGTCCAGAACTGGTGAGCTCTGGGTTGGCCATGGCCTCTTGGTCGGCCACGGCCTCTTGGTCAAGGGCCATCTGCCCTTGAGCACACCCTGTGTATGAGATGCACCTGCTGCTTCCCAGTGGGGCCCCTCTGCCTGGCATTTGAGGCCCTTAGAAATCTGAACCCCTCTGTCATTTATGAAAGGCACCCCTACCCTCACAAACTGCCTGCTCTGGCCAAAGCAGGCAACTTGACGCGCTGTCTTTGTATAGCCTGTTTCTCCAGGACCACCTGCCCTTGGCCACCTGGGTCCCGGCCTCCCCTCAATCAGGTATTCTCAGGACCCAGCTGTAGCATCAGCTCCATGGAGCCTCCCCTATGTGGACCACTTGCTGGAAACCAATTCCTATGCAGCCTCTTTCATGCTACCTTTTCTGATGGGCAAACCTTACATTTCAGTGAAATCCCGAAGGCAGGGAGTTTGTTTCTTCAGGGGTCTGGGCCCGCTGGCAGCACACAAGGGACATTTGACAAACACCGGGGGTCAGGCCTTTGATGCTTGCAGGGTGGGAGCTGCAGAGTGAAGGGGACTGCGCCAGTGGACACGTTGGGGGGGGACCCAGCCCAGAAAAGAGGCAGCCCCCAGCACCGAAAAACAGGAGATGAGAGGACCACAGCTCAACCCTTGTCAGGACAACACTTGTGATGGAGTGTGTGTGGTTCACTTCCTGAGCTGCACCACGAGGGTAACCCCGTTCCACTCACCACCCCCCACAAGGGTCCGTGCGACCATCAATTTGAGAGGCCAACAGGGAGTGCTTGAGAAGCGTTAGACATCCATACAGAGTTGAAAAGAGCTCAGACAGGGGCCAACTCTTGGCCCTAGGGCGAAGGTGGCTTTTATTTCCTTTCTCGGGAAGGGAGGGGGTGGGGAGCTTTCCCCACACACCAATCTAAGGGGGGGGGGGTGCTCCCCCAGAGGAGGGGACCGGGAGAGCCGGAGGACCGTTCAGAAGGCCTCCTCCGTGTCCACTTGCCGGCCATGGGCTGCGGGATGCGCCCGAGGTCACTGCCCTCCGGTGCTAGCTCCTGCAGGGTTGGAGGCACACGGAGGTATGTGCTGGTGTCCACGAAGAAGAAGGGGGGCAGGGGCCCTGAGTGAGGGAGCAGGGGGCTGGGGTGGCCGGCCCCACGCCTACCGCCTGCCCAGGATGGTTGCTTGCATAAGGCCTGGCTGGTGTGACTTCTCCCAAGAGGGGCCGCTGGGGCCCGAAGGCATGGCTCACTCCGATGGCTGGCCCTTTAAATGTCCATCTCAAACTGTGACTCTTCACCTGGGGAGAGAGGGGGCAGAGGACTGGGTAAGTCATGGGCACGTGACACGGCTGAACCTTCTAGAGTCTGCAAAGAGCTGTTGTTTCCCGTTCTGTCGTTCCAACAGGGAGAGCAGGGGCCAGGGGCGTGCTGCAGAGGACAGCGGACAGAGGGCAGGCCCAGGAATTCCTGAGACACACATCCAGCAGTGTTTGCTCCCCCGATCCCAGAGCAGAGGCCACATCTCCCCACCGAACAGCTGCCAGCCCTATCTTCTGGATCACTTCTATTTTCTTTAAGAAGAGTGAATGGCTCTTTGTGATATGAAATAAATACAATTTCACAGACACATACTCCTTAAAACATAAAAACCTTTCTGAGCACGTGTCCCAACTTCTGGGTTAGGACACGGTACCCTAACCTCCTCTGCCTACACCCGATTCCCCAGAGAAGAGCCTGACCCTGCGATACGGCAGCTCTTTGGGGAATTCAGTTGCTCGCTGCCCTCGGCCAACTCTTACCAGTAAAATTGCCAAGTAATTCATGCAGCGGCAGCTTGTTTTCCTTTTTAATGCAACCGCCTTGTGCCTGACCTCCTGGCCAAGGCTGCTCCAAGGTTCTGGAGGGAGGAGGCCTGCTCTGACCCCCACGGGGGAACAACTGCCCTTGACTTCTGGTTATGTTGACACAAATATGCGTGTCCAAGGGCAGGAGCCTTGGCTTCTTATATCCAGTGAAGCAACATGGAAAACCACATGCCTCCTCCTTCAGCCCACCCCATCCCAACAACTGTGCAGACTATGAGACTGCCATGGTGGGGTCAGAGCCTTTGTTGTGGGCCAGACCAGCTCAAGACACCAGGAGGGGAGACGGAATGCAAGTGCAGGCGGCGGACAGCCTTCAGGTTGCGGTGACCGAGCCACTGTTGTACTGACAGCTTCCATCCTCAACTACCAGTCTTTGGTTTAAGGCAAAAGAGGAGTGGAGGACCAACCACACGACTCTCTCCATCCTTCTGTCTATCCTTTTAAAAAATAGTAATTATTTATTTTTGGCTGTGCTGGGTCTGTGCTGCTGCTGGTACTTTCTCTAGTTGCAGAACTCAGGCTTCTCACTGCAGCGGCTTCTCTTGTTGGGGCTCTGCACACGGGCTTCAGGAGCTGAAGCACGTGGGGGCATTAGTTGCGGTTCCTGGGCTCCTCTAGAGCTTGTTGGAGGCTTGTTGGAGGTGCCCGGGCTTACTTGTTCTGAGGCATGTGGGATCCTCCCAGGTCACGGATCAAACCCGTGTGTACTGCATTGGCGGGCATGTTCTCTACTGCTGAGCCACGAGCGAAGCTCTGTCCATCTCTTATCACAGGGCAGGGAACCTCACTGCCCGAACCGTCCTTCCTGTTGGGCTCTGTGGGTCCATGTCCACCTCTCTTTTGTCCAAGGCTCTCCAAGTCTGAAGGCAAGTGCGGCCCGCTCTGGGAGGTGGGGCTCCTGAGGTCCTGGTGAACCACAGCCTGCAGGCCCCAGGGAGCTGGGTTCCACGCTGTCAGCAGGGCCAGCCAAGCTCGAGGGCCCAGCTGCTTCCTGTCTGGGCTCGGTTACTGCCTTCGGGTGAAAGGTCAGCGGCTTCCAGGCTCTGCCAGTGCTTATGCTCCCTCCTCCCATAGCAAGAGCTCAGGTGCTCCGGCCAGCCGGTCCCTGATGCTTGGAGATTGTATTCAAGCATCTCTGCAGGGGTGGCTGCTCTGATTGACAGGGGATGTGGGGATGAGGGTGGGGACTGGACACCGGAAGGACCCGGCCTCCCCTTGTCCACTACAGAAACAGCTGGTTGCACCGTTTCCACCGCCTCCAGGATCCACTAGGACACCTGACGTCCCTGACGCCTTTCTGATCCTGCAGACCTGTAATTTCCTAGAGGGCGAGGACGCTGTGCTTTTGATAAGCAACTTCCTGCACAAAAACATCCTGGGTGTGTTCCAAGTTGCTGCAGACACACGGATATGCCTCAGGGACAACTGTATAAAGGTTATCCAAGGGCTCATCAAAGGAGCCTCCTGGATGCAATCTCCTTTCAAACAAGTTCCCCACTAATGAGACTAACTGATGAGGCTGAATGGCCTTGCCTGGGGTTCCTGGGCCCCTTTGCTGAGGAAAGTGGGTTCCGATGAAAGTGCGGCACCCCAGACCCTTCCCCCGCCCTGTGGACTGCTCCATGGGCAGGAGCATCGCCGTGCTCCCTGGAACACCCACCCCCACCCCACGCCCGCTCTTCCCCTTCCTGGAAGGAGAGTCCAGCTGAGCCTGGCCGCTCACCGCCCACCGGCTTGTCCTCGGGGCTGCTGCGCAGGTGATTCTGGCTGGCTTCCGTGGGGGGCTCATCGCCTGTAGGGCTAGTGACCCCGGGAATGGTGGGCAGGTCCCGCGGGGGCGTCTTGGTCACAGGTGAGTTCCGACACTCCATCAGGAACTTCCGGTCATAGATGATCCTGGTACCTGCAAGGGGGCGGGGACACGGATAAAGCCACGGAGAAGCCCCTGGCCTGACTTTTCCCCCTGAGGCCCGGCTCCAGCAGAGGCAGCAAGCAGGCTTTCCTGCAAAAGCCCGGGCGGAGGTGTGAGGCTCACTCACTGCCCGCCTGCAGCCGGGGACTCTGCTGTCGCCGAACCGCCCCATCTCCCCGGGGTCGGGGTCGGCGGGTGCTCCGCGGAGAAAGTCTTGTGTTGTTGCTGTTTTTGTTTTTTTTTTTTAATTTTTGGCCACACCCTACCAGTGGCATGTGGTTAATTCCCTGACCCTGACCAAGGATGCAACCCACCCCTGCCCCCTGCATTGGAAGGCGGAGTCTTAACCACAGGATCCCCAGAGAAGTCCCCAAAGTGGGTTTTTTATGTGTTTTTCAATTTTGTCCTTACACACCCTTGGGGGAATATCCAGAATCTTTTAACTCCATTTGACAAAGGAGCAAACAGAAAAGTAAGTGATTTCAGCACCCGCACCCCCCCCCAACCACTCCCCACCAGTTAAACGTGAGAACTCCTCCGGTCTGGACTTTGTGGGAGTGACACGGAGCACCCCCAGCCCCACCACACTCTCTTTGCTCGGTCCAGCTCCCCGGAGACACCCCTGCTCCGCCCAGCGCCCGGTTACCCATCCTCTGTTCATGTGTCACCGACTTCACAGTTTCCACTCGGCCATTCCTTTAATTTTCACTCTCCTTTCTCAAGCGTCACCCCAGGGTGAGGGACCACGTCTTATAGAATTATTCACTGACCTTAAGCCTCCCAGGAGCCCTCTTATGAGGGCTCCTTAAATAAAGGAGTGTGTTCTCAAGCACAGGAGCCAGGGAGGAGGCCCGCTGATTCACAAATAACTGAAGAGTGAGAAGGTGACTCCCCTTGGGCCCCCATCTAAATCCTGATCATCTCTGCAGCCCTGCTGTGGTCCGAGTAACATAACCCCTCCAGAACATTCGCTAGTGGCTCCCTTCTCCACAAGGAGGAGGCCCCAGGCTCAGCCTTCAGCAGGCAGAGGCGTGTGTAGCTAGAATTTAAAACTGTCTTCTTGTTCTTATGTTTCTTTTTATAGCTACTTCTATTTATGGCAAGTGACTCTGGTTTTCCATATATAGCTGTGATAGCAAACTTCCTTTCAATATATACAACAGGATGTAATTGAATATGGTAATGGTACATGTTATATATCACATAATATACAAAATAAAAGCTAGGGAATTCCCTGGCAGTTCAGTGGTTAGGTCTCTGAGCTTTCACTGCCCAGGGGGTGTGGGTTCAATCCCCGGTAGGGGAACAAAAGGTCCCACGAGCTATGGGGCTCGGTCAAAAAAATAAAAAAACGATAAATTTTAAAGGAGAGGTAAAAAAAAAAATAAAGAAGAGGTGATACAAAGAGAAATATTAAATATACATACAAGTAGAATGCAAAGTATGATTAAAGACTGCAGAAGAGGGGGAGAGATAATGAGGAGTTTGGGATTAACACATACTCACTCCTATATATAAAACAGATAACCAGCCAGGACCAACTGTACAGTAAGAGCTATCCTCAATGTCTCATAACAACCTACATTTGTTGCTTAGTCGCTAAGTCCTTTCCAACTCTTATGACCCCATGAACTGTAGCAAGAATGATTTTCCAGGTAAGAATACTGGAGTGGGTTGCCATTTCCTCCTCCAGGGGATCGAGAATCTGAAAAACAATAGATTTGTACATATGTATAACTGAATTACTCTGCTGCTGCTAAGTCGCTTCAGTCGTGTCCGACTCTGTGTGACCCCAGAGACGGCAGCCCACCAGGCTCCCCCATCCCTGAGATTCTCCAGGTAAGAACACTGGAGTGGGTTGCCATTTCCTTCTCCAATGCATGAAAGTGAAAACGGAAAGTGAAGTCGCTCAGTCATGTCCAACTCCCAGCAACCCCATGGACCGCAGCCTACCAGGCTCCCTTATCCATGGGATTTTCCAGGCAAGAGTACTGGAGTGGGGTGCCATTGCCTTCTCCGAATTACTCTGCAGTATACCTGAAACTTATATTCAGTCCTGAATATTCATTGGAAGGACTGATGCTGAAGCTGAAACTCCAATATTTTGGCTATCTGATGTGAAGAACTGACTCATTGGAAAAGACCCTGATGCTGGGAAAGATTGAAGGTGGGAGGAAAAGGGGACGACAGAGGATGAGATGGTTGGGTGCCATCACCGACTCAGTGGACATAAGTTTGAGTAAACTCCAGGAGTTGGTGATGGACAGGATGGCCTGGCGTGCTGCAGTCCATGGGGTCACAAAGAGTCGGACACTACTGAGCGACTGGACTGAACTGAACTGAAATACCTGAAACTAACACAATCAACTATACATCAATTAAAAAATGAAGACTGTAGGTGGATAGTGAATGGCCTCAGTTTAGAAACCAGGACGCAAGGACTCCAGGAAAGCCCATCCTCATCAATAGCTCTGAAATATGTCCCTGACTTAAGGGCTCTGCTGAGCGACATTCCAATAGCTGACATTCATTTCTCAAGGTTGAGCACTGCCTGTCTACTAAACCCCGAGACAGGAGAGGGACCGGCGTGCATCTCTGAGCTCTGATGTGAGTTAAGATTGGGCTCCTGGTGCCGAGGAGGACCCGGGATGCTGAAGAGCAGAGGGTGGTGAGAGAGACCCAAGGATGAACTTTGCCTCCTTGCTCACATTGGCCCGGTCTGACCTCGGCCTGGCCAGGTGGCCACCTGGGCTCGCTCTCCTCGTTTGGGGCAAGTGATGCTGAGGTTGACTCCAGTCCTGCCCCTCATCACCAGGAGGACTGCAGTTCAGAGCTCACGTTTCTAAGGGGGAGGGGCAGACAGCAAAGGACACAGACTTGGGGCTGTACTTTAGGCCCTGCTACCAACCAGCCCTCCCTGGTGGCTCAGAAGGTAAAGAATCCCCCTGCAATGCAGGAGACCCGAGTTGGGTCCCTGGGTCGGGAACATCCCCTGGAGAAGGACATGGCAACCCACTCCGGCATTCTTGCCTGGAGAATCCCATGGACAGTGGAGCCTGGTGGGTTACAGTCCATGGCGTGGCAAAGAGTGACTGAGCGACTGTCACTTTTCCCAACCAGCCGGGTGGCCCTGTGGCCCTCCCCCATTTGGGCCTCACCTGTAAGGGCGGTTTCCTCACCTCTACCATGAAGGGCTGTGCGCCGACACGCCCAATGGGCTCCAAATGGAGAACCACAGTGCCCTCTCTGGACAGAGGGCATCATGGCTTCAGAGATGGGCCCATTTTTCTCTTGTTTCTTAGTCCTCATGGCCTGGGCACCCTACCCCCTTATCTCCTTCCCACCCGCCACCATGGCATTTTAAAAAATTTTACTTATTTTTATTGAAGTATAGTTGACCTACCATACTGTGTTAGATTCTGGTGTCCAGCAGAGTGATTCAGTAATACATGTATTTCTGAATATATATCATATGCCTCACGTTTTTTTCCCATTATGATTTATTACAGGCTATTGAAAATAGCTCCTTGTGCTCTACAGTAGGACTTTTGCCTGTTTTATGTTGGCTGCACCGCACAGCTTGTGGGATCTAAGTTCCCTAACCAGGGATGGAACACGGGGCCCTTGGCAGTGAAAGCACAGTCCTAACAGGAGTTCCCTGTTTTATCTATTTTATATACACAAATTTGTATCGGCTGATCCCAAACTCCTAATACCACCTTGGGTTTTTTTGTTTGTTTGTTCACCACGGAGTAGAGCGACCAACCCCATCGGAGCTGAACCTGAGAGCTAGAGATTCAATCGTCTCAAAAAAGAACTTGGAGGTCAGCAGCTTCTGAGGTTCTTTAAAGGTCACGAGCCCCCAGTGGTTTGGTTTTGTTTGTTTTTTTAACAAGTGTGGTAAAACAGAAATAGCATAAAACTTAGCATCTGAAGTCATCTTAAATGCACAGCTGAGTTGTTTTAAGGACACCCATGCTGTCATACAACTCATCTCCAGGCCAGTTTTCATCCTGCCAAACTAAAACTCCATCCAGGAAACAATCCCCGCTCCCCCAGCCAGGGGCAACCACCGCTCTGCTTCTGTCTGAGCTGGACGGCCCTGCTGCATGTTAGTCGTTCAGTTGTGTCCAACTCTTGTCGACCCCATGAACTGTAGCCTGCCAGGCTCTTCTGTCCATGGAATTCTCCGGGCAAGATATACTGGAGTGGGTTGCCATTTCCTTCTCCAGGGGATCCTCCTGACCCAGGGATCAAATTTGGGTCTCCTGCATTGCAGACAGATTCTTTACCATCTGAGCCACCAGGAAGCCTGGACTGCTCTAGGTACCTCATGTAAATGGAATCTTATAGTATTTGTCTTCTTGCAGTTGGCTTGTTTCACTTAGCATAATGTCCTCAAGGTTCATCTA
This sequence comes from Muntiacus reevesi, assembly GCF_963930625.1. Lineage (NCBI taxonomy): Eukaryota > Metazoa > Chordata > Mammalia > Artiodactyla > Cervidae > Muntiacus > Muntiacus reevesi. The sequence continues at coordinate 73,986,421 of NC_089258.1, read as the reverse complement.
CATGGTTGGACTCTGTGGGAATTTCCTTCCATTTGAAGCTGAATAATATTCCATTGTGGGCTTCCCCGGTGGCTCAGGGGTAAAGAATCTGCCTGCCAATGCAGGAGACTCGAGTTCAGCCCCTGGGTAGAGAAGATCCCCTAGAGAAGGAAATGGCAACCCAATCCAGTATTCTTGCTTGGGAAATCCCGTGGACAGTGGAGCCTGGCGGGCTACAGTCCATGGGGTCACAAGAGTCGGATAGAACTTAGCGACTAAACAATAACACTCCATTGTATGGATATACCAATTTTGTTTACTCACAGACATTCAGGTTACATTCACCTTTTGCTTATTGTGAATCATGCTGCTAGGACCATCGTGTGCAAATATCTTGATACTCTCCTTTCAATTCTTTGGGGTACATACTCTGAAGTGGCCCCCGGTATTTTAAGAATCAGTATTTACACTTAAAAGAGAAAAAGAAATGGCCTCTGCACCCTTTATCCTATAGCTAGGGCACTTATTTAAAAATAAAAATCCTCATTTGAGCTAATATAATCCATAATCTAAATTCTGGTAGGGGTGGAACCTTCAACACCCACCCCTGGAATTCACGGTGGTCCAGTGACTAAGACAGACTGAACTCTGAGCGCAGGGAGCCGGGGTTCGATCCCTCCTCAGGGAACTAGATCCCATATGCTGCAATGGAAAGGTCCTGCATGCCACAACTAAGACCCAGCACAGCTCAATAAATATATATTAAAAATATATATATATATATAAAACCCACCATCAGAGTAATTCAGCCGGGGAGGGAGGGTGTTGTGTGTGGGGTAGACAATGGGGTAAACAGTGGTGTCCAGAAAGTCAGCTGACGAGGCACCGAGCCTGGGAGGAGACCAGAGTCACCACTGACTGGCTAATTTGGGGCCTGTGAGGAATAGGAGCTGGAGATGGAACTGCTTTGGCTTTTTAACTCTTTCTTTTAATAAGCCTTCATGGGATCCACCTCTGTGGCCAGTGATCTGGAAATTCCCTAAGCCTCCACAGATGAGGCAAACCTAACAAAACACACACAGTCCTGTATTGTCGAAAATGGGAACCCCTGGCTGATGCGGCTGCAGCGCAGTCCCGGAGCTGGGACTGGTCTGCTCATGGGGACGGAAGTGGGGACCAGCGGGGATGCTGAGGACCCTGTGAGGCTCAACAGCGGCGGCTGGGGGTGCTGCTCTGCTGTGGTCCTCTGGGGCGCGTGGGTGTCACACCAGGCGGCCCCCCCATAACACTCTTTAGCTGAGGACCCACTTCCTGTCTGTGCAAGGGAAAACAAGCCCCCTCCACAAGGCGTCTATAAACGAGAGCTTTTGAGGATCTAGACAGCTTCCAGGTGGCAGAGACAAGACAGTTCTTCCTCCTGCTTCTCTCACAAGTCATACAAAACACCAAGAACAAGAAACAGAAGCTCCTGCGCCCACCTGGATGCCAACGGGGCTCCGACTGTTCTCCACATCACAATATGCTGCTGCTGCTGCTAAGTCACTTCAGTCGTGGCCGACTCTGTGCGACCCTATAGACGGCAGCCCACCAGGCTCCGCCGTCCCTGGGATTCTCCAGGCAAGAACACTGGAGTGGGTTGCCATTTCCTTCCCCAATGCATGAAAGTGGAAAGGGAAATGGAGTCGCTCAGTCATGTCCGACTCTTCACCACCCCATGGACTGCAGCCCACCAGGCTCCTCCATCCATGGGATTTTCCAGGCAAGTGTACTGAAGTGGGGTGCCATTGCCTTCTCCACATCATGATATATGAAGACAGAAAGTGAATGGAGAAATGGCTCTTTTTTCCCCTTTCCTTTTTTTTTTTTGAAGGGGGCCTCACCCTGTGGCATGTGGGGTCTTAGTTCCCCAACCAGGGGATGGAACCCAGGTTCCCTGCAGTGGAAGCACAGAGTCTTAATCACTGGACTACCAGGGAAGTCCCAGGAATGGTTCTAACAGGAGGAAAAGGGGGACAGCTAAAGGTAGGAAGGTGGCGGTCGAGGTTGTAACAGCAAGCAAGCGGGGTCGAACCCAGGAAGTGTCGGGAATTATAGGCATCAAGGAAAAGGGGGCTGAGAAAAGGAGAGGGGCCACCTGTCTGTCACCCAGGAGGAAGCCAGGCAGGCAAAATGAGCTGATCTCCTGAATGGTGGCCTCACACCCTCTGCGCGCCTCTGCTTCAGAATAAAGAGCAAAGATAAAGACCTACAGAGACAGATTTTGGGAGGCGGTTACCTCACATGAAAAAAACCCCAGCTAGCCACTAGATCGAGCCCATCAGTCTCCGGAACACACAAGGGGCTTCCAGCCAGCTCTTGAGCAACTCCTCACTCTTAAATAATAAACGGAGCAGAAAACAAAAAGACAACCAATTAGAGACCAATTAGAGACAGTACCTAAATCCTGGATAAAAGGAAATCAAGAAAGAGAGGCAAGAGAACTTGATCAAAAGAATTATTTAAAAGATCAAAAGAATTAATTAAATACAAAAAAAAAAAAAAAGAAATGATACTTTTGCTGAATTGAGAGAGATGAGTCTTGAAAGATTACTTGACTATCCAGTGCAATGAATTAAAAAACCACTAGCTTAAGATTCATTGTAAATCATGAAATATTCCAGAAAGGGTTGAAAGGTGCTCAGAAGGATTGGGAGTAAGAACGTATCAAAATGTTCAACGGTTACACGGAAAACCTGAAGACAGTGGGTCAAATGCCTTCACTTTCTGGGACAAAAGTCATCTTGGCCTAGTTTTATACCCAGCCAAACGCTAACCAAATAGGAGGAGAACAGAGACATCTGCAGAAAGTGTTAGGAGGATGGAGTCAGTAAAATCAGAGAAAGACCGGAGGCTCCTGGGAATCCCATGCCTGCAGCTGTGTGGCAGGTCCAGAGTCACCAAACTGCTCAGAAAAGAGGGAAAATGCATGGAGAAATGCAGGGGTCTGACTGTGAAACCATATTGAGAGGCACTTAAGAGGGGCTGGCGGGTGTGGGAAGACTTACCTGAATGAAAACTAAGCATATGTTATTTTTTTATAGTTACATTTTTCTTTTTAAAATTTTTCTTTTATATTTAATTAACACATTGTATTAGTTTCAGATGTACAGCAAAGTGATTCACATGTATCTCTTATTTTTCAAATTCTTTTCCCATTTAGGTTATTGCAGAATATTGAGAATATTACAGACTATTGAAGAAAGAGGGTGGCAGAGGATGAAATGGTTGGATAGCATCACTGATTCAATGGACACGAACTTGGGCAAACTCCATGAAATAGTGAAGGACAGGGAGGCCTAGTGTGCTGCAGTCTATGGGGTTGAAAAGAGTCGGACACGATTTAGCACTGAACAAGACTGTTGAGCAGAGATCCATGATTTCAGGATTTGGGTACTGGGCACATTTTAAACTAAAAAAATTAATAATTCTACTTAAAAAAAAAGAAGACTGTAAAAAATGGGAATGCTATCACTAACATCTACATGACTCATCAAGAATCACAGTATTAAAAACAATACGTAATATAGAAGCAACCCGTGTCCATCAACAGATGAATGGATAAAGAAAATGTGAAATACATGTACACAATGGAATACTACTCAGTCATAAAAAAGGAATGAAAATTTGCCACTTGCAACAATGTGGATAGACCTGGAAGGTATTATGCTTAGTGAAACAAACCAGAGAGAAAGACAAATACTCTGTAATTGTTTATGTGTGGAATCTAAAAATAAAACAAACAAATGAATATAACAACACAGAAATAGACTCACAGATAATGGAGAACAAGCCTGTGGTGACCATTGGAGAGAGGGGGCAAGTTAGGGGTAAAGGATTAACAGGTATGATTACTATGTATGAAATAAACAAGCTACAGGGATATATTGCACAACATTGGAAAACAGAGCTATTATTTTGTAACAACTTTATTATTTTTTTTTGTAACAACTTTAAATGTAGTATGATCTATAAAAATATCGGATCAGTATGTTTTACACTGTATAATGTTACAAATCTCCATTCATAGGTCTTTAGGAACCCTGTCTAATCCCTTGAATCTATTTGTCACCTCCACTGTATAATCCTAAGTGATTTGATTTAGGTCACACCTGAATGGCCTAATGGTTTTCCTTGCTTCAATTTAAGCCCGAATTTTGCAATAAGGAGCTCATGATCTGAGCCACAGTCAGCTCCAAGTCTTGTTTTTGTGGGCTGTATAGAGATTCTCCATCTGGAGAAGACTCTTAACAGTCCCTTGGACTGCAAGAAGATCAAACCAGTCCATCCTAAAGGATATCAATCCTGAATATTTATTGGAAGGACTGATGCTGAAGCTGCGATACTTTGACCACCTGATTCGAAGAACTGACTCACTGGAAAAGATCCTGATGCTGGGCAAGATTGAAGGTAGGTGAAGAAGGGGACGACGGAGGACGAGATAGTTAGATGACATCACCGACTCAATGGACATGAGTTTGAGCAAGCTCCGGGAGATGGTGAAGGACAGGGAGGCCTGGCAGGCTGCAGTCCATGGGGTCACAAAGAGTCGGACATGACTGAGCGTACACACACACACAACTTTGACTTTAAAAAAAGAACTAAGGGACAGGTTAAATAAATTGTGGATCAGACCTACAGTGCAATGCTGTGCAGGTACTACTTGGAAGAAAGAAAGTGTACGCTGTCTGGGCTTCCCTTGTGGCTCAGTTGGCAAAGAACCCGCCTGCAATGTAGGAAACCTGGGTTTGATCCCTGGGTTGGGAAGATGTCCTGGAGAAGGAAATAGCAACTTACTCCAGTATTCTTGCCTGGAAAATTCCACGGACAGAGGAGCCTGTCAGGCTACAATCCACAGGGTCACGATGAGTTGGACACGACTGAATGACTAAACCACCACCACACTGGCCACACACACACAAAAATTACAGAACTGTATTTTTTGTTTACTTATCTCTGGGGGTGAGATAAGGATTAAAGCAAGGAATATACCTTTTATACTGAATATTTTTTTTAATATTTTTAAAATAAAAAAATACAAGGATCTATGTGTTAGTTGCTCAGTCGTGTCTGACTCTTTGACATGTAATAAAGATACAGAGGTAGTAAGCAAACAAATAAATAAGGATATAGGGTCAGAATCTCCTTTCCTAGTAAGTCAACTTGAAACTGCCATAGATGGAACAAGACAGACTCCCCATGTCCTGAAGGCTCTCTGCTGGGCTGGGGAAAGAGTGGTGAGCGCAACCCTCTAGCATCTCCAGGCCGTGTGCACCAGCCCCGTCCACGCTAGACTGTAACTCCAGGAACTGTATTCAAGGATCGGGACAAGCATTAACACCCACCCACACAACTGCCAACTTTGCTCGATCACACGCCCTGAGAGTAGGGGTGCTGGGTCATATAGTCCTTCACTGAACCCCTCTGGACCACACAGGCCAGATGTGACAGATAGAAGGGACCATTAGATACAGGAATAGCCTCTGATCTCAGATACACACTTAGTCGGAGAAAGACCTGGAAACAAGCGTGTCTGGAGTCTAGAGACATAGATGGGGACCACAGAGGGGCAGGGAGAAGTCTACCCCGTGTGTACCACCGGCAACAGGGAATCCAAGCCCCCTGACTCTTAACCCGAGTCATGGAAGCATCCTTGTCACCCCAATTCTGCACTGATCCAGAGTGGGGGGTGGTACTCAGATGATTCAGACGGGAGGGACTGCAGGTGCAGAGCCAGGGAATCCAGAACCTGCCTCCCACAGGGCAGGGGCAGAAGAGAGGTGAAACTTGCCCCCCACCCTTCCAACCGTTTGTGTAGCTGAGATCCTACCGAATTCTGAGTTCAAGGGTTCGTCCTGAACTACATGTAGAGAATAGCTGACGCTGTCTTCTAACTGGAAGCCCATGTGAATGCATCACCCTGAGTCCAGCCGGCTGCCAGAGTTCCCAGCTATGGAGAGAGGAGCGTTGGCACAACATGATGGGGGGTGGGGTGTGAATGCCCGCTGTTCTTATTACAGCCTAGTGGTTAGAGACCCAGCTCTCCCGCTTGTTGGTTCTATCCACTCTGGGCATTATTCCTCCATGTTTCTCTGCCCCGACTTCTTTTCTTTCTCTTTTATTTATTTATTGGCTGCGTCGGGTCTTAGGTGAAGCATGAGGGCTCAGTAGTTGTTGCATGTGAGCTTAGCTGCCCCTCGAAGTGTGGGATCTTAGTTTCCCAACCAGGGTTCGGATCCGCGTCCCCTCCACTGGAAATTCTTGATCGCTGGACCACCAGAGAAGTCCTCGTGCCTCGATCTCTTCCCCTGAAGAATGGGGGTGATAGTGATGATGGCAGTTCAAGCGTCCCAGGGTCACCGAGTGGGTCAGCACAGCGGCTCAAAGTCAGCCCTAAACAAGCAAGTCCTCGGTATTGCCACGACCAGTGTGACTTCAGGTATATGGAGGTAGAAAAAGAAAAAAAAAGCTGGGGTAAATCAGAGGGGAGGTAAGAACCCTGAAAAGAGACTTGGAGAGAAGGGGGTGGGCTAGGGGGGAGGGTAAGGGCATTCTCCCTCCTGTTTTGGTCCAGAGAAACACCGTGAGCTGTGGCATGTTCGGTAACCAGTGTCATCTGGGACTTTACACTCCAGGTATGCACCAAATGCAAGAGTTGTATTTTTTCTTCAGGCAGGCTTTGGGGATGAGGACAGCTTGCTTGAGTGCATAAAGCAAGGCACACATGCCCCGGGGTCTGGTTTCCTCGCCTGTAAACAAGGACTTGTTCTGGGATCATTCAAACTATTTTTAAAGCCCCAACCCTAGGTCAGGCTTTAGAGATAATCTCTCGGGTGTGTTCCAGCTCTGATACCAACCATTTATTTTTAGGATCCCCTTGTGGGCAGGTGCTTTTAAGTTGAAAGTGGTGCAATTAGCTTGGGGCCGGGAGGCAGCAGTTCGGGGCTCAAAAGTGAATGCGACACTGCACCAGCCCTCACCTCCGAGTCCCAGCCTCACTCCTCAGCTCTGAGAGGAGGGTGAGGATAAAACCCGAGCCGCACAGGAGTGTTACATTGTGAAAATCACAGCACCACGTGAGCCCTGCCTGCCACGGCCTGATCTGCTAGGTCTCCGTGCCCCCCGGACCCCCACGAGGGAGACACCTTATCCTGAACTCACAGGCAGGAAACTGAGGTGCAGAAAGGCCGGCCCCTTGCAGCCATCCCAAGATAGACCCAGCCTGTCTTGCCTCCCACCCTAAAGACCAGCCTCTGTTTACAATGAGCCAGGCGGCCTGGGTCCCTGCGCCAGCCGGCACCGGCCAAGGGGAAGCCACCAGGGTCCTCAGACTTCTGCCTCCTCTTCTGTCTGTTTGAGGACAGGATGTTCCCTGGGAGGGAGGCCTCCTACATTCCTCCTCCGTCTCCCTGCGGTCCAGCCCCCGGGGCCCAAAGGCAGCTGGATGCGGCTCCTGTAAGTTGAGACGCTGGTCCCGCTTTCTTCCCGGGCCTCTGCAGGCAGGAACACGCCTCCCAGGGGCCGAGGACGTGAGGCCGGCAAGAGTACAAGCAGGAATTCCTAGAACTGCTGTTCCCCTTCCAGGGGCGGGAGAGCATTTCATAACAGGGTCAGGCAGAGGGCTGAACGCCTGTGCTGGGACGTGGGCCAGGCGCCAGGGAGAAACACACTGGAAAGAGCGTATGCTCAGCTCAGCAGCGGTGCCCGGCCATTTCTTGCAGGACGGTCTGCTTGGCAAGCACAGCTCACTGGCCCAGGGGGGTGGCGGGGGGTAGCTGGGTAAGGAAGCAGAGCTCGCTCACTCCCACTGCCCTTCCCCTCCCACCCTGCCAGCTCTGCGGGGAGAACCAAGACCCCGACAATCTCTGGACTTCCCCGATGGTCCAGTGGCTAAGACTCCAGGCTCCCAATGCAGGGGACCCGGGTTCCATACCTGGTCAGGGAACTAGATCTTGCAACCAAGACCTGCCATAACCAGATAAATAAACATTTAAAAAAAAAAATCCGCCCCCCAAAGACCCTTTAGGGGTCTTATGAAGGCCCTGGCGTAACAAAGGGGCCATTAGCCAGTGGTCCCACGAGGGAACAGGCAGGCTGATTTGAAAATTAAGCAGAAGGGACAAAGTTTCTCCGGAGACAGGACAAAACAGCTGAACGGCTTCTTCTGAGGCTGGCCAAGCTCCTCCCCTTTCCCTATGAGCCAGGTGAGGCTGCCCCCTGAAATTCACTACCAACAGTGAGTGCCCTTCTGAAATACCCACCCTTGCTGCTGGAAAGTTTCTGTTTTTTTGGGTGAATGGCATGCCCCCAAATTCACATGCTGAAGCCCCAACTCCTGGTACCTCAGTGTAACTGTATTTGGAGATAAGGTCTCTTAACCAGGCCATTATGTGAAAAGGAGGCCGTTAGGGTGGAGCCCTAATACAATGTGCGGGTGTCTTTGTAAGAGAGAGCCGTTCCACAGAAGGACCACCACCACCACCTCGATAGAGGAGCAGCAGGAGGCAGCCTCTGCAAGCCACGGAGGGGGCCTCAGCAGAAACCAACCTGTCCACACTTGGATCTTGGGCTTCCAGACCAAGAAGAATATAAATTTCTGTTGTTTAAACTACCCGGTCTGTGGATTTGGTTACAGGAGACCTAGCAAATCCGCACAGGTCCACTGTCCCCTTTGGTTCAGAAGAGCGAAGAGAGAAACCCATTCACACTCCTTAAGGCAAGAGACCCAGTTCTGCGGCCGCCACCAGCAGTAGTCTCTCTCCCACTCACCTGTGGACCCCTGGGCTCAGACACCTGCCTCTTGCCAGGACTCCAGAAAATCAAGGCTGTTCAAAGGCAAGTGCTGGCCAGAGGGGGCCAGTACCTGAAGTCTGGCCATTTGAAGGGAAACAGGAGGTAGGCTGGGCGGCAGTTAGTAGGAGTACGCGTGACACCAGGTGAATATGTGGCCCAGCGCCCTGGCACCGTGTCCACCTGTGTGTTTTGCTTTGTGGAGCTGAACAGAAGGGCTTGAAAGCAGGACATGGGATCCATGACTCAATGTTCTCAGGAAGGTGTCCTCTGTTCTCAAACCAATAGTAGATAAACACACAGGCTCGTGATTCCTGTCTCCTACACCTGGCTGGATAAAGCACAAGCTGGAATCAAGACTGCTGGGAGAAATATCAATAACCTCAGACATGCAGATGACATCACCCTTAATGGCAGAAAGTGAAGAGCAACTAAAGAGCCTCCTGATGAAGGTGAAAGAGGAGAGTGAAAAAGTTGGCTTAAAACTCAACATTCAAAAAACGAAGAATCATGGCATCCAGTCCCATCACTTCACAGCAAATAGATGGGAAACAATGGAAACAGTGAGAGGCTTTATTTTCTTGTGCTTCAAAATCACTGCAGATGGTGACTGCAGCAATGAAGTTAAAAGACGCTTGTTCCTTGGAAGGAAATCTATGACCAACATAGACAGCCTATTAAAAAGCAGGGACATTAACTTTGTCGACAAAGGTCCGTCTAGTCAAACCTATGATTTTTCCAGTAGTCATGTGTGGATGTGAGAGTTGGACTATAAAGAAGGCCGAGTACTGAAGAATCGATGCTTTTGTACTGTGGTGTTGGAGAAGACTCTTGAAAGTCCCTTGGACAAACCAGTTAATCCTAAAGGAAATCAATCCTGAATGTTCATTGGAAGGACTGATGCTGAAGCTGAAGCTCCAATACTTTGGCCACGTGATGTGAAGCGCCAACTCATTGGAAAAGACCCTGATGCTGGGAAAGACTGAAGGCAGAAGGGGAAGGGGACGACAGAGGACACGATGGTTGGATGGCATCACTGACTCAATGGACATGAGCTTGAGCAAGCTCCCGGAGATGGTGAAGGACACAAAGTCCTGGCGTGCTGCAGTCGCAGAGTCGGACACGACTGAGTGACTGAAGATCAACATCTGGCCCTGACTCTGCTGGCCACTCAGCAGGACAAGCAGTTAAATCCCCTCAAAGGACTGTTCTTTGAGGCTTGGCCCTTGTTGAACATCGTCTCAAAGCATGGCGCACATAAACCCTCCTATCCCGGTTTACGCACATTCAAAGGAGTCATTTCCGTTCTTGAATCTGGGCTAGCCTTGCGGCTTGCCTTGACAGACAGAATACTGTATAAGTGACATACTATGACTTCTGAATAAAGGCCTTAAGAGGCCTTGGAAGCTGCCATGTAAATAACTCATATTCTGAATGGTGTGAGGCCATGAGGACAGAGAGCCCAAACTTCCAGCTGTCCCCAGCAATACTCAAACAGGTGACTAAGGCCACCTTGAAACTTCCAGTCCAGGGCAATCCAACGGCCAACTGCATGCAGTCAGTTGAGTGGGCTCAGGCAAGATGATCAAAAAATGCCTAATTTACCCAAAGAATGAAGAGAAATAACAGATTATTGTTGTGGTGGTTGAAGTTACTAAATCTGGGGATTGCTTGTTACACAGCAGTAGCTAGCTGATACAGTGTTTCTCATCAAGACTAGATCTCTGGGTCTAGTATCTGAGCTCTCCCTGTGAACCCTCGGGGGCATAAGCAATGGATTACAAGGCCCATGTCCTAAGCATCCAAATGCCATGGGCAGATGTCACCTATTTCTGCTGAGTCAGCAATACTGGCCACAAACAAGTAAATGAAGACCATGAATCCCAGTGTCTGAGACCTAGGCCCCAACACTGACTAGTTCAGTATAAAAAGTCACTTCCTTCCACAGTCTGCTTCATAGTAACTTGGAATAATACTGGGATAAGTGGGAAAGTTCAGAGAAAGTTAGCTTCTGCTTCTGGGACATTCCAAGATAAACAGTTATACTTGTAACTAAGAGGACAGAAAAGAAAATTTAAACATTCTTATTAAGCCAGCCCAGACCCAAGCCTAGTAGTAGAGATACTAGGTCAACCCTGAGAATACTCATCACAGGAGTTTTTCACCCCTCACCTTTTAGATATCTGATGTGGCTGGCTGCACTACAAAGATGAGTAAGCCATCTCTGAAAGAACTTCCTGTCTAATCTAGGGAACAAATATGTAAACAAAGACATGTGAATCATTGTTGTGAATCACAAAAGAGGAAGAACACTGGCATGGATCTCAGTAAAACGAGAACATGACATGTTTTTCATTCAAGAATCAAGAAGCTATGTGCACAAATAAACATTTTTCATTCATTTCACCCTGGGAAGCAATCCTCTTTTCAACAATGCTGCCTTTTCCTAAATCGACATCAAATAAAGACCCTGATAAGCAAACGCCTCACTACTTTATACCAACAGTCAATATGGCACCATCCATCCTTCTGGCCCTTTCTCCAAATTTGGTAATGAAGGACTTTTTTGTTCTTTCAGGAAAAAAACAAACAAATCTCTTTATCAAATAATGAGGCCCTGCCACCCTTGAGGATACTGGGGGATAAAAAAGTAAGGTCTGAAAGCAATTCATATCCAACAGCTGTGTCTACATTGTTAGAATGTAAGGCCAACCACACTGGCTACTTGGAGTGGGCAAGTCTCACTTAATATCATGCAAGTTTTCAGGGGTGAGGTAAGTGTCTGTCTAATTACTTCAGATACAACTCCGATGCTTATAATTCTATTTCGGGTGTGTTCATCTTTCTAGCTTGCAATGGAAGCCCTCGAGGTCACACTTTGTCTTCCAATGCCATGGCCGTAAGATCAGAAAGGCTATGGGTTCTCTACACCAGGGTCTCTGCCAGTCTTTAATGAAGCACATAGTATGGAATGTTCTAAGCGCTTTAAAAGGAAGCTCGAGTCAGTATAAACAGAGGCCCATTATAGTTCCCTCCTTGCCTTAATGTCAATGTCAAGTTCTCTTGACCTGTAATAAAGAGGCAGTGTGACTGAGGCCTGGGGACGCTGGCCACGCTCCGGCTTCAGCGCCCAGCCTGCCCTGTCCTCTTCCCGGCACTCTCTGATCCAGGGCCAGACCCGGGAGCTGCCCCAAGGTAAGCTTCCTGGGTGCAGGCTTTGTTTGTCTAACCAAACAAGGGTGCCAGTAACACCTGCAGTCCTAGCTGCTTACCTCTGATTACCCTTATCCAGATCCAGGGCTTAGGTACGACTACCAAAACAAGCAACAACTCCTATAGCTTTGGGGTCAAACATCCAGTAAAGAACTGGGAATGCAGAGGTTGGTGGGGGAAGGGTGGATGAAGGGTTCTGACCCACTCAAAGGTTCTGGTGGTTTACGGTGTTACTTAAGACTTTTAAGACTCCACAGATACAGAGAATAGACTTGCTGCCCAAGGAAGGGGGTTGGGGTGGGGAAGGTAAGGGTTGGGAGTTTGGGATTAGCAGATGCAAACTATTATATACAGAATGGATAGACAACAAGGTTCTCCTGTATAGCGCAGGGAACTGTATTCAGTGTCCTGTGATAAACCCCAATGAAGGGACTTCCTGGTGGTCCAGTGGCTAGGACTCCACGCTTCCAAGGCAAGGGGTGCAGGCTCAGTCACTCGTCAGGAAACTAATATCCTGCAAGAAGCATGGCACAACCAAAAAAGGAAAAAAAAAACAAAACACAAAACCCTAATGGAAAAGAATATGAAAAAGAATATATAACTGAGTCATTCTGCTGTATAGCAGAAATGAACACACTGTCAATCCATTATACTTCAATAAAATTGGAAAAAACAAAACCAAACCATAAGATTCCACAAGCTTGAGTGTTCATCATCAGGGACACTCTCTTAAGTAAATTTCTCTTCAATTCTCCAGACATCTAACTTCAGATCAGTGGCTCAGCCCGCGTAGGGTTAATGAGCATGGAAAGCAAACTGGAGTCAGAGGATTGGAGATGGCTCAAATCATCTGCTCTTATTTTCCCCCGGGGCACACATTGCAGAGCCATTCCCAGCAAGAGTGACCAGTGGACACTTTACTCCAGTAGCTTCTGACACTATCCAACCACACAGACTCTGCCGAGAGCCTGGCTCTTCAGACTCTGGTTTAAAGACAGATGCTAACAAACAAATAAACAACTAAAGACAGATGCCAGGCCCAACCTCAGGAGAAGTTTACCTGGATAGATGCATCACTTTTTTTGTCAGACCGCAGAGGAGAACTGGTCAGGGCTGTCACATTCCACCAATTCCTGAGAGCTCAGAGAGTAGTCTTTACACCAGTCACTAGGAGCTAGTTAGAAATGTGGAATCTTAGGTCCTACCTCTAACCTACAGAATTAGATGTGGTCCCCAGGTAATTCATGTGCCCCCTGGAAGACTGAGAAACAGCACTCTAGACGGAAGCAGAAGGGGGCCAGGAATGATCTCTACTCACTAGGTCAAGCCCGTCTGCAGGCAAAAGGGTTGTGTTAAAGTGGGCTTTGGAGGAAGACTCCATGCCTTGGTTGTGCAGAGGTAAGCCTGGATTCTCCAGGTTATGGACTGTGAGCTGCGTCTCCCCGCTGGTCTCTAGGCTGGTCACTCTCTAGGCTTCTGGCACTGCCATCTTCCTTCCAGTTGGCCTCAGAAACTGTCACACTGATGCAGAAGCCTCTTGTCCCTCTCTCAAATGAACACCTTCAAAAGGAGGGAGACTGGCTGAGGTCAGCCCCAAACCGCAATTTACCAGTGCAAAAGGAGAAGTGGAAGAGAGTTTCCCATAAACAGCACCCCCGGCTGTTTCTTCCAAGCTGATCCACCCCATCTAGCAACAAAGGTGCAAAATAGGGCCACCTAAGCCTTCAGGCCTGAGTCACTGCCCACCCTGAACAGATGAAGCAGCGGCTCACACCTTCACTGGAGGGGACCCCAAAACTGTCCGGAAAGGTCCCGGTAGACACAGCATTGCCCAGAAAAAGCAGAGTAGCACGGACTACATAAGGCCCAGCATGGAAAGAGAATCAGACTCAAAAGAGACAGAAGAGTCACTGGGAGATATCCCTGGGGTCATTTTTAATAGACGAGGCAGCATTTTCCCCCCCTCTGCGCTTGGCGGCTGTGTCCCATTCAGTTTGGGAAATCGGGTGTTAGATTGGACCGTGGGCGCGTGTTTGGGGGCCTCGGTGCAGCATCCCACAGAAAAAGGCGGCCCCCGCAGTCCAAGAACCACTCAGCTGGCTAACAGCTCGCACGCTGTATGTTTTGGGTCAAACAAAACCAGGGCCTCGGATCTGGCTGTGCTCGCCGGGGGTGGGGCAGCTGCCTGAGAAAAGCAGCAAGTGGCCCCCGACGCTGCCAGGCGACGAGGCGGGCAGCCGCGCCCGAGCGCGTGAGTCCCACTCGGGACGCCAGAATGTGCGGCGCTTTTCTCGAGTAGTTTGGGAAGCAGCAGAGGCAGAGGGCGTAAAGGCCAGGGGAGACGGGCAGGAGCGGGTGGGGACGGCGCGAGGGAGGGAGGGAGGGGAGCGGCGAGCTCCGGGATTTCATCACGCAAACGCGCGGGCAGGTTTCATCAGCACCCGGGCTCCGGAGCTGGGAGCGAATGCCAGGCTCCCGAGGGCAGCGCGAAGCGGGCCCCCACCCGCGCCAGCTCAGCTTCCTCTTCCTCATCCACGCTCCCGGAGGTCACACGGTTCCCTCCCTCCCCTTCCCCCCGGACAGAAGAACGTGTTTTTCTGCATAGCGCGGCTCGCGGCCCCAGGTCCCAGCGCGCAGAACCGCCGCGCGCCTGAAAGAACCATCTGCTCCCCGTGCCGCCGAGGCGCGCCGCAGGAGCAGGCGAGCACCCTCCGCCCAAAGCCGGGGCTGGGGGGCTGGGGGGCCTCGGGAAGGAAGAAGGGTTCTGCGAGGGTCATTGATCCCAACATCTCATCCCACAAAACCTCTCCCGTGGTGCGCGGCCCACCCCGACCCCACCCTATTCAGCCTCAGAACTGCCCCCAACACCCACAAGGGGCAGCACGCCTCAGCATGTGGCGCTCTTGGAAGCGTGCGTTTGTTTGTGCGTTGGTCGACGATCGGGGGAGTCAGGTGTCCCTTCCAGAAAGAAGGAAACTCCTGGCATTGGCAGACGCGTCACTGGAGTTCGCGCCCGAGGGCTGGCGATCGCAGGCGACCCCCATGCTCGCTCCCTGCGACCACCTCCCGGACTCTTACTGCCTCCCTGATGCCCCGTTCCGTTCTTCCCAGTCATCGCGCCCCGGAACTCGGTCGCCCCGTCCAGCTGGCGGCTCCCGAGCACTCCCCGCTCCTGTCGAATCCGGACTCCCCACCGCCCGCACCCAGAGCCGGGGCGCAGGGGGCCATCCCCCTCCCAGAGCCCGCGCCTACCTCCGGGGGTGGTGCTGAAAAGCGTGCCGCCGGGGGTGGTGCTGTAGTCCCCGGGGGGCAGCTGCACGCCGTCGGCGAGGACCACCCTCCGAGTGGTGGGGATGGCCCGGCTCGGGGTCTGGCTGCAGCTGCTGCCTCCGGACATGGTCTCCCCGCGCGCCGAGCCCGCAGCCGGGGCGTGGCCCTAGAGCCCCTCGGGCTTCGCTCCGCCCCGCCCGAGACCGCCCCTTCCGCCGCTCGGGCAGACGACCCTTGGGATTTGTAGTTCCCGCCCCGCCGCCTCGCAGCCTACCTCTCCCCGGGGCTGCGGGCTCCGGCGCTCCTCGCACCCAGCGCTGGCTCCTCGCCCCCAGCGCAAGCGCCCGCTCCCGGGAGGCCGGAAACTGCGCCCGGCCTGAGTGCCTTCCAGATTCCTCGCAGGCACGCTCCTAGTCCTTTCGGGTCCCCGTTGACACTCCGGCAGGGACTGGTCGAATGGGGGTGGTGGTCGCGAGTTTGCCCCGGTTAATGCGTTGCTGCTGGGTCGGGGGCGCATCTCGGGCTGTGCGGGGATCCTAGCCCACCCTGGCTAGTTTCAACACTGAGACCTCAGCGGAAGGCCCCCTTCAGCCCGCCCCTGTTCCGCGTTCTAGTTGCTCAGACCAGAAGGTGGGCGTTGGTCGGTAGGTCATCCATCAACTGGTTGAACATCCGTCATGTGGCAGGGGCGGAAGAAATGGCGAAAAACACACATTCTTTTGCCCGAGGGTGGGGAGAAGTTCCCAGGGACCAACCACCCAGTTAGTTGACCGAGAGCTAACCTTGGAGCGAGGTGGGGCGAGGAGGGGTTGGACCTCGGTGAGGTGGGTGTTAAGCGGGGAGGCTTAAGAGTTGGTGAAAGAAGATTCTTGACACCCTTTGGGTTGGGTCCGTTGCCCGCCTGCTGCCTGAAGTTTGGTAGGTGCTCCTGGAATGAATGAACCAACGAATGAATCTTCAAGGAGGTCCCCAAGTGGAGGACAGAAAAGCCTGCAGTGATCACCTCTTGGAGGAGAGAGAAGAGAAAAAAGTTTAAAAGAGAAATCTGGGCGGATGGTGAAGGGTCTTTCACATCATGACAGTGTGTTGCAGATCTTGGAGATATCAGAGATCTTTATTATTATTAATTTATTTATTTATTGGCCACTTTGCATGCCATGTGGGATATTAGCTCTCTGACAGGGGATCAAACTCATGCTCACTGCATTGGAAGCGTAGGGACTTAACCACTGGACCGCTAGGGAAGTCCCACAGAGATCTTTTAAGCTGGGGAGTGACACAGTGGTCTTCTTAGAATGGACCACAGGGGAGTAAGGCCTGAGGTAGGAAGACTGGTTGGATTTGGTCACTCCTGAGCTAAACCCTAGGCCTGCGCTGTCCAGCTTGGTAGCCACTGGCAATGAGTGCAAAATATCTCAATAATTTTTTTACACTAATTACATGATGAAATAATATTTGTAGTATATTGGGCTAAGTAAAATCTATTATTAAAGTTAATTTCACCCATTTCTGTTTTTTTTTATAGGACTAGAAGAAATGTATATGGATCATATTGTATTTCTGTTAGACAACCCTGCTCTAGAATGAGGTGTTATGAAAGCAATATGTAAGTTCTCAAAAATTCTTCCCTGAAAACTGTGGACTCATCAAATGTTAGCTCTGGCCAGGTACATTATAGCTCATCCAGGACGATACTTACCTCCATCATATTGAAAAACAGATCAAACATAAAACAGAGGCCCAGAGTGTTGTAGAGAAGAAAGTGGGGCACAAGAGGATGGTCACATCCCCAGGTCACATCCGAGTCCCTGGGATGGTCTCCAAGTGTGGATTCTTGGCTTCTCATAGGAAAGAATTAAGGAGCGAGTCACAGTAAAATGAAAGAAGAGTTCCTCAGGGACTCTACTGGGGGCCCAGTAGATAGGAATCAGCTGCCAATGCAGGGGATGTGTTCCATCCCTGGTCCGAAAGTTTCCACGTATCTCGGAGCAACTAAACCTTTGGGCCACAGCTATAAGCCTGCATGATGCAGCTTCTGAAGCCTGTCAGCCTAGAGGCCACACCCAGCAACAGAGTAACCCCCGCTCACCGCCACCAGAGAAAGCCCACGCCAAAAAGGAATGAAGACCCAGTGCAACCACAATTTTTCTTTTTTTCAAAAAGGGTTATTTAGGAAGGAAGCACACTCCTTAGAGAGAATGTGGGCAAGTGAGGCCCCAGGGAATGGGGTTGTTGGTTTTTATTTTTGCTGGTGTTCAGTCACTAAGTCCTGTCCAACTCTTTGCAACCACAAGGACTGCAGCACACCAAGCTTCCCTGTCCTTCACTATTTCCCAGAGGTTACTCGGATTCATGTCCATTGAGTCAGTGATGCTATCTAACCATCTCATCCTCTGCCACCCTCTTCTTTTGCCTTCAATTTTTCCCAGCATCAGGGTCTTTTCCAATGAGTCAGCTCTTCGTATCAGGTGGCCAAAGTATTGGAGCTTCAGCTTCAGCATCAGTCCTTCCAATGAATATTCCAGGTTGATTTCCTTTAGGATTTGACTGCTTTGATCTCCTTGCAGTCCAACGGACTTCCAAGAGTCTTCTCCAGCACCACAATTTGAAAGTATCAGTTCTTCGGCGCTTAGCCTTTTTAATGGCAGAACTCTCACATCTATACATGACTACTGGAAAAAGCATAGTCTTGACTAGACGGACCTTTGTAGGCAAAGTAATGTCTCTGCTTTTTAATATGCTGTCTAGGTTTGTCATAGCTTTTCTTCCAAAGAGCAAGCATCTTTTAGTTTCATGGCTGCCATCACTGTCTGCAGTGATTTTGGAGCCCAAGAAAATAAAATCTGCCACTGCTTTCACTTTTTCTTCCATCTATTTGCCATGAAGTGATGGAATCAAATGCCATGATCTTAGTTTTTTGAATATTGAGTTTTAAGCCAGCTTTTTCACTCTCTTCTTTCATCCTCATCAAGAGGCTCTTTAGTTCCTCTTCGCTTTCTGCCATTAGAGTGATATCATCTGCACATTTGAGCCTGTGAGAATTTCTCATAGCAATATTGATTCTAGCTTGTGATTCATCCAGCCCAGCATTTCACATGATGTCCTCTGCATATAAGTTAAATAAACAGGGAGACAAAATACAGCCTTGTTGTACTCCTTTCCTAATTTGGAATCAGTCAGTTGTTCCATGTAAGGGTCTAACTGTTGCTTCTTGACCTGCATACAGTTTTCTCAGGAGATAGGTAAGGTGGTCTGATATTCCCATCTCTTTAAGAATTTTCCACAGTCAAAAGCTTTAGCAGAGTCAGTGAAACAGAGGTAGATGTTTTTCTGGGATTCCCTTCCTGTCTCTATGATCCAACGAACGTTGGCAATTTGATCTCTGGATCCTCTGCCTTTTCTAAACCCAGCTTGTACATCTGGAAGTTCTTCATTCAGGTACTGCTGAAGCCTAGCTTGAAGGATTTTGAGCATAGCCTTGCTAGCATGTGAAATGAGCACAATTATACATTCTTTGGCACCGACCTTCTTTGGGATTGGAATGAAAACTGACTTTAACCAGTCCTGTGGCTACTGCTGAGTTTTCCAAGTTTGATGACATATTGAGTACAATACATTAACAGCATTATCTTTTAGGATTTGAAATAGCTCAGCTGGAATTCCATCACCTCCACTGGCCTTGTTCGTAGTGATGCTTCCAAAGATCCACTTGACTTCACACTCCAGGATGTCATGTTGAGTAACCACACCATGGTGGTTATCTGGGTCGTGAAGACCTTTTTGTATAGGTCTTTCTGTGTATTCTTGCCATCTCCTTTTAATCTCTTCTACTTCTGTTAGGTCCTTATCATTTCTGTCCTTTATTGTGTCCATCCTTCCATGACATATTCCCTTGTATCTCCAATTTTCTTGAGTAAATCTCTAGTCTTTCCCATTCTATTGTTTTCCTTTACTTCTTTGCACTGTTCATTTAAGAAGGCCTTCTCATCTGTCCTTGCTATTCTCTGGACCTCTGCATTCAGTTGGGTGTATCTTTCTTTCCCTGTCTCCCTTGCTTTTTGCTTCTCTTCTTTCCTTAGCTATGTGTAAAGCCTCCTCAAACAAACACTTTGCTTTCTTGCATTTATTTTTCTTTGGAATGATTTTGGTCACTGACTCCTGTACAATATTATGAACCTTTGTCCACAGTGGTTTTGGTCATTGATTCCTGTACATTGTTACAAACTTCAGTCCATAGTTCTTCAGTCACTCTGTCTACCAGATCTAATCTCTTGAAACTATTCATCACCTCAGCTGTATAATCATAAGAGATTTGATTTAGGTCATACCTGAATGGCCTAGTGGTTTTCCCTCCTTTTCCAATTAAAGCCTGAATTTTGCAATAAGAAGAAAAGGGTGGGTATTGCTAAAAATTTTCCAAGTGAAACTTCAACAGTATGTGAACCAACAACTTCCAGACATTCAAGCTGGGTTTAACAAAAGCAAAGGAACCAGACATCAAATTGCCAACAGCTGTTGAATCATAGAAAAAAGCAAATGAGTTCCAGAAAAACATCTACTTCTGCTTTATTGACTACGCCAAGGCCTTTGAGTGTGTGGATCACAACAAACTGGAAAATTCTTCAAGAAGTGGGAATACCAGACCACCTTACCTGCTTCCTGAGAAATCTATATGCAGGTCAAGAAGCAACAGTTAGAACCAGACATGGAACAATGGACTGGTTCCAAGTTGGGAAAGGAGTACAACAAGGTGGTATATTGTCACCTTGCTTATTTAACTTATATGCAGACTACATCATGTGAAATGCTGGGCTGGATGAATCACAAGCTGGAATCAAGACTGCCAGGAGAAATATCAATAACCTCAGTTATGCACATGACACCACCCTTGTGGCAGGAAGAGAAGAGGAATTAAAGATTCTCTTGATGAGGGTGAAAGAGGAGAGTGAAAAAAACTGGCTTAAAACTCAACATTCAAAAAACAAAAAAAACTCAACATTCAGAAAACAAAGATCATGGCATCTGGTCCCATCACTTTGTGGCAAATAGATGCGGAAACAGTGACAGACTTTATTTTCTTGGGCTCCAAAATTGCTGCAGATGGTGACTGCAACCATAAAATTAGAAGATGTCTGCTCCTTGGAAGAAAAGCTATGACAAACCTAGATAGCATATTAAAAGGCAGAGACATCACTTTGCCTACAAAGGTCCTTCTAGTCAAAGTTATGGTTTTTCCAGCAGTCATGTATGGATGTGAAAGTTGGACCATAAAGAAAGCTGAGTGCCAAAGAATTGATGCTTTTGAACTGTGGTGTTGGAGAAGACTCTTGAGAGTCCCTTGGATTGTGAGGAGATCCAACCAGTCCACCCTAAAGGAAATCAGTTCTGAATATTCATTGGAAGGACTGATGCTGAAGCTGAAGCCCCTATACTTTGGCCACCTGATCTGAAGAACTGATTCATTGGAAAAGACCCCGATGCTGGGAAGATTGAAGGCAGGAGGAGCAGGGGATGACAGAGGATGAGATGGTTGGATGGCATCAGCCACTCGATGGACATGAGTTTTAGTAGGCTCCGGGAGTTGGTGATGGACAGGGAAGCCTGGCATACTGCAGCCCATGGGGTTGCAAAGAGCAACTGAACTGAACTGAATGAGTGGAAGGAGTATTCCAGCTATTGGGGGAAAGGGATGGGAACTTGCAGGATTCGGGCCAGTACCCACTTTTTGACTTTGTGGTCATCCTGGGGATGTCATGGCAACTGTAGGTGTATCATTTAGTTTGCTGGTGTGTTACAGTGAGCGTGTCTGTGCTGAGGCTCAAGGTCTAGAGGAAGTCTGCTCGTACACCATCTTGGACCTATTTGGCTCTAATCGGTTTATGTCTTGTCCTCATGTGCCTGCGTGTGCGTGCGCACCCGTGAACAATGCTCCTCTGTCTCTGGAATTTTCCAAGCAAGAACACTGGAGTGAGTTACCATTTCCTCCTCCAGGCGATCTTCCCAACCTGGGGATCAAACTTGCGTCTCCTGCATTGGCAGGGGGATTGCTTACCACTGAGCCACCTGGGAAGTCTTGTTCTCAGGCTGTGTCATTCTTTTAGCGGTTGTGCCCTGCTCCCTTCCGTGTCAAGAAGGAATGGGGGTTAGCTCAAGATCACACAGCTGTGAAATGCTTGAGGCGGGAGCAGGGCTTGCCTCCCATCCTGGCCAGCCCCCTTCTCAGCCCACAAGAAAACACAGGGGCCCATCCCCCTCCCTCGGGGAGGACTGTTTTGTGAAGATCTGTTTGGTTGCCTTATCAGACCGGCAGGTTTGGCTACAGTGGAAGCTTTAGGGAAGGGGCCTGCTTAGAGAACTCTGCACTCACTATGACCTCTCTGCCCCAGGGCTGTCGGAGCTGCAGAGGGGAGACAGGACTGCAGCGGAGCCAGAGGGCTGGGGCTGGCTAGACCTGGGCCCCTCAAGGAAGAACACTAGCGTGGGCCTGGTACACATGTGCACGTGTGTGTGTGTGTGTGTGTGTGTGTGTGTGTGTGTGCTGTGTGCGAAGTCGCTTTAGTCGTCCGACTCTTTGTGACCCCATGGACTGTAGCCCACCAGGCTCCTCTGTCCATGGGGATTCTCCAGGCAAGAATACTAGAGAGGGTTGCCATGCCCTCCTCCAGGGGATCTTCCCGACCCAGGGATTGAACCCACGTCTTCTGCATGGGCAGGCGAGTTCTTTACCACTGAACCACCTGGGAAGCCCCAACCTGGGCCTGGTACCCCCAGCAAATAACTCTTTAGTCCTGGACCAGACTGAGGAGCTATTTCCCTCTCTGGACCTTTTTTTTCAGCATCTTTGTTTTCAGCATCTGTCAGATGGCAGGGGATGTGGCCGGTGTTTGAACATCTCTGAGGACCTTCAGTATTTTATGATATTTTATGTCTTTGCTAAACGCACTGCTGAATTCTGTTTCCTGCCCAGACATTTCACCTCTGGTGATTTCTGCTTCTTCATGGAGCAGGGGCTCGATCAGAGGAAGCTTTGTTTTTGTCAGATGTAAGCTCCCACAGGCAGGGACTGAGGGTTTATCCTCACTCTGTGTTTTTTTCTTTTTAATATTTATATATTTCACTGCGCCTGGTCAAATAAATAAGATCCCAGCATGTGGAATCTTCGTTGTGGCATGTGAATTCTTAGTTGAGGTGTGTAGGAGCTTGTTGCCTGACCAGGGATTGAACCTGGGCCTTCTGCATTGGGAACACGAGTCTTAGCCATTGGACCACCGGACAAATTTCTACTGTCACTGTTGACAGAGGCCATTGGAATCCTTTTGGGTGCTGCTACCAAAAGCCAGGCTTATCTACGAGCAACAGAAGGTCAAAAGAAAGAAAACAGAGTGAGTCAAGGATTGTTTTCCAGAAGAAAGATAAGGAGGGGATGGGGGCAGGGAGGGAACAGTTTCCATCCCAGCTTGCTCTTCTTGACAGGAAGGGCCAAGGGTCCCATCTTATCAGTTGAAGGAAGTGGAATTTCTCTGAATAGAAATTCAGAGACACCAGGCACACAGGCCCAGCCCTTCCAGGATGAAATGCTTTGTGAGGTTAACAAATAACATCTGGGGTAATCAAGAACGGCCCTAAGTGGTCTCTGGCCCTCCCTGGCATCCATTTCAACACTGGCCGAGTGGAGCTGGACAAGAGTGGGGAAGAAGTGCTAGGATTGGTTGTCTGGGGAGGACACAGCAGGATCCGCAAGAGGAAATAAGGCTTTCAGAATCTGGGGGAAGTCACAGTGGAAGCCAGGGGGTCCCAGGGGGCGGGGGAGTAGTGGGAGAGAAGGGAGCTGGTATGTTTGTCTGTTTGAACCCCCTCCTCATGTTATTTGATGCTGAAAATGGTCCCCCTTTGTTAGGGGAAATGCTTGACTGAAACCATACCAGCCTGGCCAGGCACCAGTGTAACCATTTGCCTGAGCTGTTTTAAGACCGGAGGTCCTGGCAGGGAATACGCGGAACTCCCAAGTCACCACTAACTGGAAGAATTCGGGAGAGGTCAAAAGGAGATGCCACTGGTCCTACCAACCTCCCAGGATCCTCCTTGCTGGGATCCATCTTGGCTGGACAACGTGCGCACCACCAGGACGGACCCTGACTCGTCGGGGTCAGCGTGACTTGGCCAGAGACCGCCCGGAAACGAATCCCATCCCCGTAAAACCCGAGACTGTGAGCCATGTGGCAGAGCTGTTCTCCTGGGTTCCCTTACAAGTCCGCCCAGGGTCGCCCCTACCCAAAAAGTCTCTTGCTTTATCAGCACGTGTGTCTCCTGAGACCATTCATCTCCAAGAGTTAGACAAGCACCCGCTCTATTAGTGAGCGTGTCCTGTCGCCAAGCCCCCAGCGGCCTGTGGAGGCTTCTGTCCTTTCGTGTCCAGGGTGGGATTCTGGGTCCCTCTTCTGCACGTCCTGCCCCGGGTGTGGACGCAGTCTTTCTTCCCAGAGCTCTGGTTTCCATCCCAGACACATCTGTGCGTCCCTGGCTGGTGGGGCCTCCCTGGGCGGCTCCTTATCCTGGTGGCTGCTTGTCCTGATTCTGGCTGGCCTCTATCTCTCATCCTCCCTGTCTCCTGTTTCATTTTTGGATGGCCCTGCCGCCGAACCCAAGCTGGTGGCGGATGCACCCCTCCACGCTGCGCCTCCGATCTCCCCAGGATTTAGCCCCTTTTTGGTACTCGTGGCTCTCAGCGATGCTTGGCCTCCGACAAACTCCATGGCGAGGCTACTTCTTACACTAACAGCTCTTCCTTTTCAACCGCCCTCTGTTATCCTCTTGTCAGTGGAGAATATGCCTATTTTCCTTTGTATTCTATTTTTTTTTTTTTGGCTACCCCACGGGCATGCAGGGTCTTTGTTCCCCAACCAGGGACTGAACTCCTGCCTTCTGCAGAGGAGGTCTGGCTGGTGGGGTTCAACGAGCAGCTCCTTGTCCTGGAGGGTGGGAGGAAGCGTGGAGTCTTAACCATTGGGCCACCAGGGATGTCCTGCCTGTTTTCTTCAACATGTCTATTTTTTTTTTTTTTTTAATTTTGGTATCTTTGGACCTCCTTCACCCATTTCCCCCACTCCTCACTCCCTGCCTCTGACAACCACCCATCTGTTTTCTGTATCTCTGAGCTTGTTTGTTTTTAAACATCTCTTTTGTCAAGGTTGCATCTCCATCTGAGGCAGGAAGTATACAGCCAGGAGCCTCTACAGGACACAGGCATTGACATAAGGGTTCCCAATGATGAATTTAACGTTTTAATGTGACTTCCGGGCTAAAGAGTTTACAAAAAAAATTTTAAAAAAAATCACTCTGCCATCTGCCATCAGAACTTGCTCTGCCATCTTTACCTGGACTTTGAGAGCATCCCCGGGGAATGGTCTTCCTCTGGCTGGAGAGGGTGGGGGCGGCCTCTGCGGGTGACCCTCTGTGAGTTTACCTGAGCTGTGGCCGTGCAGGCTTAGAAGGTGTTATGTGTTGGCCAGCAGAGCGGGACA
Source organism: Muntiacus reevesi (assembly GCF_963930625.1). Lineage (NCBI taxonomy): Eukaryota > Metazoa > Chordata > Mammalia > Artiodactyla > Cervidae > Muntiacus > Muntiacus reevesi. The sequence goes on along the minus strand of NC_089258.1, from coordinate 73,961,612 downwards.
GCTGAGAGGTTTTGGTGGCAGCTGAAGGAGACGGGTAGGGGGGCCACCAGGGACCGGTGTCAGATCCGCGGTCCTAACCAGCCCCCAGGGATGTATCCGTCACGGTCACTCACACCGGGTGATTCAAGGAGAGTTTAATAGCGGGATGATCTGCAAAGGTGTGGGCGGGAGGTTGGCAAAAGGGAAGTCAGGGGAGCTGGGAGCTGGGCCTGAAGGAGTGAGAGGTGTGTTTACTGGAACCTAGAGAGAGACACACAGACAGAGGTGGAGAGGAGAGGCTCCCAGACCTGTCACCTGCTGTCCAGGCTGGAAAGAGCTGGAAGGTAGACCTGCCCTCCTGCCCTTGCTGGCTTCCTGCCT